>NC_092214.1:34308639-34481106 GCF_043381705.1 Parasteatoda tepidariorum | reverse complement strand
AAAAAATGCCATAAAAAACCTAAATGTCATCATTTAAGTGAGAGATCGGTGCAGATTAGGAGGCAACGTTCATGGCCCCTCTACAAGCTTCTCCGTAAGGACAGATGGCGAAAGTTCATTACAACTGATGAAGCTTGGATCTATCTATCTGATACCAATGCTAAATCTAAAGTTCAATATCTTAGCCGTGGGCAGAACAGGCTAGACTTGACACCATCAACCACAGTGCCTCATCCCAAAGGCGTAATGGTTTGGATGGGCATATCCGCCCATGGTGTGACCAAACCTCGGTTTGTGAAACCTGAGGCCAAATTAAATTCTGAGTATTACACACAGAAGATATTAACGCCCTTTCTTAAGGATGATTACTGCAGATTGTACCCTAATGGTGATTCTGTGTTCCATCAGGACTCTGACCCATCGCATGCATCTAATTTCACCCAGAAATTCCTAACAGATCAGCAAGTGCAATTCCTGAGACCAGAACAATGGATTCCAAACAGTCCTGATGCTGCACCATTCGACTATTTCCTATGGGGACATCTGAAAAACAAACTGAATAAGCGAAGAATTTCTACATTGAGAGGCCTTCAAAGAGCTATTAGAGAAGAGGTGAAGAAAATCCCCCAGGAAATCATTTTGCGGGCTTTAAAATCATGGCCGAAGCGTTGTAGACAAATCTATTAAGCCGGAGGTCAACATATTGAGAAGCATCGCTGAATTTATATAATAAATTTTGGAAATAAAAACATTCAAAAATGATCCCTATATTTTTTTGTTACCCTGTAATTCATTTTCGTTGTTTCGTTTGACTTCAATTTCAAGAGAAAGAAGAATTATTTTGGTTTTCCTGTAATTGAAGTGCATTTGAATATGAGCAACTTTTTGTTAATATTCTATTTTATATATCATCATATATCAACTCTATATTATATATCATTTCCAAACTATATATTTTTATTTAATGTGTTTGGTAAATTATGTGTAATGATAACACTTTTAAATGTTTTTTAATAAGTTTTTATTTTTCCAGGGAATGATTTAAAGCTGGTGACTGTTTATAATCCTGATGTTGCGCAATTAGATTTTGACTGTTTTGGTTGCAGCAAAATTGTTTGGCAAGGTATACTTAAATATATTTTTACTCATTCACAAAATACTTCTAAATAAATGTTTTAATTTCAAAGTTTTATTGCTTAGCGAGAAATGAATTACATTTTATTAATTATTTTTACTAAGAAAATTTATTTGCTTTAATGCAAATATATTAGTTTTTTCTTGTAAAGCAAACTGAGAAAAGATTGAATAATTAGTTACTTAAATTTTTTTATTAAAATTGTGATGAGAATAAATTTGAACATTTTAATATAAAATATCAAATTGAAGAATCAAAATTTTGGTTTCTTGCTCTTGATTATGACATTTTTATTTTTAACTTTAAAAGATCATAATGCTGTAAACACATGCTTATAATTAATGATATTAAACAAAACATAATCAAGATTCAAAACGTTCGCTGTTTTGGTCAGAAACCAAAATAAAATGTTTTAGAATTCCGGCTTAAAAATTAAGACATTTTATAGAGTTCTAGCTCTGGATACAGCCATCATAGTTCAAAAATTTGTAATTAATTAAATTTCAGCAAAGACTCAAGGACCAATGTAGTTTTTAAATTTCAAAACAAATTACTGAAAAAGTTTAATTTAGATTCCATTCTAATTAATCTTTGGCAAACAATTACAAGCATGAATGTGTGACTTCTTATGTTCACTAATTGCAATAACTTTTAATAATAATATATTTTTGTTAACATAAAGGACCAATTCAAGGACCAATGTAGTCCTTGGTTACTCAATGACCAATGAAGTTTTTAAATTTCAAAACAAATTACTGAAAAAGTTTAATTTAGATTCCATTCTAATTAATCTTTGGCAAACAATTACAAGCATGAATATGTGACTTCTTATGTTCACTAATTGCAATAACTTTTAATAATAATAATAATAATAATATATTTTTGTTAAGATTTCAAAGAATTTCCATTGTCTCTGTTTGAGCCTTGGTGGCTCAAAGGATAGAGAACTCGCCTCTCAATTAGTTGGAATTCCAGCTAATGCTGGTGAATAAGAATTCCGCACCCGGCTCGCATCGACCACAGTACTGACGAAAATTATCCTCAGTGGTAGATGGATTATGGGTTAGAGTTCCCTTGCCTTCAGACTAATCGCAGGAGGTTTTTACGGTTTTCCTCTCCATGTGACGCACATTCGGATTAGTTCAGTCGAAAAGTACTTGATCTCCCCAATCCTTGATCCAGGAGTTCTTTTGTCTTCTGGATTAGGTTCAAAATTACAAAGCTAGGGACTTGAACATTGGTAGTCTTAAACTTAAAATTGGTTTGGCTGGTTCTCGTTTCAAAAGTATGAGTAGACTAAAATCAAATATCCTGATAGTTGATATTACGGTTATGTACTATTCTTACTAATATTATATATACTTTATTTAATGCTAAATACTCTTATGGTAACTAATTCTAAATGCATCTATGCTATCACTCCAAATGCGTGTAATGCTGATAAATGTAGTCCTTATTTAAGTTTATTATATATTATTCTTATTAACACGAACTATGTTTTCTATGCTGATGTATACTCTACCAACTATGATAATTATATACTACACTTACTATGCTGATATATACTATATTTAAATAAATTACCCCCAAGAAGCTGAAGCGAGAAGATATTGCCTTATTAAAAAAATTTCATTGACTTTAAAAATATGCAGATGAAAATAAAAGTTTATATGTCTGTTGTTGCTGACGTATGCCTGTTTTAGGCAGAGGTGGTGCGATTGTCCTTGTTTTCCAGTGGCGCCATCTATGGAGAAGAATTCGACTTCTGCTGCACCATGCTTCACACCCGTTTATAGGGAGGACCCATTCATACATCCTCTCATTGTTCCACAGATCGTAATTTTGACCTGAATCAGAGAACAATCGATCTCCAATCCAGTACCCCCAGAGGTATTGGTTTGTTATGGGAGCATGGAGGACTTTGGCGACTCTACAGATTTAACGTGCATCAGTCACTTTACTACACGGGGAGTCCTCGGCCGGCGGGGTTCGGACCCCCGAACTCACGGACATGGGCCCAGTGCCCTACCGAGCAGGCTATCCCGGCCCAGTTTATATGTATCAAACGCGTAAATGTAGAGGCCAATTCTTAACACTTGTCGGTCGTGAAGGAGAAGAAACAATAGTGATTTGACATATAAAATGTTAAGTTTCCAACGAGAAGTGAAAAATAAAGGTGACAAACAAAACTAAAAAAAAAACCGCAAGGTGAAAAAAAACGACGAAAATGAAGCTAAAATGAAGATGGAAAAGCAGAACAAGCAAAACCACTGTGGCCGAGAGGAATGAATCAAAGTAAAATGCATTTCCACACGCTATGAAGAGGTAGTGAGGAACTAATGCTGTAACAAGGGAATCAGCGTTCGTAAGAATGAAACAAGATTGCAGGGTATGACGATGGTGGCAATAATTTTTTCAAAGATTTAAATTGAATTTTTGGCCCATTATCAATTATTATGAATGGGCGTCTCTTTCTGAGCACTTAAAACATGTGCACTTTAATTTCCATCTGCGTATTTTTAATCAAGTAGCATGCCATGCTTATTATTATGCACAATTCTTAATAATACTAATTTCTCTTTGTACTCCCTTTACTCCGATGCTATGAACAAGCTGATATGTTGGCAAAGAAAGGCACAAAAATAATGCAACAACCAAATTCCAATAGATCCTTCCATTCCACGAAAATATACATCAAAAATTTGATGTGGAAAAATTGGAAAGTGTCCCTTTCTTCCCGTATATCCCTGAAAAATTGGGGGAACATTTCAGACCAGGGCATTTCAGGCAGATCCCGTGAAAAGGCTGTGGCAGAATTTTGACTTGCGGTGGGTCATGACTATCTTGCGCACCACCTCCACCGCATTGGTATTTTTACGAGTCCGAATTGCCCACTCTGTAGGAAATTCGAAGTAATGGATAGGAAGCACTTGATGGGATGTTCGGCTGTACACGGAGACTCCGAAGTGAACAGATATTGGAGTGCTAGGCATCTGCTAATGAGTCATTGACTTTTTTCTCTTAGCTAGGCTTATTCTTCTTGTTAAGAGTTTGTCAATTTCTGCCATTGGAAATAAAAAAAGAAGAAAAAAATATTTGTTCACTAATGCCAAACATCTATATTTTCAATTTTGTGCTATGCTTACTACGAGGGCTGTTTTTAAAATAAGGGCTGTTTGAAAATAAAAACCAAACGAAAGAAACTTTTCACGGAGTAAAATTTATTTTTTGATTCTACATACGTCCCTCTTTTTTTCAAAATAGTTACCAAGTTTTCTAAAGCATTTATCATATCTTTTAACTAGCTTTTGAATACCCTCTTCATAGTGACTTGCCACCTACGCCGATAACCAAGAAGTCACTACCATTTTCACGTATTCGCTTTCGTTGTACAGGTTGCCGCAGAAATTATGCTTAAAACATTGGAAAAGATGAAAATCACTTAGCGAAAGGTCTGGGCTGCATTGAGGATTGGTCCAAAACTTCCCAGTCAAAATTGTTCAATGAAGCTCGGGACTGAGCTGTGGAGAGTCATTGTCATGGAGTAGAAAAATTTCCTGTCAGCATGCCAGTAGGTAGCATCGTAAACTTTACAAATCTACTGGTGAATGTATGCAGCAAACAGGTTTTGTGCCAACTAAAAGCGATTCACTGGCCGTACCTCATGAGCGGCTGTGATTTGTTAAACTTAAACATTTTAAACACACGGAACTGACCGTACATGTTATTTACATAAGTGTAGATGAACGCAGTGATTCCCAAGGAATGCCAGGACACGGCATAAGCACTCGTTGTGACTCACGCATCACCTATTAGTTTACACAACAAATCGGCTAGTGATTCCCAAGGAATGCCAGGACACGACACAAGCACTCGTTGCGACGCGCGCGTCACCTATTAGTTTACACAACAAATCAGCTTCCCAAGGAATGCCAGCACACGACACAAGCACTCGTTGCGACGCACGCGTCACCTATTAGTTTACACAACAAATCGGCTAGTGATTCCCAAGAAACGCCAGCACACGGCACAAGCACTCGTTGCGACGCACGTGTCACCTATTAGTTTAATAACAAATCGGCTTTTACTTAAAAAAACAGCCCTTGTATTATGTGGTTCACTCTAAAAACTGTAGCGTAATATCTCTTCGAATGTCATGTTTAACTACCCAAAAAATTGAGTAAGAAACACTGATTAACACCAAATCGTGTCTTCATATACGATTTAAAGGGTGTAGTTTAAATCTAATCATTTAAATTCGAATAATCTTAAAGCAAACCTTCACGCTTTCACACCATACGAGAATTATTTTCACTTCGGAAAACGTGAATATTGGCGAGCTTTGAAAAAATTCAAGAACTGCTTGGTAGAATATCGCGAATAATTTGTTTACAATCTGGAATGAACTGGTGAGAGTTTGTTGTTATTTTCAACGCTGATATTTATCAACGGAAACAAAATTTCTATATTACATATAAATGTATGTTTTTAGTTGTGCAATAAGGATAATTATATTTTAAATTTTCAATCTCTGAGAACTAAGTTAACTGATTTATTAATGTACAATTTCTATCCGCTTCCATTCTATTAAGCCAAATTCGAATTCGTCTTAAGATTCTCTATGCGCTTCACGAATGTTTGATTACAAACTAATTTTTTTTTAGGAATTAGTACATAAATGTATTCTAAATTAATTATTCTTACTTGTATTGTAAAAGTAACTATTTGTTATGTTTACTGTATATTACTGTCATTATAAATTTTATTATTATTGATTAACAAAAATGGTGGGGCTATTTTACACCAAATAGTGTAAAAGAACATTGGTCCAGTGAAACACTAGATCCGTTTCTCCGCACCACGTTGGGGTAAAGTAGTCGCCACTATTTTCGGCGTTGAGATGCACTAAAATTTTTGAATTTTATTTAATTGTAATTTTTTTTTAAATTTTGAAATTATTTTTTAAATTTTAAAATTCAAGAAATAATTAAAATTACTTAAAATTTTAATTATTTTTTGAGATATTCTAAAATTTTTCATGTGCTAATAAGTAAGTATTGCTGTATGTTACAAAGCTTACAAATACGATATTTAATGTAAAGGCTAGTATGTATTGGTCACTTCATTTAATATGAAATTAAACCAAATTGAATTTTTATAACTTTTCTTTTTAACCACAGGGGGAAGTCCGCCAATATCCAACCGAATTATTATTATGAGAGTTGCTGTTTTAGATCAAAGAGTTTTCATATGTGTTACAGCTTTGGCAGTTCTTGGTGTTACTTTAGCTTTAACATTTCTATCTTTCAACTTATTCTACAGAAATTTAAAGTAAGTATTATTTTAACATTTAAATAAATAAACTCATAAAATTAGTCCCTGATGAGCCCTAACTCCTTTAATAGTTTGCCCCAACATTTATGTGACACTCTGCTAAAAGTTTAGAAACTTGTACATTTCGATAAAAAGTGTCAATCACTGTAGGGGCAAAACTAATTTCAGATTTGAGATCCTCACACATGAATTAGGCAAGATCAAACATTTTTATAAATCCAACAAAAAATATGTTCAGCGTAACTTAAATGGAGCATTTTCAGAATGATATTGTATACTACTAACTAATGAAAATATAAATAAAAAATATCTGCTTTATTATTATGGATTATTTGACGATTAATGAATAATATTATTTTATAGGTACTTGGTTAATAAATAAAAACTATTCATTTTCATCTACAATTATCTTAAAAGATCTTATTATTAAGATTAAAGATTAAAAGATTATCTTATGTTATAGCATTTAAAGTATAAAATGTCTAGGACAGATTTGAAATCAAAACTATTACCCTACTTATCCAGTGGTCTAATTAAACTAAACCATAGTACATCAAGTGAAAAAAAATTTTGGTATATCTCAAACTGAGGTGTTTAGAAAAAGTTCCTACAAACTACATAAGAAACTTACGCAAATTGCAACAGACAGTTTGTGTTTAATGACCTTATAAATCTTATTTCCGGATAAAAATTAAGGACATAAATTTTCACTGTCAAAAAGGGTGTAAAAAAATTTTAAAAGTACTTCGGCATAGTGATTTATTATTGAGCATTTTTATTTAAATTTACTAGCGAGGTTTAGTTTAGTGATTTATTCTTTTTTTTTTTAATTTGCTTTTAAAAAAGGCTCGAATTCGGGTTCTTATCTAACTATACTGTTGCCTCGAATTTATTTGTTTTAACCGTAAATCTTACACGAGACAAATTAAATGCAAAATAGATTTTTATTAGAAAATTCTTTTTGAGAGCTTGAATAAATGTTTGGTTTAGTAACAAATTAATTTGCTTTATTCTGTATTTAAAAAGTCTTATTCTAACAGTTTCTTTTATTGTTTTATTAATATAGTAGAATTCTTAAACCTACGAATAAGTGCATTTGATAATATATTTGATTGAGTATCAAATCATTATTTTCATTTTTAAAAAGGTGAATTTTGTGGTTTCAAACTTTTTCCCTTATTAGTTCATGCATGAGCAAATACAAATAACATCCTTGGTTAATAAGTTTCTCCTAAACAAAGACGTACTTGAGGCAACAGATGAATAAAATAGTAGCTTAATACTGTAAACATAAATAAAATAATGAATTAACTACGATTTTTACAGAAGACTAATAGAAGTAGCATATTAGTATAAGAACTGCCTATTTGCCTATTTTATGTTCATTGAGCTCCTGTTTACCTTTACTCAATTGTAAAAAATAATTTCGAAACAAAAATATTATAGAAAATTAATTTCTCCAAAAGATAATAAGCAAAAAACCAATAACTCTTAATTAACTGAATGGAAGTTTCAAAAGTTCAAATATTTTTAGAATAATAGACTTTAAAAAATGTCTTTTGAATTGTATTTTTACTAATGATTAAAAATTAAGAAACTATTCCGACAAACTTATTTTGATTCTAGTTTGCTTGTAATTGAAATGTATACAAAGCACACAAACAAAGATACCTTAATTTTTCCACGAGGAAAAGAAAAATTATCAAAGATTTTCAATTCTTCAGAAAGAACAAACTTATGTTATATCCAATTTGCGTGCAATTCAAAATTTTTCTAACAATATAAGATTATTTTTGCTATATAAAAACAAATACAACTTCGGAGGAACTTTAAGTTCTTCAAAAATTCACCTAAATGACGCAAATAATCAGGAAAATAATACTCCAAACAATAACTGAATTCTATTCTCTTTTTAAAAAATATTTTCTCCTTTTGATCAAAAAAAGAAATTAAAAAATAACCTATTCAAAAACTTCTTCCAAAAAAAGAAGAGAAAATAATAGTTATTCAAACCTTTGTTCTTATAACTGGTAATCTATTCTTCTCTGTTTTTCATTACTAACAAAAGAATTCAATTTCGTCATGAAATAATAATCAAATAAATATGTATTTGTTTCCTAAATTTTAAATATTGATGCTCAACCATGGAAAAACCGCTTATCTACGTTTTAGCTTCATTAGTGGCTAAAAAAAGGAATCAATTCATCACAAAACACCCAGAGGAAATAGAAAAGGACTCAGTCTCATACAACTGATAATCCAAAAATTTGGTTGAAAAATTTCTTTAAATTATGCGTCCGACAAAGATAGTAAATAAATGAATTAATTAAAACCATATGTTGTCAAAGTTTGGCAAAATTGATCAAACGAATGCCTCAAATGGACCTCCCATTGAAGCCAAAGGAGGATACTTTGATGAATGCTAACTTCCTCAAATAAATGAGTATAAATATTAACGATGCTGCCTCCTTATATTAACAATGTTTTTAATTTTGAGAACAAAACCGATAAATCGGGCCGATGTACTCAAACTTTGACCGTTTATTGTTAATAATGTATTTCTGCAAAGAAGCACTTTCCGTTGATTTTGTAAATAATCACATTTTTCTACTCATGCCATATATATATATAATAAATAAATAAATACAAGAAAACACGAAGAAAGTAAAGAAAAACAATAAGTTTCATTTATTGCGCTTAAGCTGCAAGTTTCTTTTAAACTGTTATTTGTTATTTTTTTACTTATTATTTCTCCCTTTTCTTATGTATATAATTTTTCTTTGTTTCATTCTTCATTTTGAACTTATATATATATATATATATGACATGAGTCACGTGAGTAGCAATTTTAGATTACACATTCCTGTAAAAAAATACATGTTATAGTACGCTCAACTAACCCTATAAGTTTGCCCTATGATCGTTGGAACTACTAGACGACCATATTTCACTATAAATCACAAATCACTATAAATCGTTGTTGTACAGTGCTCGAAGAAAAAAGGAATCACCCTGAATAACTTTTGATATAATGATCGGATCTTCAAATACTAGGCCTCATTCTTAATAATTCAAAGGGGTGATCTTAAATATGCTAATTAATTAGTGCAGACGACATTTCAAGTTGAAAAATCAGGCACAAAGACGTACTTCATCTGAATAAATATATCTTTTTTTCTACGGAATATGATTTTTGACCCTAAATCTCAGAAATATGCTGCTCTTAGTTTGGTCATGAGATAGGTCAAAATTTTGAACGTGCTAATCTTACTTTTACTTTTTGAATATTTCGAGTGAATTGAAAAATTTTATGCACACCATTATAAAATTCATTTATCAGGTACAAAAAAATAATAAAAAATTGGAACGAAATCGAAAGAATAATTCCTGAAAATTTAATTTCAAAAAGTCAGGTATCTAACATTTGATATCTCAGAGCCGATTTCATTTTAGATTTATATTTAGCGATATGAAATTACGTTCTTTAAAATTATGTAAAAATTTGTATACCTTGCTATTAAAAAAAATTTCGACAACTATTAAATAAAATATTAAAAATAGTAAATATTTCTTATTTTTGAGTGAAAATACCTCTTGATAAACGAGTTTTATAATTGTGAGCAAGAATTTTTCCACTTCTCTTAAAAAACTTTGAAGATATGATAAAATAAGCAGAAAGTAAAATTAACATTAAGCCGTCTAAATTTACAATCACTCTTCAAACCTAACTATTAGGACTATAATTTCCAGATTGCGGCTACCCCCCCCCCTCCGTATCTTGAAGACATAAATCATAATTCATGGAAGAAAATATCTGTTTATTCAAAGGAAATACGTTTTTTGTGTCTCATTTCGTAACTTAAAATATCGTCTACACTAATTGAGATTGAGTCCTAGTCCTTGAAAATCGGATTATTAGGATCAAAAGTAATTCAGGATGTTTATTTTCTTTTCATGCACACAATACATTAAATATTTTCAAATAAAATATGAAACTCTTTTTAGGAAAAGCGTAGAGAATATATTTTTGAAGTCGATATATTTCTAAAAGTTTGGAAGAAATGCATTCAGCAATTTTTTTTTCCAAGTAGCAGTCACGTGTCAATCTTATCCTTTCCGGAAAATCGAAAAAAATTCTTGGTGATAGACAGAATTTAAGCAAAGATAGTAATGTAAAAAAAAAATCTAATACTTTTCGGCTTATCTTTTGAACTTATAAAACTGTATTGTTGTAGTTGATATGATATTTAAGAGGCTATAAATTGAACTTATTGGAAAATAAGAATGCTGACATATGAGCTGAGTTATCTGACAATATTCTCTATAAGTCAAATTTTCTCGAGCAAATTTAAAAATTCTTATTTAGAATCTACGTTATTTTCTAATTTTATTTAGATTTTACGTTTTATTTTGGCCTGTTTTCTAAACAATATCAATTAGAATACAAGATAGAAATTATTTTAATTTAAAGATACGGGTGGTTTTTTTTAATGAAGTATGTTTAATTTTTCGAAACATTCTTTATTATCTAAGATATAAATTGAGAAATTCTTACCCGGCATTTTAAGAAAGCAAAAAAACTTGTTCATTAATGCGGTTCATATTCAATACCAGCATGCTAAGTTACAGTTAAACGCGGCACTTTATTTGATTATAGTAATCAATATAACGTAATAATAATTCGAATAATCTCTAATGTCACAGCACATAAAAGTTTACAATCTGTATATTTTATTTGCATAATAAAACTTGAGTTTTTTTTAACGTTGCACTGGGGTATACTAATGAGCAATTGGAGACGGTCTGAGATTAATTCATAGTGATAATTCGATGACAATAGAGAGATTTTGCACTTCTCTCGACCGGATTAAGAAACCATTTTTTTTTTCGCTATCTTTGAATTTGATTACATTTTCGATTTTCAATGCCTCCGGATTATATATTTTTTCTTGTCTAACTTCTGATGATAGACTGTCATTTAACTGCACTATACCTTTGAATAATGCTCAGAAACTAAGATGTCGACATAAAGAGGAACAGCTCGCGGTAACTTGTTGAACTTCCATGGATTTGTTTTAAGTAGTTAATTAAATTGTATACATTTGCTGCTTTTAGCTTAACTAATAAATTTTAAAAGTAAATTATTTTTAATTGTTGTTTTAGCTGATAAAAACCTACTTAGGTGACTCTGAAAAATTGTCTTAACTTAATTGCGCGAATTTTAATCAAAACTCTTGAAACAAACAACTATCTTACGCTAAACTAGCTTTTGAAAATTGATAATTTCAAAATTGTATTTGTAAAATTTCAAAAGAGAAATGATCAATCAATAAAGAATATGTTGCGTTATTCAAAGGATACTGCCGAATAGAATAAATATTCAACCTCAATTTATTTCTGAAAAATAAATAAAGATGATTAAGAACATATTTGATATTTTTCCCTTCGTTTTGGTTGGAAGGAAGGAGGCCTCTTAACCTATTCCTTCTGCGTCTGAACTAACTCACAGTGGTGGGAGAAATCTCTCTAGCGATCCCCCGATCTCCGTTCTGCGCTTCCCGACCGTAAAGGAAATTTTTCAACTTCACTCAGTCAGAAATAATACATTAGAGGCAATTCCGAACCATTAATGCACGATCAGAAAAAGCGCAATCTGATCAGCGCTTGTTACATTCATTGCTCATTTCGGAGAATCTAACCAAGATCCAAGTCATAAAAAATTATTTGATTTTAACGAATATTTTATAACCCATTCGTACTTATTATTTCAAGAAAACAGTTCTTTTTTTATAAAATAGAAAAGGGTATCAAATGTGCTTTATTATTAGAATTTATTCCCCAGAAGCAGTTCTATCTACATTAATATGTTTATAATATGAAGTCAAAATACGATACTCTTGTAAAGTAAATGTGAAAACAGAACAGTGGTAAAGTGGTAACAGAAAAAATATTTATTTGGTATTATTAAATATGTACTGCCATTTTTATAGCGATGTTTTATATTTACATAGACCCTTTTTGTAATGGGTTGAAGTTTCTTTTCTTGGCATCACTTTTTGTCCCATTTATGTCTAATATCCTTTTAAAAGAACGGGTCATTCTTCATAAAAGAAAAAAATGGTAACTCAAAATTTTCAGTATTAGGATTAATTTTGCAAATCAAGATAGTTCTGTTTTCCACAATATAGTAATAATATGAATATTTGTATTTAAATCTTAATCAAAGCACAATGTTTTTTTTTAAAGCACAAGTGTAACTTTTTCCAGTTTAAGAGAAAAATTTTATAAACAGACCATATCGCACCCCATCAAGAAAAGTGTCATAACTCAAAAAAGAAAAATTTTATGAACAGACCATATCGCACCCCAGCTAGAAAAGTGTCATAACTCTGAAAGGAAAAATTTTATAAACAGGCCATATCGCACCCCAGCAAAAAAAGTGTCATAACTCTAAAAAGAAAAATTTTATAAACGGACCATATCGCACCCCAACAAAAAACGTGTCATAACTCTAAAATGCAGTATTTGAGAAAAATCAACTTAATGAATACGATAACCCTTATTCTGAATCAGACTTATAACTGACACCGATGCTCTCAGCTGCTGACCTGAGAGTATCGAGATGTGACACTTTTTGAACTTGATGGAGCACTTCATACATATTTTTTATTGACATAGCCTCAAAATTGCTGCTTTTTAACTTATGTCACTTTTCTTGCAAGGATGCGATATATTTTTTTTAAAACTCTCAAAATTTTTAGTGATGACAAAAACCATACATTGCATGTAAGTAAATGAAACTTTCGAAATAATATGATTCGACGAATTCTGCCACATCTCTGAAGCTAAACAAAAATTAGCATGTCTAAACTTTCAGCGGAATAAAAGGTAAGTAACATGAGATCTATATATTCTTAACTCTTCTAGAATAGTGTATATTTGAATGCATTCCTAGTATGAAAGGTAAGAGATTTCAAAAATATAGTAGATCAAAGATTTTTTAACATACTTCTTTTCAATAGAGTTATAAGACTCTAACCAGTGGTGTTATGAGACAGACGAATATTTTTATCTGTCTTTTTAGTGTGTAAAAGCACTATAAGCACAAGTAAGTTGATTATAGTTATTTCAGTCTCTTTCTGCTTTTCATTATTGTGAAGAAATTAGTAATGTTTTAATATACGATATTACTGTGCAATAGAGATTTATCAGATGTTCAAAGAACAGTTATGTGAGATGTATGCAAATATGTAAAACGTTTTTGGTCTTCTTTTTAGTACCATAACTCTGTATAATTAAGCCCAAAAAATTGGCCTTTTTGACAGCATCTAAAAGCAAGTGCTAATTGTATTTATTAAAATTGTTAAGTTAAAAGCAGTACATATCCTTCATCAACGTTCGTTTTTTGCAGCTTCACTATTAACTTCCGTCTGTAACCCTTTTGTTTTCAGCACCGTAACTTTATACAACTGAGGTCCACAAATGGGCCTTTTTTAGCAATCTGAAAATAAAGCAAGTCCTAATTACATATATTGCAATTGTTAAGTTAAAAGCAGTGCATATTCTGCATCAACGCTTTTACCAGCTTCGCTACTAACTTCCGTCTGTAACCCTTTTCCTTTGTTTTCAGTCCCGTAACTCCGCACAATTAAAATCCAAAACGAGCCTTTTTTTCAGCTTTTAAAAATACATTTCAAAAAAATTTTATGTGAGAATATTAACTCCAGAATGTTAAGAAACTGATATTTAGGGTGCTTTAATAGATATTAACATATTAAGCTTTTATTTATTAATTTTAAGCTGCAGTTGTGTTATGAAGCGCGCAACTTGTAGTGTATTAAAATGATTTTACTGGTAGTGTATTAAAATAAAAATCATCTACAATCACACAAAATGGCTCATCATTAAATCATCACATAGTGCAAGTTTGTATGGTATTAAATTGAACCATGTGTGACAATATGGTTCAACTTGGTTTTATATTTAGATTGCAGAAAATTAAAACGCCAGTACGGTTCAACACGCTCTTTAACTTGTAAGAAAGTAAATAAAACACAAAGATGATGGTGTCTGTTATATAATGTGTTTTTTTCCTTAAATTATTTTACCATTTAATCCTAAAAACAAGATGTAATAGGTTTCATTGAAAACTAAAAGATTTCTCTGATATTCGAAATCACTGGTTATGGATTTAAGAATAAAACTCAAAATTGTGTATCCAACATGGTGGACATAAAGCAATATGTCTTTAACTACCACAAAAAGTAGCATGATTTTGAGTACTTGAAAGGTGTGCTTTTAAGTATATTTAATTAAATTGAAAATATATACATTCATATATTCAGAAAAAAACATTTATGAAGTACAGGAAAGAGAGAAATTACATATTACCCACAGTGCACAAAATTAAAAATAGATTATCATCGTTTAATAGCATTTGGCTTATTGAAGGGATTTTCGTATGCTGAGATCTGATCTTCCTGGCTTGGTATTTTGAAGTTAAGAATCCAAAGTCGTCAAGAAAAGTTAGCTTTATTTAGATAAAGTTGTTGTGTCTGGTTTCAAAACTTAAAACACAATTTGCACAAACTACTTAGCATGTTTACGGTTAGATCCTCAAACGACTAAGATTGCATTTATGTTCAAAAAAAGCGAGTAACCAGATCAAAAGTTATTAAGTCATTCCGTATTTCATTCAGTGATATATATGCCTCGCATAGTTCATTTAAGTAGAAAATAAGACAGTTTAGGCATTCATGTGTCAATTTTCCCCACTCATTCAATAACGCTCTTTTCAAGCTCTGGATGGTCTGTTGAAGACTGGAGATTCTGATGGACAGCCCATACGGCAAAAATTTTCCCACACCAAAAAATTGCCAACAAGATTGTGCTCTAAGTAGCCACGCATACTTGACCGCTAAAATTTAACTAAAGCCAATTGAAGCCCCAATAAGTCGAAAAAGATTTCCATTATCATCTCCTTATACTCGCACCGATCTCGGTAGCTCTTTCAAAGGCATGGAGGGTTGTACCAGGGCTAAAGAGAATACAAGGGCTAGTTCACTCCGCTCTTAGAGCTGAAGCTACGATTTCCCTCCTCATGACGTCACTGTGTCTACAAATCTCGGAGATCGCAAGCAAAGATATGATAACTTTGCATCTTTCTCTTGTAAAAATAAGTTAGACTTTTTCTGGTTATTAGCCTTCAAACTTTACGTAATTAACACATTATTTCCGTTCATAAACATAGTTCAAAAAAAACTTTCTTGGTTATTATATTAAAAAAATACCATTTTAAACTTATAAAAATGTTTTGCTAGTTGGTGAAAATGACACGATAAATACTTTATTTTAAAAAGTTCAGTTTTAACTTTAACTATTAAGAAAAATGAAGGCATATATCGACACTTTTTTTATCTACATATTCTTTTATAAAGATAAGTTAAGTTAAATTTAGAATCCCTGATTTTAAAATATGTCGTTAATAGCAATTTGTTCATACTTAATCATTAGGAAACATCAACCTTAAACGCTAATTACTGAAACAAAATAATAATTTAGGTTCATAATGACATTAGAAATTTTACAATTGTTTATAGACATTTAAATTTACGATGATATAATTTATAGATATTTAAATTGAAGAGAATATAATTTTTAAAAAAAATCATAAATATTTAGAATAACTACATTAAAAAATATGTTATGAAATTAGGAGAATTTCAACTATATACTATATATTTTATTTATACTTTTTACTTACATTTTAATTTTCTTTGACTTTATCTATTTTTTAATTCTTTTCACCTGCCATTCTTTATGAAGTAGCGAGGCGGTTTCTATTTAGATAATGAACTTCTATAAAAGTTCTTTACGACAGAATAAACGTATTGCGGTTTTATATTAACTGTGTCATTTCGGAATCCATTCTTTACATAGTTGTTCATTTACTTTAGGGAACACGCGAAAAATTATACTTTTTCCTTTTTTTATATCAGAATTTTTGCAAGTTGCAATCGCGCAAACTGACATTTCGATAATAATTTTAAATTCTTGTAAATTCACTGCAAAAACTGAGGAAAGTCATTATAGAAAATAACAAATGTCTTAGAATATCTCGCAAAAAGAAATGATCCAATATTAGTTAGAGCTAGTAAGGCCAAACGCTCCGTTCTTGAAGTAAAAGTGCGAGCTTTGCGCCAAAGTGACGTCACTAGAGTGACGTCGGAGGATCGGCGCGGCAAGAGATACTTCAAAGGAGTGAACCAGCCCTTCTATTCTCTTTAGCCCTGGGGTTGTACGGCCATCCAACCTACTCCAGACCATCGAAACTCCGTTGCTTTAATGCTCGATTTCTCAGACATTGAAAGGCAAGACATGTGTGTGTCTAGTTCAATATTTAATACTGAGAAAGCTAGAAACATATTACCCACTTTTCATTATAGGCATCATGTTAGATGTCTGCACACTCATGCATATTTTTGCAAAAGGTACTTGAGACTGATTTAGTAAAGCGATGACGTCTTGGAAACCCATGTTTACCTTTTAGTTTAGCAAATAGCTTTATTTTCAAGGAAGACAGCACGTGCTATACAATGCGCATTTGGTCGAGCTGCTAAGGCTCATACGGTAGAGGGGTGTCGCTCACACTGTTGGTAGAGAGCACGGAGCCGTGAGTTCGATACTGAAAGCCGGCAAAATAACCGGCGTGTACGGATAGAGATTTCTACTGTAAAGGGCGCAGTTTATTTTCCTTCAACATAACTGCCGGCTCATTTCATCTGGTCTACTCTTTCACCATTTGGCCAGCATATGTTCACTTGCTGACTGTTGTTTTTTATTGTTTGAGCTAGGATTTTATTCAAGTGGTGATGGGCTCCTTTTTCGTGCACCGGAATTTAAGGTGTATCGAGGTATCGTAATAATACGAATACTAATTCTATTTGAAAAAAAAAATATTTTGGTGAATAGAAAAGAACATAAATTATTAATGAATAAATATTACCTTGCAGTGAGTAAGCTTTCTTTCAATTTTAAAAATGCACTCAGAGCTGCAGCTGAAAAAATATTTGTTAGCTAAATTAACATTTTCGAGATAAGAGTTACAGAGCTATCAATAACCAACCACTCCAGAAATAAAAAGGTAGCTAAATCAAGGCTGCAAATTCAGAGATATTATTTGAAAATCAGACAACCATGTCACCTCTTTAAAAAATCAAAATCTAATTTATTCTAAACCACATTGCTTTAATATTATTGGCTGTATAGGGAAATATTGCAGAAAATCGACGCTGTAACATTTAATTGTAATATTGCTACCTTGAACAGTAATACTTTGAGAATTCGCTTCAACTTTGATAAGGTGGTAAAATTAACCGTATTTCAGTTTATCATCGAAATCGTGTCAACCGTTTGAATCGTGTTTTAGTGAAGGTGCTTTAGCTTTGTACTTCATTTGGTTGCAGCAAATTTTAAATATTGTAAGAACAAAAATTTCTAACAATGTATTCTTGATCCAAAAATGGTCTGACAAATAGTAAACAACTGTTTCCATGCATGAAAGTAGAACAGAAACTATAGTTAAAAGCATTTTTAAAATTAGAGTTATCAACTGAACAATTTTGAATTGAGTAATTAAAGAATATATTTTTGTTTATTAACCTAGTGAATTACGTTATGAATACTTGATTTTACAACCATTCAATGACGACTCCATAAAAAGTACGATTTTTTTTATCATTCCTATGATTTCAAAAAATGCATTAGGCATTAATAGAAAACTTTTAATTTGCTTAAAATATGTTGGTAATGTTATATTTTATTTATAAATTATACTGAAACCAAAATCATGCGCAGGGGTGGTCTTAAAAAACTTCCATGTATAAAATTCTTCAGATTTTTTATAACTCTCATGGTTACAATTACAGTGAACGAATTTTGAACTTTTTGAATAGAAACGCTTAGCTTTTCGTATCAAAATGTGGTTCTCACGGTGAAAAAAAACATAAAATAGAGCTAAAATGATACTTTAAGCATGAAAATGGCTGCACTAGGCAAAGATAAGGAAATAAATACCTTACATGGTTTCGACGTATCAATGATTCAATTCATTCTGTGTGCGCTCTGACAACGGGAAAGTAAGAGAAAACACATCGACTGAGTTGTATGTTGCTCTCTCATCTCTGTCTAGCGTAGCCCACGAAACCACCCGATTCATGCAAAAATACCGTTTGATCTCAATTTAAAATTATTTATTGCGAAAAGCAAAAAATAGACGTTTTCACTTGAAATCTTCGTAATTTGTTTACTGAAACTGCAACTATGAGAGTTCGATTGCTCTGACAACCATGAGCGTGTATCATCAAATATGAAATTTTGTTTCGATTGTTCAAGCGGGTTGGTCTCTAAAGATTTGAAAGTTTTTTATGTCATAGCTGTTGAATCCAGCCATCCTCAAAATGCGAATGAAACCATTATTTATTAATGTTTTATTAATACGAATAATCAACATTTTTAAATTAAGTTTAGTAGCACTATGCAATCCTTTCAGAAATTCTCATTAATCTTAATTAACTCTTTATTTATAGCAATGTAATAGGTTTTACAAAACGGAAGACTTGTGTTATTTCTGAGATTTAAAAGAATTCCAAAGACAAATCTTTCGGGAAAATGAAGAATCCTTCTAAACATAAATACATTTTATGTTTCCAAAATTAACATTCATTCTAAACATTTAGAAGCATAACTTTGCTGTCTTAAATGTGTCCTTCTTAAAATGTGGAGGGTAATTCGAAATGCATAAAAGTAATTATTCCCTCCAGACTAAGACAAACTTCAAAGTGAAAACTCTATCGTCAATAAATACAGCATCTTATCGATTAACAGTCAAAGATGTCTTTCCCAAATCCCTGCCGAGGATGTTTAACTCTGGAAATGACAGATGAATAGAGAACACGCTGCACTGTAGGGACCATTTTACGGGTATTACAGTACCCAAAGAACGAATGACATTCCTTGTTTACTTTTAAGATGTAGTTGTTCCTTTCTGTAACATGGTTAAGAGCTTCTCTCTCAACAGTTTATAAAATTAAGCAAACTAAATTTTTGCTGGAGAACTTTTAACCGAATGGAAATGTCAAATAAAGCGCACTTTACACTTCAATTTGCAAGAAAAGTCGTGTTTATAGAAATTGGAAATAAAATATTCAGAATGTGAAAAGTATGCGTGTACTTTTTAAATATTACGATATAAAATAGTGTCTATAGCCATTAAAAATTACACTGGTGAGCTTTTTTGTCTGTTGCATGAGATTTCTAAGCAGATCTTAGATACTTTCGTATTTCTGATTGCAAATCTGACTCAAATCTTGTCACTCCAATTTACAGTTTTTCTTTAAATGACATTTTTAATCTATTTTTTGTCGAAATGTACAAGTTTGAAAACGTTATATATAACAGAGGGGTTGCATAAATGCTGTGACAAACTTCTGTGCTAGGGCGTCTGAGTTAGGGAGCATCATCAGGATTAAAACTGCATAGCCCGGAAATGTCGTCATACGCCGCTAGGAGCACTCCTCTTTTATGAAATGTTTCTTCTTGTGCTTCTAAACAAATCATGATAGGGAAGCTCCTTAACACTAGATTGCCTAAGGAAGTCATTTTGACTGCTTTCAATTTCAATTAGAAAAACAATGATGTATACAATGACACGATTTCTTAGAATTTTGTGACTTTTTGAACAACATATAATTTTTCTTATTGTTAATATTCACTAATAACTTGTTACGTAACTGCAAATAATATAAAAAATGTTAAAAATTAATTTTAAACAAATTTATTGACGCATTCACAATCTAGTCATCTTGACTGCTTTTCGGCAATATAGGTATATACTAATTTTCCGTCTTTCTAGTGTTAACCACGTACGATGACATACTCGGGTTCAGGTTCATATGCAATTTCCATCCTGATAATGTGCCCCAATTCCTCTAGAAGTTTGTAGCAACCTTTACACGATCTCCTATTAATTATAACGTTTTAACCGCTTGAGTGCGACGAAGTGCTATCGCACTTCTTTTGTTTTGTACCGAAAATGAGGAGACGCTGCTGTTGGCTAGTATAGTTCGTTCACCAGGAGTTGGCACTTGGCTCCACCTCCTCGGACGCAGAGCTCATTTCAGCGCGGGGAGTAAGAGGAAAAACATTTCCCCGCTTGAAATCAAGATAACCTCTAATGCGCGCAAAGTCTCCATATCTCCAAAGTCTTATTATAGGTAGTCCGATCAGACCACTATGAAGGCAAACCAGTTTACGAAAGAGCCCTTTAATAGAAAATCTAGTAAAAATAAGAAAGTGGTAGCAAATATATGTCTAAAAATTTGTTTAATTTTTGAATATGATTAGCTTGTCTTATTTACTTGTCTACCACTACAGATTCAATTCTCAAATATATATGACAAATTCCTCTCAGTCACTTTTAAAATAGAATTTGGTTTCATGCGTTCAAACTGTTCACTTTTTAAATAGTCTGCGCGGCCTACTTATAAGAAACCGTGTGGAGGCTTTCTGATGTAGAAGGTGATGGCCAAACACAAACAGTGAATTCTTTTTCAGTCACTTACTTCGCTTTATCATCAGCTATTATACCTTTCGTTATTCTAGCTAATATATATTTAAAAACTTTTTCCCAGCAAAATATCTCAAAAAGAACAAACTATTCAATAA
Source organism: Parasteatoda tepidariorum (assembly GCF_043381705.1). Lineage (NCBI taxonomy): Eukaryota > Metazoa > Arthropoda > Arachnida > Araneae > Theridiidae > Parasteatoda > Parasteatoda tepidariorum. Next base: position 34,459,913 of record NC_092214.1, on the reverse strand, counting down.
AAAGAGAGAAATATCAACAAGTTTATGAAATAAAATGCACATGTTCAAAATATGCACATGAAGATTGCGAAATAAATATTTTTGTCATACGATCGCCAAATAGCAGCCTTGTTCACATCCTCCTCCCCAAAATAGCGAAATAGTATCATCCGATGCCACGTGATGAAGGCGGAGCCAAGTGCCAACTCCTGTTGAACGAACTTTAGTTGGTTGGTAGTAGTTAATAGTTTAGTAGTGTTGCACGCATTTCATTCCGCACTATTAGCATATATATAAGAAACCTCTTCAGCATTCAAACGATTAAACTTGCATACTTTGACAAAAAATGGAGTAAAAAATGCCATTTAAAAAAACTTTAGTCTTAGCAGGAAAATTAATTTCAGATTCAAAATCCTCACACATGAACTACATACAATCAAGTTTTTGTATAACTGCAACAAAAAATTTGTTGCTTAGTGATATTAATCATCTCAAGCTCTTGTCGTTTGAAAAATTTAAATTTTAATTCAGTTCATAATATAAATATTAAGATGTAGGTCATTGTCTATAAATTACTATTAGAAATTATTAGTCATTAGACGTAATTGTCAAAATTATGAAGAAAAAAAAAATTTTTAAGTATCGAATTAGAATACAAGTTACCAGTTTTCATGGCACCCTCTCTGATGATTGTGACACGAACACATTTAACAGCGAGCCTAGACGTCTCAATGTTACGTGATTTCCACACTCTCCACACTTTTACCTTCTCCATTTCCATGGTTTAGGTAATATTGTGCTGTGTATTATTACTAAGCTCATGAGTTAAAGTCCCCTGGTCGTTAGGCTAACCATGAGTGGTTTTCTACTCTATGTAACGCAAATGCGGGTTAGTTCCATCAAAAAGTCCTCCACGAAGACAAATTTCTCCCAATACTTGATCCAGCAGTTCCCTTGTCTTCTGTATCGGGTTCAAAATTACAAGGCTATGGAGTTGAACATCGATAGCAATAAACTCCAAATCGGGGGTCGACTGTTCAACGACAAGTATAAAATGAAATAAAACTAAGCTTGTGCGTTATCAAAGAAACCAATAAATTTCAGTAGAGATGATATAAATTTAAACGAATTCCCGCAATAACCCTTTGAAATCCGAAGGCTTTTTTTTTCAAATGGCAAGCACTGAACTTTATTCCTCGCCTTAGATGATGCCGGAACTGTTACTCATTTCAGGTTACCCAGTGGGCACCTGTGAACCAAAGTCATGGAGGCGAGCAACATTACCCACGCCACACTGCCACAAACCCGTTCATAGGGTGGGCCACATTCACACATCACGCACAACAGAGGACAACACATAGAGAGAAACATCCATGCCCAGAGCGGGATTCGAACCCGCAGTCATTGCCTTCGCAGTCAGGCGCGCTAACCGCTCGGCCACCTGGCCGGTTGATATCCGAAGGTATGGCTGAAATAAGACAAACTCTATAAAGCAAAATAAATAACGTTTATTGACGCCTACAATATATAAAATATTTACCAATTACCGGTATTATTTAAGAAATTCATTTGGTCAGATGTTTGTGTATCTTAAGTGGTAACATTATACTCGTCGTGAATATGATAAAAAAATATCAGATTTCCGTCGTGAATATGATACATATTGTATATTTTTCGATTTTTGCTGTTACTCATTTTTGTCTGATTCACTTACTCTATAACTGTTCTTACTTAATGCAAAAATCAAGTGAAACCCTTATCTGATGTAACTGCCCATTTATCTATCATTTTATACATTTTTCATACTTTTATGATTGCACTGAGTTCAAAAGCAAACAATTTCTATGAAAAATTAACTGTTATCAATTTTTCAGGTTCATAAAGCTGTCAAGTCCGAATTTGAACAACTTTGTTATAGTGGGTTGTATACTGGTATATATTGCAGTTATTTTATTGGGAATGGATCATGGTACTCTAATCAGTGACAGTCATTTTGATTTTGTATGTTCTGTAAGTAATGAAAGGATTATGAATTATAATATTAGGTAATATTAGGATAATGAAAATATTTCTCTTCGTTTTGAATTAAACTTAAAGAAGTACTTTATAAAATGCAATTAAATTTAAAATTTTGCTTATTTTTATAATTCCAGTAATTTACTTATCAGTTTTAATCATAACTCTTATTTCTATTTTAATGCATAAAGGTACATCTCTATATGAACAAATTTGATTCTGCTTATGAGATCAAATAAAAAATTTATATTGTAAAGACCCTTATGCTGTTGCTTCTCAAAACTTATAATTAGTTACTTCGACATGAATATGTCTCTTTCAATTCAGAATAAAAATATGCATAAAAACAATACTCACTAGTCTAAATAGCAAATCAGATGCGTAAATTGCTAAATGTCAAAAATTTTACTTATTATTCATTATAAATAAGGTGATCAGATTTAGAAAGCATGATTTGAGAACAAATCTGCGAAGCTTCCTCGAAAAATTTTACGACTTGTAAACAGCCAGATATATTTAAGGAAAATTTTCATTTATATATTTAACAAAAATTCTTTTTTTAATTGATTACTAATATCAGGTGCAGAATTATCGTCATCAAACTTTATTTAGTACATTACTGAATAGTTTTGAAACATCATATAATATTCAGCCATCGAACACATGTAAAATGAAATAGTACATGATTATTAAAATTTGTTTATTTTTTTATTGAAATTATTATAAGGCGAGTGTAGAGTTTTCATTTGCATTCTCCGTAAATCAAAATTATCTTGTTTGAAAAAAATATGCGCATTTCTAATTTTTATATATATNATATATATATATATTTATTTATTTATTTATTTCACTGTGGATAAAAAGATTTTGTCTTCGGAGAAATTCGAGATTTGAAAAGATTCCTCAGGATTTGAAAATGTCTGGTCACCGTAATTATACATAATAAAACCTTTATAACTTCTGAACAATAAGTTCTCCGATTTTATTGTGTTCACATATGATTGATTTTAAAATATGCATACGGAACAATGCCTCAGTATATTTTTAGCTATATTTAAATTTCTTTCCTACAATCTTCTCAACAATTTCAAAATTGCGACTAAAGCTTGTATCGGAGGATGAGTAAACTTCAGATATTCATATTTACAGCTTATCCTTAATTATTTCCGTTTTCCTCCATATTTCGGAGAAATGTTCGTAAGAATTTATTGGGTTGTTCGAAGAAAAATTTTGTTTTTTTCCACAGAGGACGATTATATTTTTCACAGTCAACTTCACACTTAAGCCACTTAATCTTTATATATTTTGACAGCTGATATAGCAAGGCTCTCGTGTGAAAAAGTTCGATTGATTCTACCCGGTAGTTTTTGGCTGGTGCCCTTTCAAATATGAAATGGTTAAAAGCAGAATTTTTAGAAGGCAAAATCCATTCTCAATAAGAAAGAAGAAAAAAAAACGAAATTACTTTCCGAGCAACTCAATGTAATACCAACAAGAAAAGAATAAGTTTAGAGACATATTTGTTTAGTTACCAAGTATAGCTTTATTAGATGAATATTTATGTTCGAATTTCAAAAGATCGTCTCTTTTAGTATTAGATGGCATTTTTCGTGAAATAAACCTCATACACTTTCACGTCATGTAACATTTTTAAATTGAAGCCATGTTTAAGATGTCTCTCTTTATTTCTTAAAAAATATATATATCAGGGGTTTCCAACTTACATGTGGCCGGGGGCCGCAATTAAAAACATCAGTCAAATGGCGAGCCACAATTTTATCAAAATTTTATATATGACTCTTTTATTTTTGAAGGAACATTAAATATTACTGTCAGATTTTTATCGAAGTTTTTTTAATATTCAGAAACAAAATAAGCATTACAAATAAAACTTGTTACGTATCATTTTGAATCTTCGCTTAATCATAAACTCAATGACAAGATTTTTTTTCTTCTAAATTTAATTCTGTGATAAATTAACATTTTTTCGACTTATTAGGAATTATAGCAACAACAAAAAAATTCTCGAGCATATGAAATTAATTTTTTTTTCCTTTCCGCTCATGCGATATTCAATTCAGGGAATTTAAATAAAACATGATATTCATTCCATCTTGTATGCTTTTTGAAATTTACAAATGTAAATAATTTCGTCCAAAATGAGTGGTTTCAAAACGTGAAATGGGAGAATTTCTTTCTTCCATTTCTGAATACGCACATGCTAACGAGAAAATTTCTGATACGCACATGCTAAATTATATACACGAAATACAAAAAAAAAAACGAAATAAAAAAGAGCAACATGCACGATTATTTTTGTATTTGAATAAATATTTTCTTTGATGCAAAACCTGAGAAATAAATTTTTTTGCACCATTGGTATGTTAAATTTCACAGAAACGAAGAAATTTGGTTTTTTTTAACAGAAGAAAAGTATTTTAAACCCATATAGATTTTTTACGAAAATTGTCCGCAAAAAAACGACAACTAATATATTTTAGTTCGCGGGCCGCAAATAAAGGCTTCACGGACCGGATGCGGCCCGCTGGCTGCTAGTTGGTAACCACTGATATATATAATGAACTATAATGAAATGGTGTCCCGCTTTTTAAAATCAACACTATTTCTTACAGGCTCGAGCTTTCTTATTATCTGGAGGTTTTTCTTTAGCCTTTGGGTGTATGTTCATCAAAACATATCGAGTATATCACATTTTTATAAGAGCAAATACTGGAATCGTCAAGAGTAAAGTAAGTGACTGCTGACAAAGCAATTAAATTACCTAATCAGAGTAAATTATTCAATTAAATATTTAAACCCAACACAAATATGCAAGGTATTCTGCGCAAACTGCCCTTAATATACAAGGTGATCTGGCGAACCAATCTCAATTCGTAGTTTTAGAATCCTTATTAACAAGTGAACGCAAAATGTATAGTGTGCAAACTAAAACCAATCGAATGATCGAATTTTCACATATATAAGTACTCAAATTAAATAGTTAGGTGACTTCAAATATACTAATTAGTTTCTGCTGATGATATTTTAAGGTTAAAAATCAGGTAGAAAAACGTACTTACTCTAGATAAACATGTCTTTTTTTCGACAGATTCAGATTTCTGGCTCTCAAAATATAAAGCCGCAGTCTGGGAAATATGTCCCAATAATTTGGTTAGGAGAGCGATCCAAAGCTTGGCGAATTCATGTTAAGTTTACTTTTTGGATATTTCGCTATATCTCGCTATATATATTTGAAAATTGCTTTCACACAACTACAAAATTCGTTTATCCAACTATAATCCCATGCAAAAAAAAAAAATTAATTTTTAATAATTTATTATTTTTTATTATTTTATTGAATAATAGTCTGAGAACTTACGAATGGTATAGGAATGTAAAAATACAAAATTTGAACGCAATCAGGTATTTAAAATTCGATTACTCAGAAACTATTCTACCGATTTCTTTCAAATTGAACGAAATCGGGTTTTTTTTTCACTCTGTACATATTTTGGTTGGCACAAATCAATAATTAAATATTTATTTTCCTAAGTTAAATATTCATTTGTGACCCCTAATCTCCATAGTATATTATCTACTCATTTTTTAAGAATTCTGAAAATGCAAAATAAGGGCAATCGTTACGGAACATCCTGTATAAATTCATGATTAATACTCCAACTGCTTTAAAAAAATTTCATTCCTCAACTTTTTCCCTTTGAAATTTCACCTTTATAAATTTATGTTGACTAATCAAATGTTCCATTTTTAGCTCTTAATATTCATTTAATATAACCGTTTGAAAAGTCTTATGATAATTATTGACTTCATTTTAGTTACATCTCATCAATCATTATTGCTAGCCTGATTCATTATTATTATTTTAGCTAATTCCCATCCAATACTTTTAAAAATATTGAAACTCAAAAATTTCAGATAATTTATAATATTTTTCCGTATTAATATTAGATAGCACTCTTTTTTACAATCAGTACAAATTTTTTCTCTAAATCAATATCATTTCAAAAATAGCTATAGAATTGTGTGCGCAGACGAAGAAATGCTTTAGGCTGCTTACCATTTTTCCATTGCTTATAAGCTCGCATGTTTCCATATCTTTGCCTTAAAATGAGTTTGAAATTTGAGTTTAAAAATAGTCTAATTCTTTCTCAGTTTATGCATTGAAACATATCTTTGATTAAATGCCAATAACGTAATAAGGTAGTTAAGTGCATATCTTTTACCTTGTGTCATTTAATTTCAGAGCGAATCTAAATTTAGAGCTGGAAGAAGCTGACAATCTTTTTAACGATCATTTTTTCCTTATCCAATTATTTTGTTTATTTCCCAAATCTCCTTTTTAATACCAACTCAAATTTTCTTTTTAGTATAAATGTACCACAACCTCAAGTAACGAAGCTTATTTTGTTTTGCTTGTTTCGCTCTGCATTTTCCCATATAAAGAAAACTCGCAGGTACAATAGAATTGAAATAACAATAAAAAATAAGGGTTAAGAAAGCATAAGATTTCAAAGCACTATTTAGAATAAATATACTCCCATTAAAAAAAATGAATATATTTAAATAATTTATCTATGGTGCAGATTTTTATGCTCTAAATTGCAATCAGGGTTCGAAATAAGCACTCATTAGCCGTTATTTGCATGTAAAAATTTAAATTTGACTCTTAAAAAATTACACCCTGTCGTCGTTTTTGACGCTTAGCATTTAAAATGCATTTTCACCTGCAATTCAACTTCTGGCTGAGTAATATGACAGACAGGAAGTTGCGAGACTGACGTCACGCGCTTTTTGTTATGGATATAATGTCACTTGCTTAGCTGTTTTTCGAAGCACTGTCACCGAGGAAAATAAAAAAGCCATAGTTCAAATGCCTTACACTTGAAGCAATGCGATGATTTTAAACTTATATATAATCTTGCCGGGTAAAAATTATATAGGCTTTAGAGCGGGCAAATAACTTAGATATTTAAAAGTTATTAAACTTTTTCTAAATATCGCTATTTTGGCAACCTTTTTTCACGTAAAGGAAAATTATCAAAATCATAGCCTTATTCTCAGTTTTTGCCAATTTTTATGAGCCCAGGTAATGCAGCATTGAAGAAAGTTTTTAAATATTAAAAAATTAGACCACAAACGCTTTTCATTTTTACAAAATTGTGGCTTTTCTCCATGTTGACGTTTTGCGCCGTTTTCAAAATAAGCGTTGACAGCGCTTGCTTTAGATAGGCTTAACATGACCTAACAGTTATGAGTAACAGTTGCAAACTCACAGCAGCTATAAATATAACATATTATTCGCAAAAAAGCATAATTTCGTATTATAACGGAGCCTTCGAAAAACAACCTTTTTAGTCACCAAGTTTGTTGATGCGGTGATGCTCCTTACTTTTCTTCTTAAGAGGCTTTTAACCCGGAAATCAGTATTTCTCATTACTTTCGTCTTGAGTAGAGTCACAATGCGATTCCTATTCACGAGTTTTAAAACTCATACGTCGTGATTCATTTTCTCGCAATTAAAAAATCGCACATCGTGATTCGTATTCACGTGATATAAAAATGACAAATCGCGATTCGTATTCACGCAATTTAAAATTAACACATCCCGATTTGTATTCACGCGATCTAAAAACCACACATCGCAATTCATATTCACGCTATTTAAAAATCACGCATCGCAATTCATATTCACGCAATTTAAAAATCTTAATTTGTGTTCACGTGATTTAGAAATCACACAACGTGATTCATATTAACGTGATTTAAAAATCACGCATCGTGATTCCTATGCACGCTATTTCAAAATGATGAAATGAAGGCAAAGTTAGCTGAACTGATTAAGACTGAAATTAATTTAATTGAAGAAGAAAATGGGACCCATTGTTTGCTAGGAAAGGATAACGAGAGACAGAAAACTAGCCATTTCAAAAAAATGGAAGAGCATAAAAGTTACTCAAATAACGGTTTGTGCTGCGAACGAAGGTGTAATTACTATCTCTAAAAAACTTGCAACTATTCGCCATAATGTTGCTAAAATAAAAAAAGAAATATCATTTATCTAAGTTTCCATGTTCTAATTTGACTTTTGAAGTAATAAATGTACTTAGAAAAACATAGTTTATCATATTTTAGTTATGCATTTCTTCTATCCTTATTTATCAGACTATTCCTTTAATGATGTTAGAAGTTTATTTTGGTTGTTCTATTTTTCAATTTAGAGAATGATTTAGGTACTGTGAATGAATTTTTTAAAAATATATAAGTTTAGGTATTAATATTTAGAAAAAGTTTTTTTACTAGTATGATGAAAGAATAAATATTGTTTTTAAAAATATTATTTTAAAAGTATACCTTCCTGAACCATTTTGGCACTAAAGAAAATATATTTAAGTGCCATTTGCGCTTGACTGTCCCATTTTAATTTTTAACCCTGGTTTCTTTCTTTATTAAATATAATAATAAATGCTTTTAAGCATGTGTGATAAGGGGGCTAGGCACAATATATTCAATTATAATAATAGGCAAAATTGGAAAACTGCGAATGAAACAATATTTTTGTTTCGAACTTCATTTAATTCCACAACTTAATGACTGAATAAAAGCTTTTAACAAAATATTAAAACTCTTTGAATTAAATACAATCCATTATACAATAGCGCTACAGTATGAATTTAGCAAGAAAATTTTACAAGTAACTATACTTACAGGTAAAATGAGCTCCCTCTACGAGATAAGCCTTTGAAACACATTTTTAAAAAATTAAAAAGGAAGAAAAAATTACTTTTTCAAAAATAATGTAGTATATTAGTTATATTAAATATTAGAAATTTTAAAAATACTCTGAGGCCCTTTTTCATTTGTGTAATTTATTATCACAAAACTAATGTTGAAAAATGAAAACATGTAAAAAGAAAAAAAGTATTTGCATTTACCTACGGAAATACTTATCAAGATGCTTAATACTTAAGATACTTATTACTTGATAGTTAATACTTTCATCAAGATAATTTGAGAAATGAGTTTAATTACTGTTTATATATCAAATCCTACAGTGATATAAACCTTTGAAACAAATTTTAAAACAAGCAAAAATTATAAAAATAATTCTTTTTCAAAAAAATAAAAGTATTAAATATATTAAATGCAAAGAAACATTAAAAATGCTTTAAGACAATATTTTATGTCTTTGCTTCACTACCACAAAATGATTATTAGAAAAAGAAAAGCATGTTAAAAAGAAATTTTATTTACCTACGCAAAAAATAGAAGCAGTTCTGAAATTTCCTGTCTTACCTCAAATTAAACTGAAACAATGTTCGATATATACATTAACTTAAAAGAAATCTAACAAAGGCAACCAACAGTTGGAATAATATACAACCAAAATCAGTCAACGTAAGATCTGAAGCAAATAAATAATGTATTCTAGATTCTATTTTTAAAGTCTAATATTGAATCGTCATCAGTCAAAGAACTTTTGAAGGATAGAAAACTTCTTCGAATATTTCATTCTCTGAAAAAATGCATAATTACGTAAAAAGTCTCATTTTAATAAAATAGCTTGCTATCTTTATCTTAAATCTAGTACTTATAAGATTTTGCATGTCTTTTTATTTTTCTAATTTATACAAATGCAAAGTTAGTAAAGAGCATGATTTTACATTATTTTTAGCTTTTGCACGACCGCCAATTACTTGGAATGGTCAGTCTTTTATTGCTCGTGGATTGCGTCTTAGTGACTTTGTGGGTAATTATTGATCCTATGGAAAGAGAATTAATTAATTTATCGATGCAGGTGAGTACAATTTTCAAATATATGTGGCATGTATTTGTGATCGAATTTTTGTTTCTCTTCTCTTAAAATTAGATAGCAGGAGTGCCTTGAAATTAAAGAATAAAGCACTTTTCCTCAGTTAATCAAAAAACCTTTACTTTTTCTTAGCGGGTGCCCGAAAAAATGGCCAACTGTTTGGATTGGTTGTTAACGTTACACTAAAGCAGTGTTTCCCAAAGTGTGGTACGAGTACCCCCAGGGGTACGGGAACAGTTTAGCGGGGCACGCGTTCCTATGCAAAATATGCAACAATCGAAAATTTCAAAAAATTTTATTTAAAAACGGAGATAGCCACGAAAATTTGCGATTACGTATTTTTTTGTTGGCTATTTTTTGCAGAGTTAACAGTTAATAATTAGTGGTGTCAACAACCAGTTGTGATTTTTAACTTTGTGGAATTTTTTTTTATAGTAAAAAATGCATTCATTTTTTTATTAGTGGTACTTAGCGTTACGAAAAATTTAGAAAGGGTACACAAAAGTCATAAGTTTGGGAAACACTGCACTAAAGCTTCACTGAGAAAAAAAAAGTATGGTCAAAACTACCAGAATATGGTAAAATTTAACGGCTTTCCGGCCTTATGGGAACACCTAAAAGCACGGTAATTTTTACCGAAGCGCTATGGTAAGGACTTTTAGTAAAAGCGCTTTGGTGAGGACTTTTAGTACAATTAAAAATATAATATGATGGAATTAAGAAGCTGTTTGGTAGCAAAATTTGAAAATTTAATCATGATACCTTGCATGGCATAAAAATCATTTATTATGTTAAATATATACTTTTCAATTTCGTATTCTTATTAAATGTGGGGAAATAAGAACTGTAATTTCTAAAACCAGAAATTCAGATAAACCGATTTTTTTTTTGGATACCTAGTTTTATATAATTGGAAAACAAGGTATACGAATTCACATTCCAGATTTTTATTTAAAAATCGCTTATTGTATGACCATTTTTGATCTAGTCCATCACACTACTAATGAACTAACATCATTCTCATCCAGAATTATTAAATCCGTGGTTAAAATTATTTACTGAAAATTCCTTTACTAAATAATTTTCTTTGTTAATCTATACAATTTTTCCATGTGCAAATACATTTCGGCCAAATCGGTGGGTAAAATTGTTTGCTAAAGATTTCTTTATTAATTTATAAAATTTTTCCATGTGCAAATTCATTTCGGGCAAATCCGTGGCTAAAATTATCTATTAAAATTTTTTTCTTTGTTAATTTTTCCATGTGCAAATCCGTGTTAAAATTATCTATTAAAATTTTTTCTTTGATAATTTATATAATTTTTCCATGTGCTAATCCATTTCTTGCAAATCCGTGGCTAAAATTATTTACGAAACAGGCAATTTATGTTTCTCTTTTCTATTTTTTCTTAAATAAACATCTCTTTTCTAAAACTATTTATGGTCAATTTTTAAAATTATCCAGTATAATATTACCTTGCGCACATCCATTTTGGGCCCATCCTTGGTAACTAACAAATCAATGCACAGAATAACAAATCACTTCAGCAGGCAGTAAGAACGACACTTGAAAACCCTCTTGTTACACTCAATTTGCGCTTTTGTTTTCATATTTTGTAATCTGGCAATCTTGCTGCGAAAACATTTTTAAATCATTCTTGAAAAATTTCGGTCCATGTAAGTTAATCTGATTTCGCTACTCGCTTTATAGTCCATGTTTTACTGTTTTTTCTTTTTATTTTATTTTATTTTCTGTTTTTACATGTTATTTTTACTTATTTCTACTTTTTGTGTTCTATTTTATTTGTTGTAATTTTTATAAAAAAATTTTTGAGTGCTCCTCACACTATTGTATATTTTGCTTTAGCTTTATTGATACAATATCAGAAAGCACTCTTTTTTACGGATATAATCGTGTGGGCTGATGAAGGGATTATATCTTTCTTTCTTTTTTTCCCGTTTTTTCCGGATTTTTAAATAAAATTTCATCCTTTTTTTTTAAACTGTTGTTTGTTATTTTTTCACTTATTACTTCCCCCTTTTTTCATATGTTTTTAATTTTTCTTTGTTTNACTATGACTTCTCTTTAATAAAAAAGGAGAGCGAGAGAGAGAGAGAGAGAGAGAGATTGTTACTTCAAGAATTTGAGCAAAAACAATAAGCCATAATTTTAAAATAATATCTTATGAAAATAATATAGTAAAAATATATTAAATAAACATTTCTCGACATTTATAAATGATTAAAAATAATCCTGCAAAAAACTATTAAAGAAAAAAGAGAACAGATTTGTTACTAAGAAGTTATTAAAGTTAACGTTAAAGCAAACATTAAGAGTTATATTTTCATCACGTATTTCACATAAAATTCTAAGTCCTCATTTCCTATTGTTTGACAATTTTGAGATCATAAGAAAAACTATGTCTGCTAACTATTAAACTTCTTATTCCAGAGTGGTAATAATTATGATATTTAAGAAATTTATTTTATAAGTCAACTTTACACAATCAACATCCTTTTCAGAATCGTGAAGATTGAGGTTGATCAGTTTTTAGTAAAATAAGTTCGTACGTCACAAAAGATTTAGTCAAAAATATTAAACGCAATATTTTAAAGAATTTTTATTATAAATTCAAGGAAAGAAAGTAAAACAAATGGCGAAAATGATTGAATTTTAACTACATCATTTCGTTGGGTAATTTTGAGGAACTGTAATTTTGAAAATAAAAATATATTTGATTTTCTGTGAGCAACTAAATTTTTAATTAGCCTCCCTCGTCGATTACGTAGTCTGTCTTTACAGTGTATCTACTGGAAGATACTCTGCTTCCTTCGGAAGCATTATTACTTTTTTACCCATATGCTGCATGTGATTTTCCTATGAAGTGAGCTTGTTGTTCTTAGTTCTGCAGCATTTGGCAGGATAATTCCGACTACTGTAACTTCATATGTTGCAATATGTTGCTTAACCGTACCTACTGGAAAGTGCCTTGCTTCCTTCAGTATCATAGCTCTCATTTTTTTACTGTCATACATCTGAAATTGCATGGCGCTGGTCCTGCTGTTGAGAGTATTGTAGACAATTTTTATTAATTTGGCGAAAAAGTTTGCAAAACATCACTTTGGACAAATGCAGCATTTTTTTTATCAAAATGTGAAGTTTTATCTTCATTATGCAAAATACGAAATTAGTTTGAACACACTTTCATAAAAAATCTTTTTGCATGCTATTTTTATCCACACAAGCCCCATTTAATGGGACTAGTGTGGACAAGTTATTAAATGCCTATTTACTATATTTTTGCTCTTAAAAAAGTATACAAAATCTAATTAAATTGAATTTTAACCTAAAAGTTACACTCTTGCATAAATATTCGTAATAATGTTTATTTTCATTAATGTTAAGCTGCATTAATATTTAATGATTAAGAAATGAATAATATTGTAAACATCTGTTTCAAATACAAACTCAAACTACTACATAGGAAATCTCTGTATTAATAGAAAAATAATAATTACGTAGAAATCCGCATTTGCTTTATAGATTAGTTCGGCAAATCAATATTAAATATCCACTGAAAGACAAGTTCTACTAACCTATGGGAGCAAACCAATAAAAGATGTTTGTTAGAACCATTTTTCTAACTGCTCTTAGGAGAATAATAAAATTAATTTCGTAGGAAAACTACATTTTAAATTAAAAATAATTTAAAATGTATTAAAATGTTAGTTTCCTAAATTTATGGTGTTACAAAAGAAATCTAATTTAATAAATAAAAGCCTAATGTAAAAAAATAGCAAATAATTAGTAACTTAACAAAATCCATCTAATTTAGTAAATAAATTCACTAACAGTTTAATGACAGTATCACAGAAAACTAATGACCACAGTAGACACACAGCCATTTGCAGACAATTGCTCGACGGACTGATTAGAGTGACTAAGCCTAATATAAGATAATTAAATATATGCAAATTAAAAGTGATTATTGAAATAATTATTAACCATATTCAGTAATAACAAAATACCTATTATCATAAATAATATAAATTAGCAAGAAAGAAAACCAGTTCGAAATTTACTTTCCGAAAATAAAATTATGTCGAGAATCGATTAAAGCTTTAAGAACAATTTTAACTTATAAATCACTAAATTGTTCGAGCTATCGACGTTAACTCCATTTCCATACTATCTCTCCTTCCCCCGACACAGCAGTCATATGCCGAAAATATCTTTGCAAGAAGTGCACCAAAAAATATCCACCTGAATTTTTGTTCTAATAATCTGACTTTCGCGTAATAAGTGCCAATCTCAATAATTCAAAGAGTTGACCTCAAGTATGCTAAATAATTAATGCTAAATTTTATTTCGGTATAAACATACCTTTTTTAACAAACTTGGATTTTTGATCACCAAAATATGGGCGGTGGCCACAATTTACAAAATATGGTCCCAATAGCTTATCCAAGAAAGGACTCGAAAATTTGAACCCCTCCCTATTAACGTGGTTTTTCAAAGCTCTATCGCCCAGGATTGAAAATGCCACAATTTAAGTGCCTTTTACTTATAAAAAAGATTAAATTTTATACTGTATATGCCATCTTGCTGTAAAGAATTATCTGAGTTTTAGAAGAGTCAAATATTGAAAATGAAGATAAATTATTGATTGTCTTTTTTTACTATTTCTTGCGACTTCAACATAGATTATCTAAAATTGTGTTGATGATTTATAAGTCACTACAAGAAGTATAAAGATACCAAACATAAAGAGCTGTCGAATACGTAGCCAAAGTTAAAAAAAAGTCTTAAAGTTAGTCTTAAAAGTCCAAAGTTAGTCTTAAAATATCTCAGTATCTTAAATGTCGTCCTAACATCTTCATTGTGAAATTAAATTCTTAATTCCCTGGCCATGGTGTGATTCACAGAACTATTCATCTAATCATTGAAATTTTATTTTTTACTCTTTGTTTATGCTACACAGAGATTTTTTTCGATAATATTCTAAACTACTTTGTTTAATTTATATTAGTACTTAAAGTTCTTCAAATTAGCATTCGCTTTTAAATAATTTGAAAGTTTTTTTTTTCTTAAAATTTCAGAACTATATCCAATTAGCAAAACTGACTGATTGTACTAAATAAGTGCACACTTTCCTCTAAAACTGAGCAAACAAATTATTATTTTATTTATTTACTTTATTGTCTCTTATTTCTTTGACTTGAGAAAATTAAATACATATTAGTTCCACTGAAAAAACCACAACTGTTTTCTTTGTTTTTTAAATGAACAAATTCTGATAGCATTTTTATTTTGACGTTTAAACTTATATATTACACCGTTAACTTTAAGAAAGCTGTTCTTTTAAAAGAAGATGTTGAAAAAATTTACTTTACATTATTTTTCAACTTATTATAGCATAGCCCAAGTTATTATAGCATAATTTGTTATTAGGAAAATGCCTTATATTATTAAACAGCAAATACTAAAACTTGACATTGGTAAAAAAATTCCGAAGCCATGCCAATTTTAGAGTCATCATCTGATTTATACGCAATTTTCGAACTTATTTTGATAAAATCAATATGCAGCGAGAAGGTTAACATACTTTTTATAGAAACTGAGAATACCAATTTTTCCTATATTTCGTCAAAGGAGGATAAGAATGATATTGCATATTTCTCGAAAGCTAAAACGAGAAAAAAGTTTATTGCTGTTATTTATCTCAGTTTATTCCATTAATTGCATGATAGCGGTATCAAGGTGAAGGACATGCGATGGAAGCCACGTTTACTATTATACTATAAATGCATATATGATTTATATAGCTTAAATAATTTATTTTAAGCAAATTATTTAATAATTTTAATCAAATAAGGGTGTAAAAGTAAACTCGGTCGATGTACACCTAAAGTATACCATAAAATATATGTAGAATAAACTTTGGAATGGATTGAAAAAAATGAACTCGAAGGTACGGAAATGCTAACTTGTTTGAAATGGCTGTCCTTCTAACTATTTAATTTTGATACCTGGTGCTAGGGGACATTCCATTTTCCCATTCGACTTTTAAAATTTCAATTGTAAACAGAATTTCTTTCCTTTTTGTCCTTAAAAAATTTCATGAACGCTAGCAGTAAAAAAAAATTGTACTGCATTGAGTATTTGTGGAAAGTAGTGACTAATTACGTTTCTTCAATCGAAGAACATATGCCTTTTCTTACAAATTAATAGTTAGCATAAATTAATTAGCATATAAGAAGCCAATAAGATTGAGACATAGGACATGAAAATCTGATCATTAGGAACGAAAGTTATTCAAGGTGATATATCTCTTTTTTTTTTTTAGCTCACTGAACAAGACAAATAAATTTATCTTTTTAGAACACTATTTTTAGCTTCATTTGCAAATCCTTTTTATTTCCCCAGGTGAACAAAGATGAAAGAAATGTTGTTTATTTATACCTAAGAGAACACTGCAGCTCCTCCCATATGGGGAAGTGGCTGGGAAGCCTATACATCTACAAAGGTCTTCTTCTTGTTGTTGGGTGTTATATGGCGTGGGAAACAAGACACGTCAAAGTGCAAGCTTTGAATGATTCTCAATATATAGGAATGAGTGTTTATAATGTGGTTATAACGAGTATAATCGTCGTTGCTTTAGCAAACGTGATTCCAGCAGAAAGGTATACCTTGACATATGCATTGGTCTCCACTCTTATATTTGTCTCAACCACAACGACTCTCTGCATATTATTTGTGCCAAAAGTAAGTATAGATATTATATACTAGGTGCTTTTCAACGACCGCTAGTATTTATTTTATTAATTTTACATGATTTTTGAATACATTTTGACTTTTACAGATACACACTATTTTCATTAATCCTGATGAAGCTAGTGTGGTTGCAGCATCTGGTGTCAAAGTAGAGTGTAAAACTCGTCGTTTTGCTGTGGACGAGCCCAGAGAGTCAGTTTATCGAGCTGAGATCTTAAACAGAGCACTAAAACGGGAATTATTAGAGGTAATTGTTTAGATAACTTGAAGGGATCATGTCCCTACTGTTTTAAAATAAGTTATACTGATAATAGCTGATTATTGATAAGAATAATAAAAGGTTCGCCAGAAATTTCGATTAATGTTCTTATATAGCAAAGGAAACAATCAAACAAAACACCTTTACCGGTATTCAAAATAATCAACTTTTGCTACAATACACATTTACCATCAATGGAAGAACTGCGAAAAAATCTGCAAAGTATCACTTTTGTCATATGTTATTGGAACAATGTCGAAAAACATCGTCTTTTCCATCTCTAAAGTGTTTAAACCACTCAAAACAAGTTTTTTTTCCGCACACTATTTCCACACAGTGCATTTTCGCTACATTTTTATCATTGTTTTGCTTAATTTGAAGCATAAGTTGATATTCACGCACAGCTCCATTTCACCAGTGACGCGTGTATTCCGACACGGCCTGAGACTATACGTGGTTTTTTATTAATTTATGACGCAGCAAAGTTAACTGATAACCGACCTCATAGCCCAAACGTATTTTCCTCAATTTCTTTTAACATAAAAAAAGCCAATTTTAACGTCTGTGTAAGGGAGTTGTATTCCTCACAGAGGAACAAGCAGAACTCAGTACGTAACAGAACAGGGAAGCAAGATTACAAAACAATCAGCGCGCTTCAATAAGATACCTCCCTACGGAGAGTGAATTGTTACCTTTCTTTCGCAAGTTTAGAAAATAGGGTAAGGAATATGTGACGGCATTTTTCCTGAATGAGGATAGAATTTATTTTCGATTTCAGAATTCGAAAATAAAATATTACATTTCTGATAACAATGCATTCCGATGCTCTCCGCATTAATTTTTATTTTACATTAATACATTCATTCATTTTTCTTCAATAATTAGAACATTCTTTTTTTTTAATTAATTAATTTATTTTTTTACCAGGTGACGGCTGCGCATCTCATCTAATTTGTATTAAAAAAAATTTAATAAAGGAAATACAGGGCAATGACCCTTTCATTAAAAAAAATTATTTAAAAAAAAATTTAAAAAATTAAAAAAACATTAGTGTAAGAAATACCTGAAGAGTATATACTGGTTCATTGCACTTTACCTTATATATCAATCTAGGGATACCTTGCAATGGCCATTTAAAAAAAATCAGCATAAGGAAAGCCGGACAAGTATATTCCAGGCGATGGCACTTTACCTTAAAAAAAGCCTCATTTATGGGAATACGAAACATTTTCTAGCTTTCTAATAACTAAACTTGTATAAGAAAGGCAGCAATCCACTTTACATTACTAGGACTAGCACTACATGCTTTTTGTTTTATAATCTTGTGACCGGAAATCTACTCCAGAGAGTTGCTTTTGTACCTTGTTATTTACACCCATGGAAGTATAAACAATAACCTTATTTCTACATCTATGTTTACGCCGAGGATATTGACAATTGCCTCAATATTCGTAGTCAGAGAAAAGGCTCAACGGTTTATTCCTGGCGGCGAAGATTGAGGTAAATGTTGACATTGAAAACGAAACAGTTAAGAATCTTCTCTCATAGCACATTATCCTTAGTTGTAGTGAGCAATTCGTTTTACAATCAAGGTTTTCTCACGATGTATCGTGGTTCGTTTTACTGTCGTATCGCGTGAGTGCAACTTCCTATTCAGCGCAATAATTTATTTGCCGCTCACTTTAATTCTTCCCCGAAGTTTTAAAAAGTACTTTATACTAAGATGTGCTAAACAAATTACTCATTCATAAATTTTTTACAAGGAAAACATGAAAATAAAATACATTTTTTACTATCAAACTATGGTAAAATTAAATTTAGAATTTTATTTCCATTTAATTAAAATTAGAAACAGATTCTTTAAGTTTATTTTAAATACGTTAAGTAGGAAAAATTATTACCGGAGTCATTTTTTGAGAATAAAATAGCAGATTTAGAGAATTTTATTTCCTTTAGGATTCAGTACGTAGAAAATCACATTCCAGATGGCAGGATAAATCACTTTTCCTCGTATTATTGCAACGGAACAAAAGGAAGAAAACTTATCATGAAGTTACCAACTTCCAAAATAGCCAGTGTATTGAGTTTCTATATTTTAGTTTCGTTGTCAGCGGCGCAATGAAGCTATGGGTTATTAGGTTATTGGCGACGTCATAACATTTATTGTAATAAAAAATGACATTTGTTCTCTTAATTACAATCGCAGATAACTATAAAAACAAGTATGCAGTCTCTTTTCTTCTAATTTATACCTTTATGAAGAAAAAAAATCAAAATATCTTTTAAAAAAAAGTTATAAATTTGCTATTCAAAAAATGTATTTTCTCAAAGTACATTGTTTTAGAGAAATATGAGAATTTCTTTCTTTTTCCAATGCCCACCTGTGTTAACATCCGTCACTTCAAGCATTTACAGGGCGATTTTGTAGTGAGCCTGAAAAAAATTTAAGAAAATTAATATCACAGCATAAATAAAGTGTAAGGTTTGCCATGTTTTGAGCGTTATTCCTTGTTAGCTATATTAGTGCAAAACATTGCCGTTGTTGTTTTCTTTTTTTTTTTTTTTTTGTATAGCATTATAGCATGCTTGCGGAGTGATCCGAATTCATTTGCTGTTTAAGTGAAATTTAAGTTAAAAGAACTCGTTATTTTGTAATCAGTACAGGTACAATAATATAGGATAGCAAGCTTTTTCAAGTCTAGGTGTAAAATTCAATCGAAAGTGATAATGAGTATAAAAATAATTTCAAGAACATTCGTTAAATATTTAACATACGAAAAAAGGCAACATAATTTCCAATTTATTTCATTAGCTACAATTACTGTATTGAAAAACTTTTTATTTCCTTCAAATTATAATTATCAACACAGCCATTACAGTTTCAAAGTAGCACTGAAACATAGTGTTATATTAGAAATATATACATATAATATATTACAGGTACAATAATATAGGATGGCAAGCTTTTTCAAGTCTAGGCGTAAAATTCAATCGAAAGTGATAATGAGTATAAAAATAATTTGAAGAACATTCGTTAAATATTTAACATACGAAAAAAGGCAACATAATTTCCAATTTATTTCATTAGCTACAATTACTGTATTGAAAAACTTTTTATTTCCTTCAAATTATAATTATCAACACAGCCATTACAGTTTCAAAGCAGCACTGAAACATAGTGTTATATTAATATTGATATAAATTGAACGAGTGAAATTTCAGTTTCCAAAAGTAAAATTGAAAGTTTTAGTAATATGTGTGTCTTCCAGAGAAAACTTGATTAAAGAAGGCTTACCAAAAGAGTTTCTCTACAGCATGTTGCTATTTGATATTTAATGCTTGTTTATTTAAGCACTTTTAAAGCATTGTTTTACGACAAGTTTAAAGGAAGCAACATGTTGTAAAGGTCTTCTGATATCCTCGTTTGTTTCTTCCGGGTTGTTAAATTAATTAGTAATTAAACTCATGTTTGCAGCCTAAGGTAAGCTACGTTGTAACCAACTATCTACTAATGCGTTGTATCAGGCATCAGAGAAATGCACTATATAAATATAACTAAATAAATTATTTTATTCAATTTTTTAAAATATAGCAGTATTCTTTCACCAAAAAATAAACTTATTTTGATTTTATACCAAATTCTTAATGTTAAATGGACTTTTAATGAGTCTGAAGAATATTTTCAATCGTAAAAATTAATTTATGTTCGTAACTTACGTCGAATTATACCCCATACAAACACAGCACAAGTTGTGTGACAACGATAGATAATATAAAAAATGATTATTTTTTGTAACAACACTCACTTTTGTTGTTTTTTGTCCTGTAAACACAATTAAAATTACGTATTTGAAAGTTATTTTTAACATGGCAAATACGTTTCATTTGGCTCCCAGGCAGAAGATTGTGCTGACATCTATTTAATAGACAAAATACTAAATTATGATACAGACAATACCAAACAAATATCTATAACTGATCACGATTAAATTTTGCTCAAAACATAATTCAGCTCCCCATTGTGCACTCTAATTCAGTTATTAAATGCATAATTTGCTCCATCACCATGATTCAAACAATGGTCTTCCTTTTAAAACATATGAAGAACATTTGGCACTGAGTGGAATAGTGCAACATCATGATGAGATTTTTTCATAACAAGAGCATCTCGTTTAATGCAAGGTGGTGGCTTGTCAAACATTTTCATGATTTTTTTAAAAAATCAATCAATTTATATTTGAAATTAGTCTTCTTGAATTATATCATTTTGAAAAAAACGCAGTTAACTATCTAGTATAATAACTAATATAAATTCATTTCTCTAAAACGTCATGCAGACTGTTTAACATTTCAAAATTTGAAAAAAGAATGTGTTGCCATTTTTAAAAAGAACTATCAAAAAATCTAAATCAAATTATAAATTCTTGAGTGGTTGATAATTTGTATTAAAATAATAAACTGCAAATGCTGTATATTTATAGTTTCTTGGAAATTAAGGTCGGTCATTAATTGTCTTAAGAACTAAATAAGATAATAGTAATAAGATATAGTGACTTGTCAATGTAATCAATGTAAAGTTTAAATTTCATTTTAACTGGTTTGCCAAACTGTAACCAATTTAACGATTAAACTTTTTGAAAAAATGGTTGATTAAATTTTCTGAAATGAATGTTGTTGTTATACAATGTTTATCCTGTAATAATAGAATAATGATGCCTGCAGTGAAAGAATAGAAATGATAAATGTAGCAACACATCGGACACAATATAAAAGTGTTTTATAATACTTTATCATATTGTCCGATCAATATAAACCTTACTCGCCACATCGATTCTGAAAGCTTCTGTTTCGAGTACTAAATAAATATAACTGACTATTAGCAAGTAGCCAATTTTGTCTCAATTTCCACTTTATAAGTTACGGCGCACTTAAAACCAATCAATACCTTTTATATCGTACAAAACAGAGATATTAAATGACAAATACACACTTATGCATTATTTAGATAGATTTAGCATGTTTATATTATTATAATTCATGCTTTTTATATTTATACATTTTGTTTTCATTGCCAAATTAGTACAAACACTTTTAAGAGGTATATATATATATATATATATANTATATATATATGCCTTTATATCTTATTTAGTGATCCATAATCACCACCCTTAACATTTACTTTTTTAAAAAAAAATTTCAAAAAATCAAAATCATACAAAATCTACTTATTAATAGTGGAGAATTAACATTTAAGTGCAAAAGAAATTAAGTGTGAAACAAGAGATTTGATGAAATACTATTGAGATCAATGAATGCAAAGTTCGATTAAAATTCTCGAAAGCCCGTTTGTTGTAGGATGAAACAAGGCGATATCAAACAAAATGCAAAATACACCGTATTATTTTTGCTCTGATTGACCCCGGTAATTATTCTTTGGATTGTGAGAATATTTTTCTGGTCTTTTTCACGCAATAACTTTTTAGGATTCAGAATGTGTACAATTTTATGACTTAATTTTTGATGCTTTTGTTTCGTCGTTAGCATCATTATTTTTAATTACGTATTTCACTAGAATACCTTATAACTTAGCAAGTTCAAAATTTAAACACAAATTCTGACAGCAATATTTTCATACACAAAATATTCATTTATACAAACCAGCAAATGTTTTCAGGATATAAAAATAATAAAACAAAGCAGTAAATATTTATATTCATACTCTGCCCAGCAAGATATTTTCTAAATCATTATACAATTAGATTTAACGAACTAAATAAATGTTCTATTTATTTTGAAATGCTTAAAAGTGATGGAAAATAAAGAAAATAAAATATTCGCATCAGAAATCACAAATTTAAACATAATTTTACAGTTTCTACATAAGTAATAAAGCCAACCGGCCTGTGTAGGGGCTAGAGAACTGCCCTTGCATCAGAAAGGTTCTGGGTTCGAATCCCGGGCAAGGCATGGATGTTCCTTCCTCCTCTGTACTATCTGTCCTTACAGTGGGAGCAACGTTGACCCACCTAATATGGTGCCCCTGAAAGAGAGGCCAACAAATCTGCCCTTAGATGCCTGTATGACCCAGGTCATTCTTCAGGTGGGCATTGGAGAAGAAGAAGAAAACATAAGTAATAAATATTTAGTTTCCTAAATCAAGATAAACTAATCAATAATTGGCGTAAGCAAAATAATTTACAAGTTATGAATACCCAAATCTACATTCAAAAAGCAAACTTTCTGATAATTCTAGAACTTATTTATATAATTATCTAATATCACAATAACCTTAGCATTGAATGTCCGTGGAGAAAGAATCGTGCTCTAAATAATGCACGCTTCTTGTGTTTATCTTACTTATAAAACTAAATAGATTAATCATAAAATGAACTATTTTGAAATAGTAGGGGAGAGTGGGGTCAATTGTAACATTTTTTACTTAACTATTTTTAACTTACAAAAATCCAATATATTATTAGTAATAATTGACAGACGAGTAAAGTAGACTATCCTCTACTAGAGAAAAAAAATAAATGCCTCATTTTAAATGTTATTTTATTAGTTATTAACAATTTTTGACAGTCGCGCACTTGTTACAATTGTCCCCACTTACGGGGTCAATTGTAACAGTTCATAAATTCAACTAAAACATAGTTAATTATACATATTATCATAGTGGTGGTATATTTTTTTATTGATCAAAATAGTAGTGATATTTTAGGAGTAAAAATAATAATGAGCAGAGACCTAAAGGGTTAAACTTTTAACTTTAAGGGGTTAAAAATTTTAATTTATGCAGTGAAAGGTGACAAATAAAATAATGTACATGCAACATAATATAAATGATATATGAAACTATTGGTGGTTCTTAAAGAATTAAGTAATGGTTTGTAAACTCAAGATTATTTATTTTCAGCTGTTACAATCGTCCCTTTACTTATTGTTACAATCGTTCCCAAGACGCCATTTCAGCTTCATTTGTTAAAAACAATGCTAGTTAATTAACAAAACTAATCATTTTTTTAAATGCTAATTAAGGTGTCCACTTACATATTCGGTTAATAATTTTTATTTGTTTAAACAAAATTAATTTGTTACAATATAATAAATCTAATACCAAAAAAAGTACTTACGTAGCATGAAAATATCTTTTGTGATGTAACTCTTTCAAAAGTACTTAAAAATGGTTGCCAGCAGGGGTGTACATGTAGATTTATAAAATACACCTTGTGCGCCACCTAGGAACCAAATCTAGAACTCGGCACTCGAAATTTTTGCTCTGTTACAATCGTACCCTGTTACAATTGACCGCACTCTCCCCTATACTTGTAAAAGGTTTTCCAATATTGTGGTAAATTAGTAATATGGTAAACTAAAAATAATTAATACAAAAAAAAAATTTAAATTGCAAAATTGAATTTTTTTGTTACTGAATTACTTTAAATTCTCTAAGAAAAGTAGATTGGTGTAAGAATTCAAAAAAAAAATTTTAAATTTTTCATATTGTATTTTATTTTAACAAAATAGAAAAGGTGAAAATATTATTTCAAAATCTGAAGAGTCGGAATCCTGATCTTGCCACTAAAGAGTAGAATTTATGCTCTTCAAACTGTCATTAAGATTAAGTACCGATTTGATTAAGTACCTTACATTCATTCATATGAATTATCGCTCTACGTTTTGATATACGTATGTACTGTTAATCGATAAAAAAATAAAAATACGAATGACCGAATGTTACGAAATACCAATGTCTGTGATTTCGTCAAAACTCACTATCAGCTGAATTATTTCAAAACAAATAATATGCAAAAAATTATTAGTTACTTTTAAGTTTTATTACCATAATTTTTCTATTTTAATGCATATGATAATTTTTCGCTTTAATTGCTTATGATAATTTTTCGCATTGAAATACAAAGTTTTAATGAGTGATTTAAAATTTAAATATCTAGTGGAGAACTTGTAGAAAATTTACAAATATTAAAAAATAAATAAACTAATCCATGATAGAGTCAGTTTTGTAACTGATATTCACATTTTCTGACATCTCAGTGGTGAGTTACTGATTTTCGAACTATGTTCATTAAACACTGGTGCTACTTATCAAAAACTAAAAATAAAAAATATGTTATATTTCAGCTTTCAGGAACAGAAGTGTAAAATTTTAAGCAATTAAAAATTATAATTTTAATATATTTTAGAATGAAAACAGCAAACATAATTATTGTAAATTTCTCTGCTATTTATCTGTTGTTAATTATTGTAAATTTTTCTTTCAGAAAAATACATAAGTCAGTAACCAAACATTTAATTAGATTTAAACTCACTTAAATAATCAGCTTTAACTAATACCAAAGAAAACATTCTACGTTAATTAAATAAATACAAATTTAACAAATGTTAAATCTTAAATTTATGTCTTCAAAGCCTGTTATTCAAAAATCTGTGCATTTAAAATCAATAAGTTTTAATTATTTAAAGTATTTTTTTAATTCATACATAGGAAATTTTATATTCCTATGTATATATATATAAATATTTTCTAGAAATAATTCATTTGTATAGCTTTAATCAAAAGTTTACGGTTACTTTCGCAACAAATATTACAGTAAAAACAATAACGATTATTTATTAAAAGTTTCTGCTTGAAACTAGTGAATTGTTGAAACAGTTTATAAATTCGACAATTTTGTGAGTTAAATCTTCGATAAAATATTCAGAACACATATTGGAAAACATATTTCACGAATTATAACTTTGACAGAACTGTTGAATTATTAAAATTAGATTTCAAGAAAATTAGAGAATAACGATGCTGTTATTCCCTAGGATACTAAAAAATATTCGTATTATTTTCATTCAAAATATTAAAGTATGATTCAAATATTTGAAAACAAATAGTTTTAAGAAAACTAAATCTTAAACTGCATTATTAACTACCACCGAAATGTGAACAAAACTATTCTTTAAGTTTAAACATTTTAACCAAATTTTTCTTAGTTAAAATTATGTACCATTTTAAAATAAATAGTTGCAACACTTTTCAAAAATTTATAATAAAAAAAAATAATAAAAAGAAAGTTAACCTAAGTCTTAACATAATGAGCGAGATATTTTCTTAATTATTTTTCTAGAAAGTTTCTGTATAAATAGAACAAACTTTTTTTAGATTTATTTTATTCATTTCAGACGTCTAGAATATTTTTTCTTTTTAATGGTTAAGCTTGGCGAAATTTGTTCTCCTATTTTTGTTTTTATATGGCAAACATACTTATTCTTTTGACGCGATTTGATCTCACGTTCTTCTAACAATGTCGCGTTTCTTTGATCACAATAATCTAATAAAAGTATTCTTTTCAAATTTTTTTTCATTTTCATTCTTTACTGTCTTATCATGTTTTGAAAGGATTTTATGAGGAGTTGTATTATCTTTTCCTTTCTTGTCTACAATTTAAATGAAGTAACAAAGAATATTGTAGAATAGACGAGATAATAAACTTACAAAGATAATTAACATTTGTTTTCTTATTTATAATCACCATCATGTAAAGAAATATTCATGAAAGGTTACTACAATTTTAATACATTAAAATAATGGTAGTAAATATCAAAATTATTTTTATTTCTTTTTTATCTCCATTTTTTTATCAAAATATTTTAACTCACTAATTTCGTAAAAGTATAAATTATTATAAACTCTTAACTTTCTCAAGTAATTACTGTTAGAAAGTGGTTTAAAAGCACAACAAAAAGATCATATGAATTGCAATTACAGGAATTACATAGGGTGTCCACTAAACTGCATATCCATCCGTGTGCCTGCTACTATAGTTATAAAATTAATGTCAAAGTATAGTAAACTGATTATGAACTAGAAAATGAAACCAATTATAGCAGTATCGTTATAACCAAATTAACGATTTGATCTCCATTCTTCTAATAATATCGCGTTTCATTCATTACAATAATCTAATTAAAGTATTCCTTTCGAATTTTTTTTTCATTTTTATTCTTTAATGTCTTATCATATTTTGAAAGAATTTTATGAGGAGTTGTATAACTTTTCCTTTCTTGTCATTAATTCAAATGAAGTGATAAGGAATATTGTTGATTAAGAGATATAATAAACTTATAAGACATTTAACATTTATCTTTTTATTTAGAAATTTTTAACATTTATCTTTTTATTTAGAATAACTGTTATGTAAAGAAATTGTTATAAAAGGTTACCACAATTTAATACATTAGGATAACGGTAGTCAGTATCAGAATTATTTTGGTTTTATTTTTCTCCCTTTTTTTCATCAAAGTATTTCACTAATTTCGTAAAAGTATGAATTATTAAAAACTCTACATTTTCTCTAGTAATTACTGATATAAAGTGTTTTAGTTGGAATTTTAAATTCCAATAAAAAAATAAGAGGAAGATAAGTAGTTCGATTCAAGTAGCTATTTGACTAGATTTTAGCATTAATCATATTAATTAATGCTATAAATCCAATCAAATTATTATACAAATCTAGTCAAATTATTAGGCTATTAAAATATCCTATAACATGCAATAACTGCTAGAAAGTAAAATAATTATTATATTTTTATGTAATAATTACAAATTGATTAAAGTAAAAGCAAATTTAATTTAATAATTTTAATTTTTAAAAAATATTTTATCGCATTTATGAGTTAACTTTCTTCTGAGCTACATATTTCTACACATACATTTATAAATGCAAAAAAATTCGATATTATGTCGCTTTTCTAAATCTTTATCTCCAGTAGGATATTCAAATTTCTCTTAAACTTTATACATTGAAATAAAAATAACTTTTGATAACTAATTTTAAAAAATCATTTCGTCATATTTATGTCAGAAACGTACAATTCTGCAAAAACGTACAAACATTCTTTTCAAGCGTTATTTTCTTAACAATAATGTTCACAAGATACCGTTATGCGTTAAATGAATGATGTTTTACAACTTGGTGCTTCATTTTTCTTATATCCATATCCCTTTTTGATATAGAAACTCAGTTTAATACGGACTTGAATAGGCACTCTGTATGGAGCTGTTCATATTTTACGTCAGCAATTAAACGGGGAGGGGTTTGTGATTTATTTATTTTTGCTGACAAGGGGGATGTATGAACAATACTAGCTTGAAACACTAAAATCCCGTACAAAAATTAAAACTTATACGTCACTCATTTTCGATTTTTTTTTGATGGAAAAAAGAAAAAATTATGTAACAATATATTTGAAAAAAAAATTGAAAGAAAAAGTTGAAGGAAATGTTTCCCCAAGAAATTGGAAATTTTAAAATAAATTTCTTTAACACAAAGTTACACATTTGGATAGCGTACAGTACAGGATAGTGTACAGTCGAAATAAGTCTATTTTTATTAATGTTTTAATAAAAATTTAGATTTCAAATTTCAACTCTGCGCAGTTGGCTATCGATATCATATCCAATACTTCTTGCTCTTGTCTGGTTTTACCTACTCAATCAATTTTAATATATTTTATTTTTCCTACTCAAATTCAATCAATTTTATTTAGTGTAATCAAAATAAATCAAATTTTACTTGTGTACAGGATAGTGTACAGTTGACATGAGTCTATTTTTAGGTTGTTTTAATAAAATTTGGATTTCAAATTCCGCGTTTACACGGTAGGCTATTGATATCATCTCTAATCTTTCTAATTTTAGTATGGTTTTGTCTACTCAATCAATTTTAATCTATTTTATTTTGCCTACTCAAAATAAATCAAATTTCACCTGCGTACAAGATAGTGTACAGTCAACATGAGGCTATTTTGGGGTTGTTTTGATAAAAATTTAAGTTTCAAATTTCGCGTCTGATCGGTTGGCTATTGATATATCATCTTCAATATTTCTTGTTTTCGTCTGGTTTTGCCAACTCAATCATTTTAATTTTGCCCACTCCAAATCAATAAATTTTATTTATTCTGATATATTTTTATATTTCAGCTAGACGAAGAATATAATAGACTGGCGGCTAAATTAGGTATTACACCATGCGTAGTTCGAAGACCAACGAAAGAGGCAGAAGAAGAACATCAAGTATGAATTTTTACCTTTAAAATTTGTAGAAAAAGCTTTATTAGTGGAAAAGGAACAATTAAAACTTTATTGTTAAATATAACTGTTTTTAAAACTGTAATATTTTATGATAACAATACAAGGCAATAAAATCATTATAATAATAATTGAAATTGAAAAAAGAAATTTAATTTCAATTCAAAGCATAAAAAATATAAATCAGGATTTAACACAATAGATTAGAACGGTAGAATGTCACTTCTATTCGAAAAATATTAAAGAATATATGTTTATATACAGAGTGTTGATGAATTTGACCGATAAGTTTTGCGGACTGATGCATTAAAAGAAGAAAATTTTTATAGAATTTGTGATTGCTAACTATGTTGAAAAAGAGAAAATCAAAAAAATAGTTAAGTATTTGTTAAGTAACAGTGAAGTATTAACAATAAGGCGGCAATTGGAATCATAAATATAGGGGGGATATATTAAGTCCTGATTGAAACAAAAGAAGTGTCTTCCCTCGTCTTTTAGGATTTTAGATTACATTTCTGATTTTTGATTTCCTTTTTCTATTCGAAAGCACTATATCTTTCAAGAAATGCCAGAAATTATTACTTTTGATAACTTACATTATTAGATATTTTTAGAAATAACGCTTGATAACTTTTAGAACTTCTATGGATTTTTTCCTAAAGTGTAAAGCAATAAAATTATACGGTTAGTAATTTTAGGTAGGTAATTTAATACTATACATTTGACAGATTTTAGATATTCTTTAAAAAAAAAAGTTTCTTTTAGTATTGCTTAACTGATTTGGGTGGTGCTGAAAAATTGTCTTATAAATTACATTAATATTTATTAAACATCTAAATGCAGACAAATGGCTTTCAACAACTGCTTTAAAAAATTGCTGATTGCTGAGTTATATTTATTGAAAAAAATCAATAAAGTATCTAAAATACCGCGAGGTTCGCATCTCAAATTCTGATTGGAGAACGATTTTGTATTTTACATGTATAAAAGAATATCGCAGAGCAGAAAAATATCCAACATCAGTTTATTTCTGAAAAGTAAATTAAGATTATTTGAAAATTATTAAGAATTTTCTCATTTTGTTTCCGCCCCGCTGGCAGTTGAGTTCAGTCGGGAATAAAGAGGCCTCTTAATATATTCACTTGATATAAAGCGGGACAACAAAACAGACCGTGCAATCACAGTTAAATGTCTGTAAGCAAACTAAATTTTTACAGTCAGGGTTTAAAGTTGCGGCCATACGTTAAACACTGATGAGCAAAGATTGTCGAACACGTTCAAACAAACCCAGTAAGCTAACGATGTCAACTTTTTTTATTTTCACCGAATAAACAAGGTTTACGACCTTATTTTCTGTGGTAATTTTTCATTCTCCTGATGCCTATCACCCTAATAAGAGCCGCTGTGGCTCAGGGGCACAAACTTTCAACGGAGTGACCGTGTGGCCCAGGCTCGAATCCAAGCGGTAGCTATGCTCGAATCAAATGCTGCTTCCCGCTAGCAGCTACCGCAGGGCTAGATTGATCATGGGCATGAATCCCTTTGGGGACGTGAGGGTCAGTTCACTCAAAAAGTTATGCACAAAAGCTAGTTTGTCCCAATGCTTGATCCAGGAGGTCCTTTGTCTTCTAAGTTTGGTTCAAAACTGGGCTACAGAGTTGAACATTAATAGCCGTAAGACAAAAATTGGTCAGATTGATAGCCACAAGCTCAAAAATAGTCTGCTGCTATTCATCACCGGTTATAAAATAAAATATTATCCATTTAAATTTAAAAAGTTTTTTAAAAGTTTTTGTCTTTCGTTAATGTTCAAAGAAATTCCATTTGAATCTTAGACCGAACACAAGTCCTGTGTAAACTGGATTTTGCTTGAATTTTTCTATAAATTAAGTACAGTGCAAAATATTCTAACCTCATCAAAAGTAACGTAGAGTAAAGTAAGCAAAAATATTGTTTATGATACAAAAATTTAAATATTTAATTATTTCTAATCTCCAGTTTGCAAGATAAATTTAAGAACTAAAACACTCACAAATGCGGATATCTGAAAAATTATCTATAAGTTTCATCTTAAAATTCTGTAAGGAACATGGTATTTCTATTTAAAAAAATGAAATAAAGTTGGTAAAATGTTATGTTTTATAGGACAATGAAAGCGACGATGGATTACCACCATGGATTTCTGAATATAAGGATTATTCTTCTACAGGAAATATTAAGGTTTGGGCCACACCGCGATCAACGATTGCCTCTGCATTTAATGCTATACATACCGTGGCTCTTCATCTTCCCTCAACATCAGCGGGATATCAAGGAAACTCTCCTTTAAATAAGGTATAGTAAAAAAATATATATAGAGCTTGAAAGCTCAGTATTTAATATATATCTAATAGTTCAGTATAAAGTTCTTGAAACAATAATTCCCAAAAAATCTGAATTGAAAAATATGTTTAGAAAAAAAAAACTTCATTGTTTTATAGTGCAAATGGAAGAAAGATCTTCGATTGTTTAAAACACGACACTCCTCTTCATATTCATTCATAATTCCTACTATGTCATCCTGACAAAAAGAGTCGTTTTTTTTAGTGTTTGGAACAAATCAATATTTCTTCTATTTTATCTTTGATACAAAAGAAGCTTTTCACAATCAAGTGCAACATTTTTTTTTTTTAACTTTAAGTTATTGATTAATATTAGACCTAAAACTATAAATTTTTAAAGTTAACAATTATAAAATATAGCTTCCATTAAAATTTGCAAACATGGTTCACGATCACAATCTTGCATCTAATTTCAACGATATTAGGTGCAGCTAAAGCTGCAGCAATCCATATGAAATTATTGACTGGGCAACTGTATATAGTCTGTTTCATTATACTAGGCATAGCTATAAAAATGATCAGACTAATTCTAAAAATAACTACATTAAATTTTCTTAATGTAGTTATTTCTCTAAAATTAGCTACATTCAACTTTAATTCCAAAATATTCTAATTTAATTCTAAAAATAACTACATTTAACTTTCCAATTTTAATTGTTGAGCCATGTCGATAGTGGAGTGCAAGTAAAGAAAATGAGCAGTTAAGCTACCATTATCTTTTATTCACCAAAATTCAGAGAAAAGTAAGTCATCTATTAATGGCGCCATCACAAAGAAACAATTTTCTAATACCAATTCACCATTAAGCTCAAATTATACAATTTGAGCATAAGCATTTCCAAATTTTTAACAGAGTACCTTTATACCAGGAAGAATCCATAGAATGATTTTTTTATAAATTTTGAAACATATCCAACGGTCGAACTGAGGGGCTAAGGGGGCATCCAAAACCCCACAAACTTTAACTATGAGCGATACTTATAAGTAAGGCCCGGATTTTGATGACATTTGCATTTTTTGCATTTTTGGACATTTTTTGTCCTTTAGAGCATTTTTTGAGATTTATAGGGCATTTTCTTTAAATTTTGGGGCGTATTTTGCATTTTTTAAATTTTTTGTTAATTTTTTCTAATTTTTATTATTTTTTATAATTTTTTATTATTACACTGGCTTCCAAACAATGAAGAAAATCTCTAGGATATTAAAAGGTGAAGCAACATCTTTTCAAATGGAAGAAGAATTTTCAGTAAGTGTGACCGTCCTTTTCAAGTACGCACCAATAACATCAGTAGACGTTGAAAGAAGTTACTCCTGGATTAAAAATTTACTATCAGACAAGAGACGCTCGTTTACATTTCAAAATATTAAAAAAAAAATTTAATAATCCACTGTAATTCTAATATTTAGTAATATTATGAGATGGAAGTTGTTATATTCATTTAAGTTTCTGTACAAAATGAAAATGTTTTGGAGTCAACATATTTTCCTTTTTTTTTGTTATTTTAGGATATAAAACATATTTTTCAAACTTTAATGAACGTAGAACAAGTATTGCATTGCTTTATATTTTTTGAAACGACTCATAATAATTTTAAAGAGTAAAACATTGTTTTAGTTCGATATTTTTACTTCTATTTAAGTCATGTCATAAGGCATTTTTAGCGCAATTTTCGCATTTTAAGGACATTTTTTGCACTTTTAAGGGCATTTTTTGCAATTTTTAAGGGCATTAATTGAGATTTTTTAGGTCATCAAAATCCGGGCTCTACTTATGAGCATGGAAGAGATCTATGATTGGCGAATTATCGTGAATAAATACTGCCAAAAATAAAGCGAACCCCGCGTTATTAACATTAAATTTTAAATAATATTGTTTACAAATTAATCAAAATGTCCGTTAGAATTTAATATAGAGCTGTAACTAAAACATTTTTGGGGATAAAAAAGTAAAGCAGCTTAAGGAAAGTAAGATTAAAAATCGATTTCGATATTCGTTTTGTAGCGACATTGAATTATAATTAATAATACATTATAATTAATAATACATTATAATTAATGATACATTATAATTAATGATACATTATAATTAATAATACATTATAATTTATAATAATTGCAACATTGAATTATAATTAATGCACTTCTAATGAATAAAATTTAGAAGCTACATTTATTTCTAAAAGAAAAGAATAGAAATATTTATATTTGCAGTTATGAAATGGGATAAAAATTAAATGGCTCATTTCTTTAATTAGAAGGGGACAATGAATTATTAAAAATAATAATAAATTTATGAAATGAAGGAAACATGCATAGCATAATAACAGCATCACATTAATGTTATCAGGTTTTAGTCACATGCATCCAAGGTAATCCATAAACACCACCCTTAATATGTATATTTTTAGTCCTTATCGAAAACTACTTTTAAAAAAAACATGCACATTAGGGATTGCAAATTAAATAATTAGCAAAAATGTGATCAAAGTATATTCGAGGAAGGTAGGATTAAAAGTATCAAAACCAATTTGATTTCCAAACGAAACATGGCGAAAATTTTAATAGTCCTTCTTCATCGCCAATCAGTTTCTTCGGACAATAAATGAAGTTTCGATTTTCTTTTATCTCTCCTTTCTTGTTAATAATTCATCATGTTTTTATTTTTACCATCCTTAAATATTCTTTAAATGCCGGCCAGGTGGCCGAGTGGTTAGCGTGCCTGAAAAAAGAGGGAGCCGATGGTAACGGGTTCGAATCCCGCTCAGGACATGGATGTTTCTTCCTCTCTCTCTCTCTCTCTGTGTTCTATGTCCTTTCTACTGTGTGATTGTGTGAATGTAACCCGCCCTATAACCGGGTTAGTGGTTGTATGACGTGGCAACGCTACTCCACCGCCGTGGCTTAGCCATAGGTGCTCACTGGGTAACGATAAGAGAGTAGCAATTCTGGCATTTCTGAGGCCAATGGGAAATAGACCAAAGTGCCCGCCCTTAAACAAAAAAAAAATATTCTTTAAATGTATATGCGGGCACATAATTATAAAACATTCTGTATACTCCATTTCTTGTTGAAAACAGTGCTGAAGATCATTAAGAACTCTTTTATAAGACGTTTAGGACACATTCTTTATTTTTAATGTCAATACAATCGATGGACTTCTCGGACAAATATCCCCATAACATCATACGACCAAGAAAACCACAAACTCTACCTTAAACTAGCCTCAGGGATTCGGAAACAAGGTGAATTAGCATCATTACAGGCTTTTCAAAATATCAAACTAGGCTATTTTGATTATTTAGATCTAACATTCATTTCTCGAGATATCTCTATTTTTTAAGAATTTTAACGCCATTTTCATTTTGCAATTACGGCGCCACCTGTGAATTAAAATGATAAAAATCTATAAATAATCACTCCTCAATCAGTAAATGGATTAAAATTCTTTTTTATTTTGCATCATTCAGTTAGTTAATTGTATAAACAACAATTAACTAACTTTAGTAAAAATAATTATTAAAAACTTTAATTGCCGTTAGGCTAACCATTAGAGGTTTTCATAGCTTTTCACTCCATGTAATGCAATTGCGGGTTAGTTCTATCAAAAATTCCTCCCAAGAATTGATCCAGGAGTTTCCTTGTCTTCTGGATTGGATTCAAAATTACAAGGCTACGGAGTTAAACATTAGTAATCGTAAACCCAAAAAATTGGGTCAGCTATTTAACGATGGTTATAAAATAAAATAGAATGAACAGCCTTATTTATCTTCAGACTTTGCAGTTAT
Source organism: Parasteatoda tepidariorum (assembly GCF_043381705.1). Lineage (NCBI taxonomy): Eukaryota > Metazoa > Arthropoda > Arachnida > Araneae > Theridiidae > Parasteatoda > Parasteatoda tepidariorum. The sequence goes on along the minus strand of NC_092214.1, from coordinate 34,424,784 downwards.
CTGAACGCACTGCCTTTTTTAGGCATTTTTTAAAGAGTGGCCCAACCAGCGTGCTTTGCACAAAGACCCTTTTTGCTAACATACTGCAGAACTCACCCCTCTATACCACCCCTATATTTAACACTTGAAATAAATTTGAAGTGTTCAAATTATTTTAAAATATTATTTCTTAAATTATTATTTTAACTATAACTTAGATATTTAAAGAATAAAATTCTACGAATAAAATCCAACCAGTTTATCAAACAGTTCGTCTTTCTTTGAAGAGATATGAAATCATAAAAGTAGTTATGAATATTTATAGTTTTGAGAATTAAATCTCATGCTTGAATCAAAATAAAGGATATAAATAACATTTCCTTGGCATAAGAGACGCGCGGTAATCAATAAAAATACCTTTACAGTAGTTCAAAATATTGCATTTTCATATGTAACACTATTTTCATTTTATTCGAAGTTAATATTAAATATTGCTATTTGTTTAAATAGTTTTTATAAGATAAAAGATTTTTTTTTTATTCATAAATGTTAGTATAGCTGAATCTGTATTGATATTTCATTTAATTATTTAAAAAGTACAATAAGTACAATATATAACATTCATTTTAAATTTCGCTACATTTTTTTTTTTTTTTAATAAAGCTGAGTTACTTGCAAATTTATGATGTTATTTTATAACCGTCGTTAAAACAACCCACAAAATTTTTAGGTTTACAATTACGTGTTTAACTGCGTAGCCTTATAATTTTTAACCCAATCCAGAAGACAAAGGAACTCTTGGATCAAATATTGTGAGAAATTAGGATGGAACTAACCAGCATTTGCGTTACATTGAGAAGAAGACAATGAAAATCTTCCACGGTTAGCCTGACGGCAATAGGAGTTTAACCCATGATTCGTCTACTACTAAAGATATTTTACATCAGCACTGTGGACGGTGCGAGCCGGGTACGGAATTCATATCAACCAGCTGAAGTTCAACCCGGGTCAACTAACTGGAAAAAAAAGCACTCTATCCCCTGAGCCACCACGGCCCGCAAGTTTGAGATGATCCATTTTTTGATAAAAGCATCCTTCTCCAGTTTATTTCTATGGAAACCTCTGTTGAACGTATGTTATTTATCGAAAACGGCACCCCATATACAGTGTATTATTTTGCAATGTATTATTTTAAATACTTCTATATTATATTGATAGGGGAAGAAAAAAACATGTAGCGCTTTTATTAATTATTCTATTTCCGAATTCTTATTAAAGTATAGCATACGATATTCACATCCTAGAATTTTATTTTTTTCTTAGATTTTGCAGTTATCTAAACGTAAATTATTTATCAAAAGTAGCTGCCCGGATCCAGCGTATTTTTTAATGCAATTTTAAATGTTACATTTACGTATATATTAACACAGGGTTCCCACTCTTTTAACAAAGCAAAAATTAAGCACTTTTAAGGACTTTTTTTGAAAAAATTAAGGACTTTTTTTAAAAAAATTAAGGACCTTAAAAATAGTATGATTGTTTACCATCGAATAAATATATACCACCAGTGACAGTGCTAATTATTTAACTTTCTTAAAAAAAATCAATAACAAAAAAAAATAATAATAACAATTATATTATAAATTAAGTACTGATAAAATTATTTCAATAATTGTTTCAGGGCTCGTCAAAGTAGGAACCAGACAATTTTTTAAAAAAATTTCAGATTGTTAAGGATTAACGGCATCTATGAAAATTATCTGTATTCCCTTTTTAATCATTTTATTGAAATTGAATTGTAAAATTAGGTGCAGAAATATATTAAAAAAAGAGTGAATAAAGAAATTTTGGAAAAATATAGAAAAAATTATTACAAGTTTTTATATTTCCCTACTAGACATGCATCACATATTCAGCTGTGGGTCAATCTTGGTAAATATTCAGTTATGCCAAAAAAATTATTTTTCTCTACTAACAAAATGTTTCATTTATAAGGATATATATTTTAAAAAAATTAATACTAAGAAGTTGAATTAAAGTAATGCATGAGAGTAGTTTTCTTAACTATGTCATGTCAAATTAAGTCCTATTTTAAGTAAAAACGGGTCATACTAATATCTAAGCACCTTGAATCATTCCATTTTTTTTCTTTAGGCTTAACTTAATATATATATTTTTTAAATTCACTGCAATAAATATTTTTATAAAATTTTTATAGAATAAAAATACAATTATGTTTAAGATTTATAATTTTCAAACTATAATGTTCTAAATATGTTTTTTAATAGTTCTCAGTGAAACGTATTACTAATAGGGTCCAAAATGATTTTTCAAAGGTATCAACGTATTCCTATGGCTAGAAAATTGGTAAGGTTACTTAATTAACAAATATTTATAAATTATTTATTTTTTCATAATTTATAGATATTTACTCGTAACATTTCTTTATCATCCTGTATAATTCTTAATATTATTCTCTAATATTATTATGATTTGATATTTTATTTTTATGGTGAATTAATAGTTTTGAAAAAATCTATTGAAAAATTTTATGAAAAACATATTGAAAGTAATGTGTAACTTACCATTTTGAAATCATCCTTCAACAGCAAATGTGTTATATTTACTTTTAAGATGAGCTTTACAATTATTTCCAGCCAAAACTGATATTAGGAATTAAATTTAATACTACTAAACAATCTGACGAAAAACATTTACTAATTTTAAAGCAACCAAAAGTTGAATAGAAACTTTAAAAAAATATATTAAAAAGAAAAAAAGAAACAGTATATTAAGTTGCAATGTTAACTGAGAAAAATGATTATTAAAATCTAAGTTTGAATTTTATTCTAATCGACATTAATAACAAAAAGTTTGTGATCTTTTAATTGAGTAGATTTAAATTTTTATGTAACAATCCGCTTATCCTTAAGAAACAAAAACAATTTAACTGTGTAACAATCCAAAATTTTAAAAAAAAAATTACATTGCGGCAAAACAAGTTATAAATAGTTACCTAATATTTAACTTTCTTGTTAGGAGCAAATCATGCATTATTTAGAACTCAGAAATGAAAATTAAAAATATTTCTGAAAAAACTTGAGGTTTTTCTTCAAAAACTCAATAAATCTCAGGTTTTTGACATAAAACCTAGGTGGGATAGGATTTTTCAAACCCTGTTTATTACATATCTGTCTAATTTTTAGTACAATCAAGAATTTTGAAAAATGCTGCTGCTTTACAGTTACAGTTACTTATTACACACTGAAATATTATACAAATTTATTTAATTCTTTCAAGATTTATGGAAATAATTTTCATTATGGATTCTAGATCAAAATTTTTTTCGCATACTTCTTTTCTTAGGGTTTTACTTTATTCTTGTTAGCATATGCATTACCAGTAGAACTGAATTTCTTGAATTCTGTAAATTTTGAAGGTCAGTGTGGGTACTTGTAACTACCCCCCGAAAAAGCACTATCTCTTCCATCTGCAGTATTTCCCTTGTCCACACTCTATTCTTTTCTTTTAGAATGTCACTCTTTTCATAGAGTATCATTCGAGGCAAAAGGCAGAATATATTAATGAAAGAACCAATATATTAATAAAAAGACATGTTTTCTTCTCCTTGCCAGTAGCCATCTCACACACATCACTTCTTATCTCTCTAAAATGCTTTACTCTCCGTGCATGATCTAATTCTAGGTGATAAAAGAACGACTTTTTGTTTTAAAACATTGAACTGAAAAATTGTCCCTATCAACTATAGTGATGCTGAAAAATTAAGCACTTCTAAGAACCTTGTACCAAAACTAAGTACTTTTAAGGGCCCTTATTTTCCAAAATAAAAGTTAAGCAGTTTTTAAGGACTTTTAAGGACCGTGGGAACCCTGTAACACTGACAACAACAAAAAGTTGTGTTTTTATTAATTAGTTAAATATTAGTTTTCTAAAGAAGAGCATTGTTTTATCAAAATAAGTCTAGTATTTTTTTAGTCATGAACTTATGGTATTTTTGTGTATTCATGATATAACGATTCCACATCAATATTGATGAACGCAAATCATTATTTAAGTCAGGGAAGAGGCAAATCTTTATCAAGGAAACAAGAAAGTTAAAGGTAATTATTAGAAACAAATTTCAAGCGGAAATTAATGAAGTTTTGATGTTTTCAATCCCGCTTTAAATCTCATTTACATATTTTATTTCCCGCTTTAATATTAATTTGCGACTCCTAATGTTATCTACTTCATCGACTTTATTTTTGACAAGGATTCTAGAAATATACATTAAGGGCTGCGATTAGGACTCACCCTACAAAGATTAGTTTTTATATAAAAATTTTCCACCAGTGTCCATGTTCGATAGTTATGGTTAAACAATTGAATAATAAATAAAATAAATTATTAAAAACTAAACAGGAACAGTGACTAAATCTAAACAGGAAATTTGACTTCTCAACAGAACAGATTCAAACTTCATTACAGATCATACAGAACAGACTCAAGCGCTACTTGTAATTATATCTCATCACCTCACTAAAAAAATTTAACATTTTCCCCTTTCGTTTAAGCTTACTTTGATTCTACTCTTCAAGTCAATCGCGAAAGAAAATATTCAGCAAAAATGTCGTGAACTAAGTAAAAAATAATCGGATTTCGGTAGATTTTTTTCCGGCTAAGTATAATTAAAGTCAGGAATATTTTTTGCCTGTCGCTTTTGTGCTTATCCAAGTTATCTATAACAAAAGATAAGAGTTCGAAATAGCGTGTTTTATTTTCTAGATCAGTTTATTTTTGCATAATTAACAAAATTAGCTAACAAAATATTTAAAAAAAAAAGTTCTTTGTTAAAATAAAAAATGCTTATCATCAACGTTTTCCGATTTTTATGAAATTATAACATTCTAAGCTAATTATAAAATTTTATATACATTTTTTTACCTTATCCAGCGGCAAACTTATTTGTTAAGATAGAAATCTCATAAAAATCAATCATTGTATAAGATTTTTTTTTATTTTAAGTTCAAAATAAAAAACGGGTTGTCAATCAAACATTAATTTAATTAATACGAAATTTATATTATTTAAATTAATAACCAAAATATTTTAAATAATCCTAAGAAGCTGAAGCGATAAGATATTATTTGATTAAAAACTTCATTCGCTTCAAAAAATATACGATTTGGAAATAACAGTTATCATGTTTCAAGCACTCAAAAAAGACGCCTATTTCCAAGATTTTGAAGCCAGACGAATGAGTAGAAACGTCAAGTTCCCAACGAAAAATGGAAAAATAAAGGTGATGAACAAAACTAGAAAAACGTTTTGTTTTTAAAAAAAAACAGTCGAGAGGGGAAAAAAGGTGAAAAACAGAACAAGAAAAACCAAAGTGACTGAGATGGGCATATCAGGCATTTAACCCAGATTAGCATTTTACCCTGATTTGCCCCTCTCGGCCACTGTGGTTTTTCTTGTTTTGTTTCTCGCCTTCATTTTCCTATGGCAACTTCACGTTTTATATTTCAAATCACTTTTATTTCTTCTTCATGTTTGGCAAGTCTTAAAAATGACCGTCTATTTCTGAGAGCTTGAAACATGACTGTTATTTCCAATGTGTATATTTTTGAAGCGAATAAAGTTTTTAATTGAGTAACGACTGAATATTTCTTAAAATTCCCGGTAAATAAATGTAACAAATTAAAGGCGAACATGAACATTATGATATATGTTATAATTTTAAATTGTACAAAGCTAGATCTCAATTTTCTGTATATTTTTTAGGAGACATGTAGCAATGGGGATTTGAAAAGTAAAACTACTACTTCTCCATTGAGAGCGAGCTTGAGTACCATTGACAATCAAACAGAGATACCACTCATGTGTTCTAATGCTGTTCGAAGTTTTCTTTCTGATAGAGATCTCCACAAGTTCCGAATTCCACAAACCTTACGAGAAACAAAATATGACGAAGAAGGATCCCCCGTACCTTTGAGAAATATTCTATTGTCTTCAACTCACGAGAAACTGCGCTCTGAGCCGAAGTTGTATTATGAATTTCCATCTCAATGTAGAACCATGCAACCAAATTTTACAAGATCTTTAAATCATGTTGCTAATTTCGACAGTAGCCAATCAGATTTTTCGAAATACACAACGAGTGGAGCCAGTAATTGGACGACTGCACCACTGAACGATAGTACATCATTTTCAACTCCCCCGGAAGATTTCCTCTCTTCATCAAACAATGGATATAGCAGTAGTAAAAGCGGAGCTAATTCATGTGAAAAATACGACAGTAACGGAACAACATCTGTCTACATTTCTTGCGAAGAAGGCAATACAAGTATGTCAGATTCATCAGAAAGTCACAGCAGTCACGGAAGTAAAACTGAGAAAAGATCAAAAAACCACACTCAAATCACTCCTAGTCACTCAACATTTCACGAAACTTCTACTTATCGCACTAGTACATCATCAGGTAGCAGTAGTAGCATTTGTGAAGCAACTATCAGTGATCTTTCTACTGATGTTAATGAAGAGTGTGTTAGAGGAACTGAAAACATATCTAGTGATGCTGGTAGCTCATGCTTAAGAGGCATAATAGGACCTGAATACAACGTAACTCAAATATCTGAACCTAATCTCGTTGGTATTAAATCCCCAACAGAAGTTTGCGAGTTTTCCAACGATACTGAAAGACATTTGTCCGAAACTGATGATTTCATATCCCCTCATAATAAAGCAGATGAAACGCAAATAGAAACACATCTTACTATAAATGACCCTGCGGCTGAATCTCTTCAAAATCTTAATGCTTCAGAAACGAACTCAAACGAGTATTCACTAACGAGCGAGAATAATAATATGATTGCAAGAATGGACAATCTCAGACATGAAATATTTCGCTTAGAGAGAGAACTAATTTTATTGCAGCTAGAACACTCAGAATCAATTGATTTATAAGTGTTTTGACTTTTAACCTCATATCTTTGGAAATTAATTTGTGTGTGACAAAATATTACAAGAGAAATTATTTTGTTATTATCATTTCTACAAAAATGAAATTTCATCAACTACCATTGCTAAGGAATAATATTATAACTTGAATTTATGTGGTTGATGAATTCTGAAAGTCAAAATATTTTTTAAATTATATAAAACTTACATTTTTATAAAATTTTTAAATTTCTTCATGAAAAAGTTGATAAGATTATTTAAATGAAATTAAAAATCCAATCATAATACATAGAATATGATAAAGAGAATTATTTTTCAAATATTAATAACAGTATTGACGAACATTCAAAACTATAACTCCCAATGCTATTTAAGTGCAAATTTGTCAGGTTGGCAAAATTATGCAGAGCAATTCAATCAATCTTTCTTATATCTTGTTCATAACAAATTTTATATGTTTTAGAGATTGACTGTGATCATCTTGCATACAGTAGTTCCTGAATTCATTTCAATCAAGTTGCCACAGAAATTCAGAGAAACATTTTTAAATTAGTTATTAATTTCTTTTAAATTTCAAACAATCGAAAAATTAAAATCAATGATTGCCTGCCCTAAACCATTAATATTAACTGCATTAAAAATCTCCTTACCTAATCTGCTAATTTAGTTTAACTATTGTATGAACTTTATATGATGATTAATAAGGATTAGTCATTATTAAAATCATTTGCGTATTTTGAATATTTTGTTTTTATGTTTAATAGAATTTTTTAAAACGTCAAAAATATTAAGAATCTTAATATGTTTTTTTTCTTTTAATTTTAATTCATCAACATAATAACAATGCAAAAGGTTAATAAAACCTATATAAATTCAAACAGCAGTTATTTTTTGCCATTGATTAAATTATTTATGTAATGAATGATTGTTTACAAAAAGTTGCATAACATAACTAGGTAGCAAGAATAAAATTAACAGAGAAAAATTTGGTTATCTTAAATAATCTATAAATTGATGAGGTATAATCATTGTATTTCCAAATAAGCACTCAATACGACTGCAATGATTAAAAAGGAATTATCCTCTAAGTATTTCTCACAACCGTAATTTTGCAAAGTAATCTTAGAACTAATAACAGCCTAGCTGAAATTTTGATCAGGAAATAATAACACATAAAATTGTAAATACCTCTTTACTATTTTTAATATAGGAATAAATATAATAGCAGTCTTAAATCATCTGAAATTTGTAAAATACATAAATCGATACAAAAGGCTGTAAAAATAAGTTTCATTGGAAAAAAATGCACCAATAAAAATAACCATAAGCATATTTTTGCTATTTTTAAAAACGAAATTTATATCAAAAGAAAATCGGGTTAAATTTATGGTGCTGTAGAAAACAATATCTTATAAAGCTCAAACAAATTAACAAAATTTCTTTAAATAAAATAAAACAATAGCCCTTTCAGTAAAACAAGTACTATTATCAGTGATTTCAATTTTTAGTTTATCAATTTCTTTATCTTTGCTTTATAAATTTTGTTTACGTTATTATACTCATATTTTTCTTTTTAAATTGACATGTCGATGTTTTACATTGTAAGCAATTTAAAATTATTTTTGACCAGAAGTTTTGATAAAAAATTTTAAATTATATTAATCTAGAATTTAAGATTTTATCTTAATAAACAAATTTAACTATGTTCATTGCATCAAGCATACTTCAAAATAAGTTAATTTTTAGTTTTTAAAAAACAAAATAAAACTATTATCAAAATGATAATTGTTATTATTTTATTGTTTCAAATATTTAATGTGTTTCTGTAAACAATCGGATGATTTTGCGTTTAAGACACATTATTCCTTTAGAACTGGTATTATATTTTACACAAAATTTTATAAAACTAAATTTTATTTCTATTTTCATAAACTGATGATTAAGAAAGTATTCTGCTAAAATTAAAAACCATTTAAAAAACTTACTGTTTTTCAACAAAAAATTTCCTGAAGCTTATATTCATCCCCAGTTTGCCCAATAAAATATAAGTTTATATTACAAGGTAAAGAAGAGCGTAAACATGTAATACCCCTAGAGTTTATTTTTAATTTTTAAAAAAATCAAAGAACAATTTGAACACTGTGAAAAGTAAAGAATTTTCAAATTTAAAAAAAATTTAAATATTAAACAAAATCTGGCAATTTTGGGGTATTTTTCATTACAAATCAGTAGTCAATATTAAATCTCATTTAAACATCGACCGATATGTATGTTGACAAATTTTTCATATTTGTGCAACTTCTTCTAAAAATTTCTTGTTAAATTTTTAAGGAGTTGGTAATTTGGATAAGATTCAGAACCATTAATGCAAATATATTGGTAATAGATGCTTTAACATTAAGAAACAATTCAATAACAAATTATTTTTAAATAAAAATACAATAATCCACTTAGAATTTTTAAATGTATAACTACTAACAATTAAAAGAGTGAGAGAGAGTTTTAAATGAACGAGCTTTGTGACATAAATGAGAAAGTTGATTTTTCTCATTACACAGATTTTTAATAACAAAACTTTAATAATACTTACACAAATATTGAATTTTTTTTAAATAAAATAAAGAACTTATCATAGAAACTATAATTATAACTGTCTTTTAATATATATATATTTCAGAACTACGTGAACATAAATTTTTAAACAATGCAATTGAATAAGTTGAACTCCTTAAACATTTTTCTTTCAATTAGTTCAGAAACTTCAATATTCTAGAAAATGATAGTCTAAAAAAAGTTCTTTTAACTTTATATATATGAGATTGGAAATCATAAGGAAGTAATTATTTAGAAAAATTAAATAGTTGAACAGGTACAAATTCAAAAACATTTTTTATCATAAATCTAATCGATCTGAATAAAATTTCCTATGTATTTAAGATTATTATACACAGCATTTCATTTAATGTTTTTCTTTTATTGAAATCAAGCAGGAAATTATTATGCATTATCCTATTATTTTTGCTAAATTATTCCTTTTTTAATTCTTTATGATAAATTATCATTGATTTGTTTTTTTTAAGTTTATAAAAAAAAAACTCCTTTATAGAATGCATAACTTTTCCCTTTTATTTCTTAATTCTTAAGAAACCTATTTCAAGCTTTTTAATGTTCGATGATATTATGCTTCTAACTTTAAGAAATAAGCCCAATACAACTTAAATATGATTCAACTTCAGAATCACTGTCATCCATGAACAGGGTGATCAAAACTAAAGTTACTTTGAAACTTCGATATTATGTAATTTTAAATGCTCCTAATACTGTTTTGTATACCCTAAAGGGATGAAAAGAAGTTGCATTTCTTACATACTGTGCCAAAAATCAAATTGAATTTTTTTTAAAATAAGTCATAAATTTTTTGCTCTGCAAAAAAAAAAAAAAGTAATAATAATACAGGAAACTTTTCATATTAAATGAGGTTAACTTGGAATATTATGGTTAATTAACAAAAATTAAGTTATTTTACTATGTCATCTAAATGTGAATATGTATAAAAATTTGGTTTTCAGTTAAAACACATTATGCTTTTTTAACAAAAAAACTAAATTTTGAAACATTAGAATGTGTCAAGGAATTTTAACTGCAACCTTTGCTCTTCACATAACAAAATTATTGCAGTTGTTAGCAATGCAGATTTCTGAAAGTTTGTTGTGCTTTTGTATTACTATGCGACTATTCAATAATACCCAATTAATTTGCAATACTTTTCTTAAATGAACACCAAGAAGCTTACAGTTGGTGAAAGGACATGTAATTTTTGATGAGGTGTTTGCCATCAAAATGAGCTTGATCCACTTTTTTTTTTAATATAACCAACATTTGCTTCAGATTTTTACACATATTCTTCTGCCTTCCATCTTCCAAAACAAAATCATACTGATTTATAAATGATTAATTACTTTTTTTTATTCTAACATTTACCAAAATTGATTTTTTATATTTTTTTTTTTAGTTTGTTTCATAAAAAATATGAAATTATTGTTCGTTTGTTTTAAATTATCACTTTGATTCGAGGGAGTAAATATAGAAATCAGTACCACGAAAAAACTTTTTTATTTTACATAAAAAGAAAACTAATTTTTGATAAGGAAAGCCATCGAAAAATACTAAAAAAAAAAAATCAAATCTGTTATACTTTTACCCAAATTCAATGTTACGATAAAAGATTATTTTTCTCACTTGTGATTCCTGCTAAACAAATGCTTCTAAAAATGTATTAAGCTAGTTTTGATACCAAATTGCTTCATATATGACTTTTGAACTATCTAATATGTGTTCACATGGAATTTATAATAACCATTGTAATTACTAAATTTTTGTATTGCAATAACACCTTCAAATAAAATAATATTCTGCACTTGATTATACCCTCTAGTATATTTCAAGTTCATTAATTTCATTCAATGAAGACTTGTGGAGAGAAAAAAAAACACCAATTCCTTTCTATGGAAACTCAATATAACTATTGAATATTCCCATGTTTAAGTTCAGAATTTTTAAAAGATTTTGTAAAAAGTGGAGTATTTTACCAAACCAACAAAAAATATGGAAAAATACAATATAAAATATAACATGATATCAGAAATAAAAGTATTAAAAAAAACGATAGAAAAGAAAAATAGATAAAGAAAACTATTCTTAAACACAAAAGGAAAAACATTAAAATTATTTATCAGAATCAGCATTTCTTAGCATTTTAGAAGCTGTATACCATGTTCAACTTTCTGTGCTAATAATCCTTCTTCATACACAGAATTATCCTGGTTGAAGTAACACTTTTAAAAGAAAGTACTAGCACTCCAGGTGGAATGTCAACCATGTATAATTTACAATTACATAATATCTCACATTCATCCATTCAGCTTCTTTCGTGAACATGCACTAAAACTCCAATTAGAAATTTTTTATTTTAAAGCAAAGTCCTTCTTTTTAATGGACTAAATAACCAATGCTATAAAAACCAAATATAAACATTAATAAACTTGTAGATGGTGATTAGAATAAAGTTAATCGTAAATCAAGAGAGGACAAAAAAAATTTTAATTTGAAGACACAGCTCAGGTAGTCAGCTAAAATGCTTTTTTTTTTTTCCTCTAGAAAAATGTTTAAATTTTCATTAAAGGTTGGTTTTTTTTATTTGCTTAGTTACTGCATTTATATGTAATTTGTAAAATTTTTCAAAAAATAGATAAATTGCTTTTTTGTAATTTAATTTTAATGGTTTTAAATTTTAGTAGAAATAAATTTCGAATGTACTTACTTTTTTCAATTTTACTACAAATGTTTATTAACAAGAACAAATAATTATAAATTCAGATAAATCAAACAAAGATACTGCAGTTTCTCTCTCTTTTTTTTCAAAAATAATTTGTTTTTCAAAAAATGAATGATTAAAGGAATTACTTTTCGCAAAACTATTAAAACTAAAAACAGTGAAGATTAAAATTATCAAGGGAAATGTCTGTTCAATATTTAAAACTTTGAGGAGTGATAAAAGCTATTTGATTGATTTAAGTAAAATCATAAAAGCAATTTAAACCAATTAGCAGAAACTTAAAAGCTTGTTTAAATTTAATATTTTTCTTGTATTTAAATATTATTTACACAATTAAAGAATTATGCATGCTGGAGTTTTAAATAAGTTGTACTAGAATATAATATAAATTAGTCTTTTTGAAGGTTCTAAAAGGAAAAAAAGGTCTATTAAGAGAATCTTAGATCCATGTTTAAATTTAAGCATGCTGCCAACCTTAGGAATCAAAAATTAGGAACACAACAAAATTATATACACCAATTACAAGAATAAGACAAAAATTTAACTATTACATAATAACATTAATAGACAGATATTTAAATACTTTACGTCGTAAATTAGTAAAACAAAACTATAAACACTATCTCTTGTGAGAAATTTATAATATTAATCTTTTAAAATTAGGAATACTGGTATAATAGATTAAAAACAACTACATATTACCTATTAATATATAATTATTCTTCTCCAAATTATAAAACACAGGTAAATAATAATTTACATCATAAATATTTCTGATGCAAATGTTTAAATACTACTATACATTTTTAAAAAAATAATACTTGTTTAAGATTCAATTTAGTAAAATGATCAGCAATAGCTATAGAAATAGTATTTTCCAATAGAAAACGATTAAAAATTACGTCTGCACATTAATCACAGGAAGGCGCTTGCGACAATAAGACCAAGGGATTGTTTTTTTTTTTTGTTTTTTTTTGACAAGTGTAAAAACTGTTTCAGTTATAGAAACTACTAAAATATCAGTTTCGAATAATATACAAGTTATATAGATGAAGAAAAAATTTAACCTTAATTTGGTTTAATTTATCTAAATTAAGACACAACAATTATTTAAAGAGTTTATTAAAGTTCAAAAGTTTTTACGACAACAAATTTGAATGAACAAATCAATATATTCACACAAAAATCAAAAATATAGGAAAAATTACACCAAGTGCAAAAGCAATAAAACTAATATTATTGCAAACATTATTTAAAGTAAATTAATATAATAAATAAATTTTACAGCTATAACTAAGAAGCATTTTAAGTTTAAAACAGTTTGTGTTTTTATAATGCTGTTTGTACATTCGTGTCTTAAAGCTACTCTCTTCGAAGAAATGTGTTCCCTGATAATTACTTTGTTCAGCTTTTATGCATTTCACTATTAAAAACTAAATACACAAAACTTTAAAAAAAAAAAAACTAATAATTAGCTTGCAGTTTTTAGTAAAATGAGTAAATAAAAATTCTTCTTGAAAGAGTCTTCTTAAAAGAGTTTAAATATTATCTTCTGGATCACAAATTATTAAGACTAAAGTTTTGCTTAATAATAAAACAAGAACACTTTTGTGTATGATTTAATTACAATATCACTAATAATATTATTGACCAATTATAATCAGTATATTATTATTATTGCATAATTATTATTATGTGTTATAGCGTTATTATTATTATGTGTTATTACGTTGTTTTTACTATGTGTTATTACGTTATTATTGAAATTATTATTATGTGTATTAAGTTATTAGTTATAATTTTTAAACTTCATAGCATTAGCAAATAAAACAGGAATTTTTATTTGAACTAAACCCAGCAAATTAAATTAAATAAGGCTTTTTAATTTAAAATTAAAGTGACACCTAAAAGAAGTTAGTATACAATAAAAATGAAAATGTTGATTGGCTTAAAAAAATTAAAATTTTTAATGCTTTATTTTCATGCTGTAATATTATTACACAAGTTATATAGATATAGAAAGGATTTAAACTTAATTTGGTTTAATTTATCTAAATTAAGGCGCAACAATTGTTCGTGAGTTTATTAAAGTTCCAAAGTTTTTACGATAACAAATTTAAATATATTCACACAATATATTCACACATATTGTGTGAATAAATATTCACACAAAATTCAAAAATATAGGAAAAATTACACCCAGTGCAAAAGCAATAAAAAATAATATTATTGCAAACATTATTCAAAGTAAATTAATATAATAAATATTTTTTGTGGCTTTAACTAAGAGGCATTTCAAATTCAAACAGTTTTAATATTTTTATAATGCAGTTTGTAAATTTCTCTTAAAGCAACTCTCTTCGAAGAAATGTGTTCCCAGAAACCATCATGACTTTGTTCAGCTTTTATACATTTCAATATTAAAAACTAAACACACAAAACTTTTTAAAAAAAAATGAAACTAATAATTAGCTTGCAGTTCTTAGTAAAATGAGTAAATAAAAATTCTTCTTGAAAGTCTTAAAATCTTATCTTCTGAATCACAAGTTATTAAGATAAAGAGTATTGCTTAATAATAAAACACGCACACTCTTGGGTGTGATTTAAATACATCATAACAATATCAATAATAATATTATTGATTAATTATTATTAGTCACATTACTATTATTGCATTATTTTTATTGCGTTATTATAATAATCATTATTATGTGTATTAAGTTACCAGTTATAATTTTCAAACTTCATAGCATTAGCAAATAAAAAGGAGTAAAATTAAATAAGGCGTTTTAATTTAAAACTAAAGTGACACCTAAAAGAAGTTAGTATACAATAAACAATGAAAATGCTAATTAAAATATGGCTTAGTAAAAATAAAATGTTTAATGCTATAGTTTCATGCTGAAATAATTTTTTTTAACAAAAAAAACATAAACAACTGGCTTCAAAGAAATCTTAACATTACTTCAATATTACCTAAAAATTTTCGATTAGTAAAAATTGAGCACACTTAGCAGCCCCGTTATATAGAAACAAATATACTAAGAGATGACATAAAAAAATCTTTTTTAATTTTTAGGCATTTTTAAACCCACCAAATCAAACTAATTATTTACTTTTAAATTATAAAATAATTATACACTTAAAAAAGTACAACTGACAACAAAAAAATGGAAACAAATGCAATTAATCAAAATAAATTTGAACTTTCGGTGGTTAAAAAAATAGCAATTAATAATAATGACATAGGAAGTAAATAACTTAAGGCAGCTTTTCCTGAATATGTGAAATAAAGCCCCAATAAATATTAAATTGACCACAGAAAGCAGGAACTTAGAAATCGCACAAAACAAGCAAAAATAAAGAAAATAAGTCACATATTATGTTCTGAACTTGTAGGTGTGGGTTCGCCTGTACCTGGGTTTACAAAAACCCAGTTAATATAATAATAGCCAGTATAGTAAAACCCAATTATAAGTTCATATAGCAAACTAATCACAAAGTTTAATTTTAATTCATAATTGCAAAGAAAATGGATTGAAAAAGTAAGTTGAACTTAATTTTAAATAAGGATGGAAAAAACCCTACACAGGGGAAGGGGTTTTTTGTTTTTTCAAGATATTCAAGTTTTTTCCAAAAACATAACAAGTTTTTCTGGGCTGGACTCACATTAACGAACCCTGGTTTAAGATAAGAAAAAAACTCTGACAACCCAATGAAAGATTCCAGAAATCCTACAAAATACTACAAGAGCAAAAAATTTTGATATTAAATAAGAGCAGCAGGTAATAAAAATTTTAACAAGAGTACTTTCTCATAAGCAGTTATACCTGCGACTTGATGTGGACTAGATTCTTTATAATAATAAAGGAAAATGTTTATTACCTTTTCCCTTACAGATAACAAGTCAGTTAAATACAAATTACATTTTATAAAAGTACATACACAAAATTGTTCGTCCTTTAAATAATGAAAACTCAACTATGTAGTAAATAGAAATAGATTAAAAAAGTGAGCACAAATAAACAAAATTTAATGCAACTAAATGCATTACTTGATGTATAACATAAAAAAAAATTAGCTTTAGAATTTAAATATGAACACTCTAAATAAAATTTTGAAATGACCAGAAAATTCTAAATTTAAATGAAAAATTTTTAACATGAAATTAATACAAAATATTTAACTGTAAATAAATCTTAAATAAAGAAAGGCTTTAACTTACATTATTACTATGGCAAACCAGCATTATATACAATATTTTGTATACCTGAATAAAATAAGTAAAAAAGAGCTGAAATAATATTAAATAATAATTCTAATAAATTTGCTTGATGTTTATACAAAACACCAAGAAAATTTAATATATGAGCTAAAACTACAAAATCAAAAATATATAGCTAACTCTTGCTGCTTAAACAGTTTATTCAAAATAATGAAATTTTTTTCACTGTATCTATGTTGAACATATCACATTAGCTCATTTCAGGTAGAGCCATAAAATGAAGACGCCATTTCCAAACCATTAAACTAGAAGTCCAAATCAATCAACTTTAACAACACTGTAGATTCTCCTAACAAACCAAAAGCAGGCGAAGAAGCCAACAGAGCCTGGAAAAAAAATTTACTTATTCCAATAATTTCTCAAACTTTTTAGTAAACAAAACTCAAAATAATCAATAAATTTTAACCCATTAACTCCCACTATCCTCATTTGAGGACAGTCAATAAAACATTATGTAAAATTTCTATTTTTATCTTAAAAAGAATTTTTCTTTTCTGGGAAGATAGTTGGCAGCACTACCAACATAACAGCATATTTTTAACATATGTGCTGCCATATTTAGTTTGTTATTAGGATTACCATTTTGTGATTTTTCTAGCCTCACACAAGACTTTTCCTTTTCATACAGTCACATCAAATAAAATTAAGGTAAGCTATTTTATTTATCAGTTTTTCTTTTTAGAGTATAGTTCAACATATAACGCTAAATAAATTTGTTTCTTGCAGTTTTCTTTCTTTTTATATAACATTATATTTTACTGTCCTCAGTTGAGGACACTTGGCATTTCAAGCAAATTTTAAAGAATTTTCCAGAATTTGTTTTTATTGATTAGATTATGCAAACGTGTTGGTATTTTGATAGAGTAAGTAAATTATAAAAATAGCAGACATTTTTTAAATATTTTTTCCTTTATTTTAGGAAATTATTTCACCTTGTACGTGTTTTTCAAATCTTTGTAATTTTCTCCAAAATTTCAATTAATATAGATACAAATGACACCCGGTAGCTGAGCGGTAGCGCTTCGCGCTGTCGTGCAACAGGTCCCTGGTTTGATCCTCGGGCCGGGCAAGGTTGACTCAGCCTTTCATCCCTTCAGTGGGTCGATAAATGAGTACCAAGCATGCTTGGGATCTAAACACTGGGGGTTCCGCGTTCGGCTGACCACCTGACCGGAACATCTGCTCCTGCACCCCATAGCCCATGGTCAAGAAAACTGAGAAGGGCACAGTAGGCCTTGGCCCTCTAGGGCTGTCGCGCCACTGAGTTTTATAGGTACAAATAGCTTTCATATGCCCTTTTAGGCAGGCCAGAGTTCAGATTATTTGAACAAATAAATGTATTTTTTTCTACTACACAAGGAAATATATCATTTTATTACAGCTCCATGTTTTCAAATATATTTAATAATGAAACAAAAAATGTCTCTAGTATGTTGACAATAAATAGTGTGACAGGTGGAAATATTAAATAAAAAATATTGTACATAAATAAGTTAATATATTAAATACAAACTTTAGAGACTCCACTGATAAAAACAATTGAAATTAGAAAGTTCAATAAAGAAATATTCAAATTTACTGAATCAAATTGAGTTTTTGGTTGCAAGAAAATATTGAAATGATGCTGTTAAAATTCTGTTAAACTTTTAAAAATCATTTTCATATGTTCCTACTTAATAAACTTTTGTTTTCAAAGAACATCATTTTCATCTTAAGCATCATTTTTGCCACACTTTAATAAATTGCCATTCTGTCTTAAACCAACAATGTCAATTTTAGCTAGAGTTACAAAATATCTCGGTTGCTCTAGATCTGTGTTCCCCAACAGTGGATCAGTGGATCTAGATCAGTGTCCGCGGACCATCAAATGGTTCAAATGGATCAAATGGTACCAGGCCACCCATTTCATTGAAACAGAATTTAAATTCCTAGGTTCATACTCCAAATTAAAAACATCTGTGTTCCATTAAAATTCTATATATTTCAAAAAAGGGCCCCCGAAGGTAGTGACATAAATTTTTTAATATTTGTATTGTATCATTGTCTCCGATTACCCCCAGATGGAAAAGTCTCACTGCAAAGAAACAAACTCAGGGTTTTCATAGATTTAACGTTCCAGTAAGTTAAAATGTTATATCACTTTATACTTATTTTTTGGTGTAACTGTATTTTACTTTGAAGGCCTGTTTAAATACAATTAAATTAAATTAATATATCAAAATAATCTAAAATATATACAATCAAGGCCCCCCCCCAGCAGATTGCGGTAAAATTCTGAAACATTGACAGGTCCGCGGTGATGAAAAGGAACACTGCTCTAGATGTTACAGAATTATTTTTAAAAATTACAAAATTCTGTAAAATTTTAAATTTATTTAAATAAAAATAAGTTAACATAAAAATTTTTTAAACATATATATCACCTGTAAGCAAGAAAAACAAGAAAACCATGATTAAGGTGTATCCAAAATACAGTAGAGTTGATACGGCACCAGTGATGTTCAATTTCGTGACGAAAAAGTGAACACAATAAATAAAAAGGTAGAAGCCAGTGAAACCACTCGTCAGAAAAGCTCGCCACCACCAATGATAATCCTAAAATTCAAAATATTTTATTGAAATTAGAAATTAAGCCGGAATACAGAAATACAATACTCAGACAACATGAAAAAAAAAATATTTCAATTTTTAACTTGTAAATATCTTGGAAAAGTAATATTATCCCTTAAAAGATTTAAGTTTTTAAATTTTTTGTCCTATATATAATATGTAAGTATCAATAAAAATTACGTATTTTTTCTTTCTTACAAAAAAATATTTTTTGTCAGAACTGCAGACGTACCATCTCAAAAATGTATGCTTTTCTTTCCTTTTATGTTACTTCTGATTAAAAAATAAATAAATTTATAAATCAAGTCTACAGAACCCATTATCCAGAAACCAGAAAACTGGAAAACCAAAAAACCGGAACGAAATTCGATAAATTTTCCCGCCATTTTTTTTAAAAAAAATTTACTCATAAGATTTTAAGATTTTTCTTTCTTTTTTGAAAGATGTTTACCTTACCATCATTTTGGAAATAATCAATAGTGTATTGCTTCATCGTTTTTTCTTCTTTTTAAGATCATTTCCAAATATTTTTTTTTTCAGTTGGGTTTAACTATAAAAAACGGCTTTTTGTAGCGATTCAGAAAACTGGAAAAATCAGTTATCCGGAATAGCGAAGGTCCCGATCCTTCCGGATAATCGGTTCCCTACTGTATATACATTTATATATTTGAAATAGAAAATTTTTATGTATTTGAAACTACATGAGTAATAGTTATTCATCACAAGAAGAATAATTATTTATCCTCTTTGTAACTACTGATTGCTAATACACAAATAACTATATTGTACATTTAAATGTCTGTATTTACTGTTGACACCGAACACCTACAATAATTATTTTAAAATGAAATTTTATGCTTAAGTTGATTCAAATATTGTACACTTAAATATCTGCATACACCTACAATAATTTTCTTAAAATGAAATTTTATGCTTAAATTGATTCAAATTTTATGTAAGTATATACCTGGGTAAGTATATACCAGTATATATCTTTTATGTATAGAGTTCTTAATAAAAAAATTTATTAACTATTTTTTATTCTTTATATAAAAGTGATTTTAATAAGTTTGATTTAAATTATTGACATGCTATGAAAACATAATATTTCCAGTTATAAGCTAATATTAACCTTTACATTAGCTAATATTAACCTACATGTGCTTGATTAAAGAATCTTCATAAGCTTCAAAAAATATGTTAATAATAAAAAGTCAAAATGTTTCAAGAACTAGAAAATAGGCACCCTTTGGAAAACGTGCCAGATGAAAATTATTCCTAATTTACGTCTGGTACGTTTTGGGAGCAGGCATCTCTTATTTTTATCTTATTTTTGAGCACTTGAAACATTTACAGTCTAAGTGTTTCAAGTGCTCAAAAATTTTATTTCTATATTCATGCTTTATGAAGCTTTTTAAAAGGTATATATTTCCACTTCAGTTTCTGGAGATTATTGACTTAGTTAACTTCTCAAAACATTTTATTTTCATTCTAACATTTTTAATATTGTCATTAAATGTATGGTACACATGATTGAATTCTCACAAACTAAGAGCCAATTTTAATAGTTCAAAGAAGTGACCCTAAACATGCTAATTAATTAGAGCAGACAGTAATTTTAAGTTACAAAATCAGACACAAAAATGCACTTTCTCTGAATAAACATGCTTTTTTTAAAAGAATTTAGATCTCATAAAATCAAACTATGAGAAGAACAATCTAACTCTATGAAATCTAAAAATATATAATTTCAATGGTTGCACAGTGGCCAAAGTTTTAGACCCCTTATTGTTAATTTCACTTTATCATGCTTTAACGTACCTTGAGAGGTTTCTGAGAATATTGAAAAAAATTTTAATACAAATTTAAAATTTGTTTATCTAAGAATTATTTCTCATCGTCTTTTATAATAAATTCATTTAATAATTTTCAAAAGATTTTTTTGAATTGTTAAGTATACAAATTCTCACAGAATTTTAGGATACAGAAATTTAAATGTCAAAACATAAAATTTGAATGAAATCATACCAATAGTTTCTGAGTAATAACATTTCAAAAAACCATATTTGCACATTTTTAGTTCTTAAGAACTATTACTGATTTGGTCCAAATTTTTAATTTTGTTATTTAAACTAATTGCAATAATAATTAAATATTATAACAATTAAATTGGTGAGTTTATCTTACAAATAAAAATTATTTCAACCATTACTAAAGAACATAATAAAAATGATAAATAATTAAAGATCATTTTTTAAATAGAACAGCATTACATAATTTTTATATCATATTATCTAACATATTTTTACATCTTTGAAGTGTGCAAAAGTTTTAGAAAAAATTCCAAAGATATTGCAAAATATGCAAATGGCAAAAAATGAAATTAACATTTTAATGTTAAGTGGACGCTATACAGTCAGAGAAAATTTTTATCGCAAATTCTGTTCCAACTCCATAATTACTTTAAAGTATACAAAATTGAGTTAGAGCAAACCTAGAATAGCCATGATTTTTTCAGTGTCAGATACTGAAAAAAAATTGTCCCCAGCGCATAATCCTAAATTATTCTCTGATAATTTTTTTTCATTTGGATAATACAAAAATTTATTTTTGAAACTTTATGTCAATAACTTTTTAACGTACAGCGTATAAAAAATTAAAACAAACCTCAGCACAAAGATGAAAATAACAAAGAAGGATAGTTGTTTCTGAGCAAGTGATGATTAAAATAATGAATACCAAGAAGAGGAAGCCAAACATGTAATAGACTTGACTTGACCTAAAAGGAAGTGTACAAAAAAACATTCAAGTACTTAAAGAGGCAAATAAATCATGTAGAAGGACAATAACACAAAACACAATGTTCATTTTTTAAATCAATGCATAACTTTAAGAATCGACAAAATAACTGACATATTTCCTTCAAATTTAAAAGAACTATAAAACATTTGCTTCACGTGATCTTTGCTTCTCTACTTCTTTAAAAAAAAAAATTTTTAAAATTTAAAAACTTTTTTAAAGTCATACCAGAATTTCTTGCCATGACCTTATTTTTGGAACTTTGTGGTGGAAAAAACATAAGATTTTGTTAAATTTATTTGTCACCCACATTTAATCAGAATTTCCAATTATCCATTTAATCACCCAAAAATATGTGGAAAGCGTGCCTCAGAGGGTTAACATGGTTAATTGCCTCATGTCTACCAACTATTGAATATGAATAAATTGTGTTTTTTCTCTTTTATCTCAGGTGTCTAACTACTTATTGGTAGATAGTGGATATATTAGAGGGACCGGAAAGTAAAGTCATTTCGGCACATTTTCTTAAATAGTCTTAGAAACCAATTCATTTTTTTCAATCCATTTCAATTCATATTCAATCCGGCACTGATAAGTTGTTGATAACGAATGTGAATACATTATTGGTTAAAAATAAAATCTTAATAACAAATATCAAATGCACCAAAACAACATTACTTTCTGGTCCCCCTAAAATAAAATAAAATTTTCACATTAGAAGTAGTTCACATTATCAGTTCAGAATTTCTTCTTCTAATGAAAATTACACAGTAAACAGAAATTCTCTATTATCTTCATTTGCATTTTCAGTATAAACTTATAATATGAATACGTAAAATAATAACTGTTATAAATGTTCTCTCACAATAAATACAACTTACTACTTTAAAAAATAAAATATAGCTATAAAGGTTATAAACTAAAGAAATAAAAAAGATAGGACAAAATTAAATAAGTAAACTGATTTATTACATCAAGTAGAGAGGATTACTAACAAAATAATCGGTTGAATATAGGTAGTTATTTCTCTTATACACATGCTTCTTTACAGGCTGCCCCATGAAGTTAAAGTAAACTCCATTCTTATTAGGGTGTAAAACGGGTTATTTTGTTACCTGTGATGCCAGTTCCCCTCACATATTCAACTCATACAGCTCTTTCATTCGACTGTTGATATTTTGAAACTATCAATATTACAACAAACCATTGAAATACCTACACATGTATATATAAAACTATGAATAATCAGTTTTCTTACAGAGGGGAAATAAGTTTTCTATTCATGTTAAAAGTATAAGTTTTTCCAAAGATAATGAAATTTGCATTCATGTTAAAAAATATTTCACGTTAAGCTTGTTCACATTATAAGTACTTTAAAGCATTATATCAGTATACAATTAGATAGGGAATAAAAAATTAGCTCACGTTAAAAAAAAAAAATATATCATGTTGAGCATGTTCATCTTAACAAGTGCAACTGTATGTGTATCTGTACCTAAATAGTCTATAATTCCTAAATGAACTACAACATCTGAGCAAAAACTAAATAAAGAAAACAGGAATATATATGTTAGACAATAATTCTCCATAATGGGACACAAAAGGTAGACAAGAAAAGTTTTTCTAAACTTGATTAAGCAGTATAGAGGAAATTTCTCCATTGAAGTACTTTTATTGTGTACTGAAATTGCAAAGATGTTTAACATGCGTTTGAAGCTATTTTTTGTGTAATGAAAAAATATATAAAACTTTACTTGGGTGCTACATTGAAATGAACAGTTGGGTATGAGATTCTTAAATAAACTCTAAAATAACATTGAATCCCTGGAATAACTGGCAGTACATTTTGTATTAGTCTTCATAACAGAAGTATCACATTAATAAAAGACTTATAAAACATTTAAAAGATAACTTACGCAAAACGTTTAACTATTTTTTCTATTTAAAGTTTATAACAATAACTCCTCATGAATGATATAATTCGTCAGTACATTCTATCATATAAGAGAAAATCTTACCAAATGCTGTTTAAGATGAAAAAAAGTTGGATGAAAATACAGCCAAATGGAAGAATACCACCCATGATTATTCCTGGAACAGGTTGAGTGTAAACAGATTGTTCAGGTATTTGTCTGGGGATTTGGTTGGTACGAACTGGATGTTCAATTGTCTAAAAATAATGCTTCAATCAGAAAACTTAAAAGTGCATGCTTTCTACTATCATAAAGCTATATAAAATAATTGAATGAAACATGCTAAATATTTACTAAGTGTTGTAACTTTTATTGACAAGTTTATTTATCCAAATGAAGAAAGGGTAAACTTTGTGCTGTTTATAAATAAAGCGAAAAAATGTGAAAAAATCACAATCAATTACACAAAAACACTATTTTTTTTTCTTTATCTTTCAACTGGTTGAATTGGGTGGTGATACTTAAAAAAATTATTTAGGTCCAAACATAAAATGTTTCTATCACTTCAGTCAAAGAGTATGCTATAATTTTTGAGTTTTATTATCTACTTTAAATGAAATTTTAAATAGTGTTTGATTTTTAATTACTCAAGTGTTCAGGTGAAATAAATCTTAAAACACAGAACAAACGAAATTGAATAAAGATTTCATTGTTTCCTTATAAAGTTAAGAGTTTTTATCACTTTCCTAATATCTCTGAGGGCCTTAAATTTTACTGAAATAAAAAATAATACCCTAAACTGAAGACAGTATTAGGTTGTGAGACAGCAATCAATTTAGAGATAATTTAAACTTGTTAATCTACAAAAATTGTCAATTAACTGTCTTTCTTTTGATTTCTGTGATGAACTTTGTCAAATCTCCTTCAAAAATACATATTTTAGCTATTATTATTAATAAGCTATGTTAACATTCTGATTCATAGTATAATAAATAAATTTATAAATAATATCCTTTGTCTTTGTTTATTTTGTATGTTATGATAACCAAGAATTTTGAACTCTGATGACTTTGTGCCAATTTTTGGTTATATATTGATCAATAATTAGGGCAGTAATCATGAATGTAAAGACACACTCATGAGGACAATATTTGTTAACATCAAAATGCAGGTATAATAACACTAGAATTAATAATAATAACAGAAAAATAATAACAGAATTATTTATAATTATAGAAAAACATTATAGCTTCTATTTTGATTATTTTCTTTACAACGAAATTTTTTTACAAAAGTAGAAATTTAAAATTTTTTGAGATTTTGATCTTGTCTGATATGATCATAAAATGTTTCAATTAATTTCAAAATGATAAACTAGGAATCCCAAAGTCGTCTTACCTAAGACAGTGATTTTCAGATGCAGAATTTTTTTTTTTTTTTTTTTTTTTAAATTCCCTTATTAGTTAGAATAAAATTTAACTTGGACATTAAAAAGAAGTTATTCACATATAATTTTTAAATATTAAATTTAACTGAAATTTATTACGACATATTCAAATAAAACGTCAAAAAATTTCCCAAAATAATCCTACTTTATCTAGAAATTTTTTTCTTCTCATTTTAAAATTTTTTTCAAATATTACCCTTTTCTTGAATCCAAAATATGCACCAACAAAAGTGAGAGGTAATGATATCCCAAACCACAATGATAAAAGAGCAAGAAGAGTTGTGAAAGGTGTAGCAGCACTACTTCCTTTTGACCATAGCATCAGATTTAAAACAAAAAAGAGCACAAACACACACCTAAATATAAAAAACAAAAGAAAAACTTAAGCAAGTTTAATCAATGATTTAAAAAAAAACTATTCATAGATGAAAAAATCTGAATTATGCACAATTTACTAATGAATTCTTTTAAAATAATGTTTAATGCCATAGAGGTTATTTTTTTTCACCCTTTGAGCTTAGACCCACATTTTCTAAACTTTCTGCAGCACGCATGAAAAAACCAGTTTTCATGTAACTCAATAGAAAAGTAGTGCACAGTGGCAAATATTAAATTCTGCATTATTAAAATTAATTAATTAGCATAGTTAAGTGAACACTAGAATAACTATATAGAAATTATAATAATAAGAAAAATAAACCTTAAAAAATAATAAAACACTTATAAAAACATAAAAGTAACGTAAATATCAAAAAAAAATTATTTCACCAAATATTTAAACATAAACCAGCCAGAGAATAAAAGGAGCCTTTTAACTCTGTAATTAACCTTGCAACTTAAGTATGCAGAATATTTGCTTTTATTTCAGAACTATATAACACTTAAATGCACTTTAAAAATTTATTAATGTAGCTGAAATAAATTACATTTATTACTAGGGTTATTTCAAATTTGAACACAGATTGTTTAAAATGTGAGAGTTTTTTTGGGGGGAGGAGTATATTTTTTTCAGTTCCTACATTAACAGCAATTGGTATTTTTCTAAAACTTAAAAATTGACAATGTACAGCTGATAAAACATTTTAAAGAATAGATCAATAACAAATTGACAGGAAAACAGTTCAAAGATAATAAATCTCATCCAGTAAGGTGGTCTTTCTACGCCTGGAATGATAAATTAATAAGGATACTATGCTTCCTTAAAGTATATTAAAATTAGAAATAAAAGAAAAAATTTAGACCCCTCACACTTTACTGAAATGAGGGGTAACAAAGCCTATTGCATTAGGCAATAAAATTTCTCAATCCTTTGTGCTGAAAAACGCGTGAAAAGGTCGACAAAACAAATACTAAAACTTAAATAATAATTTAACTCAATTAATAATTATCCAAAAATTTTCGGAGCAATTTAAGATTTTGTTACTCTAAAAATCTGTTACACAATAGTTAGGGCTGCAAGTTTGTCGCAGGAAAAAAGACCCCAAATTCGCGGAAAAATCGCAGGAAATTTTGAAAATTACACAAATTCTAAACATTAAAAAATTTATTATATAAATGATGCAAAAGACAGAAATTGCGCAAATAATAAAAATGCTTAAAAATACACAACTAAAGTATTTCTTTGAATTTCAAGCAATATTAATATTTTTAATTAAATGAACAGAATTTTGGTACAAAGTATTGTACATTGTCAGATCATTCTAAACTTATGCTTCGTCTTTCATCACTTGATACATTTTTATACTTAGGAAACGATCTTTCTGCGTCAACGCTGTTTTTAGGCACCGACAAACTTCGAATTGCCACTTTTGCCAATTTTGGAGCATTCGGTCTTTGATTTACAAAACTCGATCAATTTTCCTTCACCAACAGGCAATTCCTTGACCGTTGCTTTGTCAGAAGTAATTGCTGTGAAAACTCAAACATTCTACTACATTCAAACTACTAGTTACAAATCCCTACTAACTACTAGTCCCCTCCCTTCATCTAAGAAACTGATCCATATTTAAGAAATCACAAGAAGCCGCCTAGGAAAAATTAACTGGATAAGTAGAAAGGTAGTAAAAATTTCATTGCCCAGTGCAATAGCATGTATAACAATTTTTCTGTCAAAGATTTTATTTATAACATTTTCCTTCTTTTGTGATTCCAATTTCTTTTGTACTCTTACTGACTTCAGGAAGGTAATTACCCTCCCTAAGTGTAGAAAGACCACCTTATTTGACAAGATTGTGATTATCTCTTATCTCTGAACTATTTTCATGTCATTTTGCTATTGATTCACTCCCTTAAATATCTAATCAATTTTAAATGTTCAATTTAAGGTTCAGGAAAATAAAAAATTCTGTTTAATAAAAATAATAAATAAATAAAAAAAATCAAATTTTAAGCAATTTTAACGCACGTCAAGACTTATTGAGAAATTCGCGGATTTTAGGAAAAAAGATGACAATTTCGTGGAAATCATCGCGGAAATTCGCGCCGCGACAGACCTGCAGCCCTAACTATAGTTAATTGAATAACAAATAACTTCTAAAACTAAAAATACATATTGTGTACAGAATAGTAATCAAATTGTTTAACATATTAAGTAAGTCATATTTAATGCAAATATAAGAACACTATTCATACCTATAGATACTTATTTAAATACATAAAAAAATGGTCTGTATAACTTTAAAAAACATGATGGACTTGAATTAAATCCTATAAAAAATTTAAACAAAAGAAGAAGGAAATCATTAATTTGATGACGATGAGTTCCAAACTTTTATTTATACCTTATTATTTCAACAAAAAAGTATTGTTTGCTATTAAATTTCAAATAAAGTTATAGCATAAAGCATTGTTTAATTTTCAGTTGCTTCTTCAAAATTTGATCTTTTCTAGTTTCGAAGACAAGTCATTTCTGATTCTAAATTTAGTAGTTCTATTATTTTAGATTTCATCTAATTTGGTAATACTCAGGGTGCGTAGCTAAAGTATTCAACAAAAAATAAGCACCTTTTAAGCACTTTTCTAGCACTCAAAAAATATTTTTAAGCACTTCAAAAAATTTCATAATTAGGCAGGGTGTGAAAGTTTTCGACAACTGATGGTTTTATCTCATTTTATGCCAAAAAAAAACATTGTTTTTGACAATTGTCAAAAATCATGAAATTTTGTATCATGTAAAACGAATGGCGTTTTCATATGCTACGGACTGACAAAACACCAAAATAGATTGGAGTTGAATTAATTGTGAAAATGTTGAATAGAACAATGTGAACTGTGCCTTTTTGCATAATACGTAGCGAAAATCAACAAGGTAAGGGAAAAATCTCCTTTTGAAAAAGGGAAAATTAAGCACTTTTTAAAAACACCCAATGAAAAAAGCACCTTTAAGGGCTTTTAAAAAACGAAAATCGAAAATAAGCACCTTTAAGCACTTTTTTAAAACGCTACGCACCCTAATATTTATTTAGAATTCAGGGCTGATGGTGAGTCCTAGATTAGCCCTTAGCTATTAGTCTCTTTTCAGCTCTTCTTATTTTAACAACCGAATATATTCCAAGAATGATTTATGAGAGTCTTATACTGAATATAGTAGTGTTAATGGGATGATAAGTATATATACCCTTTCATAATTTGGAGAGTCTTTCACCAATCTGGATAGTATCATAAGGTATTAATAGCTGCCACTCATACCTAATACAGTAGGGAACCGATTATCCGGAACGATCGGAACTATCGCTATTCCGGAAAACTGATTTTTCAGATTTTCTGAATCGCTACAAAAAGCCGTTTTTTTTATTGTTAAACCCAACTAAAAAAAAAATAAATATTTGGAAATAATCTTAAAAAAAAGAAAAAACGATGAAGTAATACACAACGATTATTTCCAAAATGATGGTAAGGTAAACACCTTTCAAAAAAGAAAGAAAAATCCTAAAATCTTAAGAGGAAAAAAAAAAATTTTTTTTGAAAATGGCGGGAAAATTTATCGAATTTCATTCCGGTTTTTTGATTTCCGGATAACAGGTTCTGTACTGTACTATGAATATAGTCATTTGAAAAATTTAAATATCGAGCAACTATAGTTGTACGTACACTTTTTAATCTAACGTTTAATTTTTTCCAGGCTGAAAACGCTTCCAGTCATAGAAAAATTATTCACAAAAAAGCAAATTTAATTCAAAATAATTTTCAGAACGAACATTCATCAAAATATTTTTGTTATCATTATATGTTACTTTAACTAAAGTATTAATTGTCATTTTTGTCAGAAATTTTCACTTATTTATTTTAATTTTGATATTTTTAATATGATATTACAACACTTCAGTTTTGATTCTGAGTATTCACTTATTGATACTCTTAAATTGCAAGAATTCCAATGTAAATTCTGGCAATTGCTTATTTACTTGACAATTTCTTCATTTTTTTCAATATTTTTAATATATTATGATGCTAGTGCTTCAGATCAGAGTAATGACTTAATGACACTATTAAAACACATCCTAAGACATAATCCACAGTCTGTTGTTCATTGAACATCAACCAAGTTTTTATAGTAATTTTTCTTTGTTAATTCCTACATGGTTTTTTTTTAATTCTTACATATATATATGTATGTAAAATAAAAATTATAAATACTTTTGTATTAATAAAACCATTAAATCTCTTTCGTTTTCATAAAATGTCTTTGTTAAAGAATAGTTGTAGAAATTCTATTNATATATAATATGATAATATAACACTTCAATTTCAAATTAGAGCAATCATTTTTAGAGGCACTTTATTAGCAGCTCCTCCATTGTAAGAGTATGTCATTTAAGATTGTTTTTCAATAGTTATTTATTGTTCTATCACCATGCATTTTCAAATTTCAAATTTCTTTTAAGAATTCTATAACTAGAATTTTACTGACGCTATAATGACAATATTTTTTTTAAAAATTGCAGACTTTTAACAAAATTAGTTGTCATTAATTTGAAAATATTTGCACTGCACCCTCTAGTTTAACTTCAAAACTTATCCATACAGTTTTGATGTAACTGCCAACGAAGCAGTTGTTTTAGAAATAGTATACTTGAACAATTTAACTTTCCATTTCCAGTCTAACTTTCCATTCCAGTGCTTTTTACAAATCATCATAACTTTTTGCTTATCATTAAAAATCAAAACTAATATGATTATTTTATTCAAAACAGAATTTTTTTAAAAAAAAACTGAAAAGTTTAAAAAAAGTAATTTTTTAAGTGAAAAATTCTAATTTTTAAAAATTATTTTGGCGGAAAAGATTTTTAAAAATGTTAAAAAGTTAAATTTCTCTAAAATGCAGAAAGATTTCACCGTTGATATGTTTATCAGCAAAATATACATACATTAAAAATGAAATAAAGTTTTATCATATTGATTAGATATTATACAGAATGAAATGATTACAACCAGCTATGACATAAGATCATGAAAACTATTCCCTGAAAATTATGTTACTCAAAGAAAATTAAGAAGAACAAACTCCGGCATTATTTCAAGAAATACTAAAATGTTACAAAACTTTTTGTTTGCTGTACATACATACTGCATGATAAATCTGAAAATTATTTTAATTGTAATATAAATTGGAGAGGGCTAAGTGGGAAATGAAACATCCCTTACTATTTTCATAAATAGTCACTCTTAACTATACTAATAAAAGTAAACTTGTTTGTTACTTCAGACAGCATTGATAAAGAAAAAAAATTTAATGCAAATTTTAGAATATGGAGAACATATTAGTTGGTGAAATCAATGAGAAAATAATTGGTCAAAAAGAAATAAGCTTTTATTTAATTTCAAAAGACAGGGAAAAAATTGTAAAATGTTTAATGACAAAACAGCTATTCTGTGATATAAGACCCTAAACAATGCAATTCAAAGCAGATGCCCATGTTCTGAAGAAAAAAAAGTTACTATGAAGAATATTTTCTCTCTCAAATTTACTATTGAGAAACCAATTGTGTAGTTTTGAAATTTGTTAAAACATGAAACAAACTAGAATTCAATTACTTACCCAGGACAGAGTGTTGAAGTCAAAATGACATTTGATTTCCATTTAATTCCTCCAAAAGCTGAAATACATATGTACCGTTTTGTTACCCTGAATAATACTTTTTTTTATGAATATTTTATATTAAAAAGGTCAATACATACCTTTATACATTCGAGCAGAAACATACCCTGCAGGAGTACCCAAACAAACATACAGGACCTAAAAATATTAATAAAATTTGACTGTTACCAAACATTAAAATAAGTAATAAAATGTAATTGATTACAAAACTTAAGTATATTTAATTATAATAAATGTACTTAAATAATAAATGTTTTAAGTAAAAAATTATACTTTAAAAATAGGTAATATTACAAAGAAGTAAGATGTTTCAGTCTCGCTAACGTTCCTTTCCTTGCCATTACTTTTTTTTCTCCCTCTCTCTCTCTTTTAGATATTGAAATTTACAAAAATATTACCAAATATGTGAAACATTCCAAAGTAATTATAATGATCCTTATTTCCACTTTAATAATTTTTAGCTAATTGGCCTCTTAAATTTGACCTCTTTTCAAACATTTTCTTCCTTTGAAGATAGGAATTATATGAAAAGAGCATTCATATTGTTGACATAGCAATAGTTAGCACAGCAATTCTTATTTGTTTACTTAACTTTAATATAACATATAACTATATATCTAATATAACTTTTAACATAATTTACAAAATAAAATAATTAACATAATTACGTAAATAATAGAATACAAAAAAAGGATAGTTTTCATTGAAACTTAAAAATGTTTTTTGCTAATTCATTGATTGTGGGCTAATTCATAAATTGTGGGCAATCCCTCATAAATATTTTTTCAGTGTTCAAATGTTTTGGTTATTTCGAAAATCTGCAAGGAATTTCAAAATTCTTTCATTATTTTTGACATATTTCTTTCATTTCTTTAAAGGTTTTTCTCCCTGGTCCTTTTGATGATCGACACCAAAATTACATTAGTATAACATTCTTTGATACATAACTTCTATATAATTGTTCATACGAGATTCAGCATTATGTTTGCTTGATGTGTAATTACCTGTTGTTTAAAAACTTTTCCCTGTTTTACTAAAAAATTTAAACACTGTAAATATATTTAAACACTTAATATATTTAAGAAATTCTTAATAAATGTATTACATATGTAGTGAAATAACTAATAAATAACATTGAACTATTAATAAATATTGAAATATGTAAACAAATAAATAATATTGACTAATAATAATAGTTTACATTAATGAAAAAACTTCAAAAAGTGATATTATAAAAGTAGTAATTAAAACTATTTAGTATAAGAATATAAATAATGAACGGGGTGCAAATAGTAGGTTTGTTACCAAGAATTTAAATAATTTGTAATTTAGTGAGATAACTGTCATAACTGCTACCTACAACACTAAAGAGTAACAGATTGATACTAAATTGTAATTGAATTAGCAGAGATACCACTGTCATAATGTTTGGCCCAACAACTTATAGTGATCCAAGCCTTTTTATTGAAGTTCTTGGATAGTTTATATTTTCACTTGGTGTGCTGTGCATAGTGGCAGACTAGCGAAAAATGTTTTAATCTTACTCTTCAATTATATCAATCTTACACTTCAATTATATCAAATTTCAGCACTAACAACAAATATACCCTACATTCAATCAATGCTCCTTATTCTGGTAATTGAATTTATTACTCAGTGATGGTATGCTAGTGAATTTTGTTTGCAGTAACTTTAAGAAAGTGCAAGTCAGAACATCATAAAAAGCAATTATATTAATTACTTCCTCAGAAATGTTAAGTTTTTATTTCAATGTTATCATCTGCAAGTTCTTAGATAAATCATCTGCAATTTCTAAAATTAGATTAAGTTTAAATATTTAAATAAATTTAAATATTTGGATAGGAAGTCAATATTAATGCTATATTTTTCCATGTAATTGAGATTCAAATAGTTTGACAAGTTATAAAGTGAGCAAAATTATAAAAGTTTTTAATTTATAAAAGAAATTTAAAAAATTCCAATTTAACAAAAAATGTACTTCAAAAAATCAAATTATTTTAAAACAAAATATTGAAATAATTTTAAAATAAAAAAATATTACATTATTTAGATCAGAAAAAAATATTTAAATGAAAAAAATTAGATAATATTCAAAACATATAGAAAAATTTATTCAAATGCAGATTATATTTATGAATCCATATAACTATTTTTTTATCGACTGCAATGGTTCATTTGCTATTAAATCACAAGATAAAAAAATAACATGATTCTAAATTTAGTTCAAGTTAAAGTATGAATAGCTAGAAATATATAATTTATTAAATTAGTTTGATGCAGTTAATTCTTCTTTAGCACTACAGCCTAGGCCGTCACAATCAGCCTGCAGAATTACCGCCTATCCAGCTCCACGGGTCTTATTTGACATTATCAAGCTAAATAGTGGGAGGCCACTTTCTTTTCCAGACACCTGAAGGCATACTAAATGTCAAGAAATGTTTTGTTAATCTGTCATCAAATCTCTTAAGTGTCAATATCAATTGATTTTTTTTTAGCTAATTATATTTTAATTTTAAAAACAGGTGACAATAAGAAAAATGAATAGCATGACCAAAGATACAATTACATTATAATAAAATTAGCATGCCAGATTATTTTTATACATAAGAGGAACAAAAATATGAATAAATCCATTGATTTTTACGCACCATTGCACAAGTCATCAAAGCACCTCGATTGGCAGGAGACAAGAAACCAAGGCAGGCAAAGACTGAAAATTAAATCAAAATTATAAGGCATTTTCTATTGTACAACATTTAATAGCGAAAAAAATTATTACATTTACAATAATAACTTAAATTTAATTGGTTCAGAGATAACTAATATACAAAAGAGTCATGTGTTATTTGTTCCTCCTTGAGTGAGAATGAGTAAAGTAAAAAGAAACATTATTCTAAGGTATACAGCTGTTTTTGTTGGTGCTTATTTAAAATACCAGAACAAATATCATAACTCTTTTGAGAATTTTTGTTTTTCACCAAGTTGATTTATGCAAACCAGAAAACTAATATTCCATAAAGGTTCGACAATTTTATAATAAAATGAATTTTCAATCTTTTCCTACAAAAAATAAACCAAACTGCATGTGTGTTTTTTGACCATAGATACCTACAAAAAATAAACCAAACTGCATGTGTGTTTTTTGACCATAGATACCATGCATAATAGAATCATAACATTTGCCAGTAAAAAAATTATTTTAGAAGATCAGGCTATGAAAGAGTACTTTATCCTTAGTTTCAACTTTTTTAAGCTAAATTCTTTTTAATTAACTTATTTATTCTATTTAATTAAAAAATGTTAAAAAAATTTTGTCTGGAAAATTTTTTAAGACTTCATTGATTTTTTGATATTTCGCAAAATTTACAAGGAAGTATTCTTGTTTGGAATGACTGGAAAATTAAAAAACTGTTTAAAAAAGTTAAAAATTTTGTTTGAACACTAATAAGACTGAAAATCCCTGTACACCTAGAAAGACAAAAGAGTACAACTTAGCCCTATAAGATCTTTTGATATTTAATCAATTAGACATTTAAAATATTAAAATATGGTAAAAATTGAATAAATGCATAGTACAGAACCCCATTGTTTAAATTTTAAGGTATTTTATTACATTTTAATAACAGAAACACTTCATTAAATGGAGTATAATGGCTTTTCTTATGCCATTAATATTATTAGTGTTTATATTATTGAGTATCCACTCTATATACTTAATAATTAAAAAATAAATAAGCTAAATTGATCTTGTTCAAATACCAAAACTGAAACTTTGTGACACTTACTTGATTCTTTTAAATCTTTTCTAGTTGTCAGAACACTCAGTACCCCATACTTACATTATAGCACATTTGCCACTCTTTTACAGTCAAGCATTTACTCTGCATATAATTTACTTTAGAAGATGTTTTTACCCTACATTTGGTCCGCTTTTTAAGAGGGATCTTAACTTTGTTCCACAGATTTCCTTACATTAGCTATATATCTGGATGACACATGTGAAACACAAAGCTCTTCACAAAGCTCACAGTAATATATCATTTCTGTGACTAAGTCTTTTCTTTCCAGTCACCTTTCTACATAATATACAGAAGTGCCAACCTAGTGAAATGTTTCCTTAACAAGAATTCAGGAGGCGTAAAAAGGGTAAAATATGCGACATTTGACACTTCTAATAAATTTTTTTAAGTAAAAAATTTATCAAATATAGGAATGCAAGAAATTTTACACACTATAAGATAACAAATTGTGGAAGAAATTCAACTATTAATCAGGTATGCTTTTGTTTTAAAAAGTTTCCATATCAAATGGAAATAAAATAGTGAAGCCCTTATAACATAATTGTCATCAATGGGAAAATAAATTTTCTTGATACTTTGTAAAAATTTCACTGCTTCTTTGTGCTTTTACCCATTTATATGTACCTCCGTAAGAAATTAATATATCAAATGCATAATCGGAACAAACAGCACACGTGTTTCCTTTTATCGACGCAATAATTGAAGGAAATTCATTGGTATGATTGGTTACAATTGGTCATATATTTTTGCTGCGACTTAGACATCCTTGAATATTTTGAAAACATATAGTAAGACAAAAATAATAATGGAAATAATATTGTTTCAGTAAACAAATGACAACAAAAAAAGAACGATCTATGTATTGCCAAACGTTGAAAAAATATGCACTAAAATATTATAAAAACAGAAGGATGAGATAATCGATTTCAAGAATCAAGAGTCAGTTTCCTGCATCTGTACTGACGCCACTCATTATCCTCCTGTGATGTCATCTCATTCAATTACCTGCAGGAAAGAAAGATTTCAACGGGTCAAATAGGAGGGGGAAAATGAAGCATGTGCAACTGTACCTCAGCCAGATGGTAGTTCGATAAGGGGGCATGGAATATTACAAGGGAGAATGGAATTTGCACGGAACAAAAAATGAAACTTCCACACTAGCGGAAAATCAGGTAATTTTGAGTTTGGTCGTTGACTAAGGTAAAATTCAGGAGATTTCTTGATCAATTCCGGAGAGCGGGAGAAGAACAAAAAATTCGGGAGAGTTAGCATGTCTGAAAATATGGATATTTATAGAAAACGGATCTAAAATATTAAAAAATAAGTGTATAAGCCAATGACGAGTTCCAGTTTTAATGCTATAAAGACATATAATTTGATCTACTATGTCCAGACCGTAATTTGTTTTACTATAATATGTTCAAGTTCTTGGCTTCTTCTTTTCATTGTCATCAAAATTCATTGCGTTATGAAGTAAACTAAGCAGTAATACATTTTTATTCCTTTGTTAGACAGTTAATGTTATATCTTTACCTTTTCTAATTTTGCAGTTATTGGCACTGCTCTGGGATCTCTTAATGTTTCAACTAGACTTTTAGAGAGAGGTAAGACTAGACTTTTAGAAAATAGCTGTCAGTAGCTGTTCCTTTTCCTAAGTATGGAGGAGTAACTTCATACTATGTTTATGAACAGCTTGGTCAAAAAAAGCTGACCGCTTGTTACCTGCACTAGTATAAGGAAATCCATTTGAAACATATTTAGAATCTTTGCAAACAAGCAACCAAATCTTTTTTCCCAAACTTGTCAGGCTTACTGAGAATATATTGAGTGAAAGGGCATATATAACCTTTGATGGAAGTTTTTTATCAACAGTAAGATTCACTCCAAGTTTACAACTTGCACTGATTTCAATGGAAGAGTTCCAT
This sequence comes from Parasteatoda tepidariorum, assembly GCF_043381705.1. Taxonomy (NCBI): domain Eukaryota; kingdom Metazoa; phylum Arthropoda; class Arachnida; order Araneae; family Theridiidae; genus Parasteatoda; species Parasteatoda tepidariorum. Next base: position 34,387,613 of record NC_092214.1, on the reverse strand, counting down.
ATAGCAGAAGCTAGAGCAAGTGCATCTGTTTTCAGGCTAGCTTCTTTTTAAGTGCATTCTTTTAGGTGACGAATCATTTGATTGCAAAAAAACAAGTCCCCTCAATTGACTAAATAAAAACATAAAACATAATTATGAGTATGGAGTAAAACTGTGAAGCTATTTTTAAGCAACAAATTATCAAATTTATTTCTCTTTCGTTTCTAAAATTTACAAGACTAATGCACGCCCGGCCATCTCGTCGCTTTGAAACTAAACCGTAATAACTCAAAAAAATCGAAAAATTAGATATTTGGGTCATTTTGTGTAAAAAAAATCACCCTTTAAGAGAAACAATCTTCATAAGTTCCATAAACAGGGATGATTGTGAGCCCAAGTCAAAATTCCGGAAAATTTCTTGAATAAAAAAAAATAAAAGTTTAAATCAAATAATTAGAAAAAAATTTAAACAAGGTTTTTTCCTTTTTCTCAACATTTCTTAGTTTACTTAAAATACATTTAAAATTTTACACATACCAATGAAAGACCTGGAGAAGTAATTGAAATTTACAAATATGTCTTTCTTTCTTGAGTTTATGATTATAATAACTATCTGATAAAAAATGAATATTAATCTTTAATATAAGCTTATAAAGTATCTGGCTCTTCCTTACAAATAAATAAAATAAACTGTGTTTTTAAGTTCCACCTTTGAAAATTTGATTTCAGGAAATTTTTGTGATCAATAATTTTTTAAAACGCCTGAATTTTCGATTTCCGGAAACTTCCGGATCACAGTTAGCGAAAAATCTGGATTTTTTACGGAGCACAATCAGCAAAAAAGTAATTTAAAGAGCAGGTAAATCGTTATCGCATTGGTGCAATTCACCATCTTGAAAAGTTAGAAATCGCTCTCCTGAAAAACTTGCTTTTTGAGTTTAGTTTCAAAGCGACGATCTGTTGCGATTTCGAGGAAGTGGGAGGAAATTGATTTTGGAATTCAAAACCAAATCTTAAAAGAGGAAGGTCAAGGTGAAACTAGAGTAAATAGCGTTTTACTCTAGTTACATTAAAAAACTATATTTTTGATGGAAGAAAGATACTTCATTAACATATTGCAAACCTACTCCATTTAAGCATTGATTTGCAAGGAGTGTTAAACTAGTACTTCACCATCTATTACAAAGTCCTATGATCAGCTAATGAAGATGCTCAATTTAGTAAGCTTAACAGCATTAATAAAAGTTTAATTTTACTATTTATGCCATTTATAAACTTAGCTGTATAAAATACAGAAAAGAAAAATATTAGACAATCATAGATATAAAAAAAAACGGTGACAATAAGTCAAAAACACTTACATAGTGTAATCAATGCCATAAAAAATACTTGAACCCCACTGCCAAGGAGTACGGACAATAACATTCCTTTACGAGGTGGGCGAAATACATCCCCATGAACAAGTTTCCATCCAAATTCTTCTTGGGCATCATCCTAGAAGAAAAAAAATTTATGTTCGTGATAATTATGTAATTCATTTTTGATACAATTTTTAACTCTGCATGTTGTGACAAATTAGATACAAACATTTATTTAAAATCATACCAGTCTTAAAATCTTTTGGATTTTTTTTAAATTTGTAAAAAATTTTACGAAACATTTTAAACTCAAATTATTACTGGAATCTAATGAACTACAATGGTATTTCTTACATATAAGTCACTTCAGTAACAAAATTAAGCACAAGGATGAACAGAAAATAAAATATTTTGACATATCATTTATTTTAAGAAAAATTATTTACAATAACATTAATAAAATAACAAAATTTTAATGTGTAAAGGAAAAACAGTTATTGAAATTTCCATTTATAGATATTAAAATAAAACAAATACATTCACAAAACTTATGCTTTTCTCATGAAGTTAGTTTACTGTTCCACTGAATCTCATAAAAAGTTAAGAGATTTTCATAAAAACAAACATCTAACCATCATTAACGAATACCTGATTTTACAAGCGAATAAAATCAGCCCCTTTAATTTTTGCTATAAGTGGTTCAACTGAATATAGTACACAGTTTTCATAATATTACACCAAAAGAATTATTTCAGAGTTTGGTTTTTTTATTATTTTTTTTTTTTTAAATTCTTAAATAATACAATTAGTTCAAAAATATTCTTCAGTAAATTTTTATAGCAATCCAATGGTGAAAATTCTTCTAGTGACTAGTTTTAAGAGAATATTATAACCAATTTTTCAAAGAACACAAGAGGTGTATTCCCAGTATGCCCAACTGCATAAATTAAGAAGATTTTAAACTTTTGTTTTTAAAAGAAAAAGTTAATTTTGAATTGTATTTTTCAAGAGCAATTCGTTTGCTTCCTTGAAAAAATAGTTTTGCCTTAAAAGAACATGTAAATTACAAATGCCAGAATTCTCAAAAGTATGTCAATAAACAATGATTTTTCATATTTTTACAAAACAATGGAAGAAACCTTGAAATACTCAAATGAAACATTAAATTTATGTTCCACAGATTTAAATTGCGCTAAATGCTTAAAAAAGCTTTACATTTAGAAATCCCCCAACTACTGTGAAGTTTTCGTAGTGTCAAAAAATATTTTTCTAGTAGCAGCTAAGATAATGTATGAATATTTTAATAAATTAGAATTAAAAAAATTGTTCACCACTGCATGTAAATAATTTATACAGATATAAAAAAATTATCCTGCTAAAAAGCTTTGTACAAACTGTATTTATTTTAAATTTTTCGCTTTAGTTTGCTACTATTGGTAAAAATAGTTGGAAGTATGTATTTACTCAGTTATTGTGCTTCTGAAATTTATAAAAAACCTTAGTTTGGAAAAAAATATACTAAAATTACTTAAAAAGCTTTTCTGATTAAAATAAATTAGCATTAGGAAAGAAATTTTTAATACTGGAATAGATAATATTTTTAACAGATCTTATAAAATATTCATAGCCATAAAAAAATAAGAACATACAGCACTTTCAATCTGATTATAACGAGCAATATCCTTATGTAATGTTCTCAGCAATATCATTGCAACCATTCCAGTCAAAAAGAGGACTATCACCAGAGAGTTCAAAATACTGTAAATATATATACATATATTATCACCAAAAAAATCATAGAAATTAAATCAATCATAGAAATTAAATTAATAGGTAATCAACTTTTACCTGAACCACTGAATATTAGTATGAGGCATTGATTCCAGAATGTAATCCCATCGAGAAGACCACTTAACCCTATTTTCTTTCTGTAAAATTAAAAGATTAAAACAATTATTATATTAGTAAATGCCCCTTCTCTATTTGTTCTAAGTTTTCATTTTTTATTGAAATGTTAAACAATTTAATTCTTACCCAGAACTGATCCAAAGGTTCAATATTCCGCTTTAATTTTTAAAAAATGCAATAAGTAAAACTTTTTAATTATTAGGCTGCTAAAAAGTTTTCTAGATAGAGTTTATGTAATAAGAAATACAAGACAAGTTAATTTTTCTGTAAATCAAAAATCAGTATTTGATATTAGAACATATTTTTCACCTGCTAAAAACATACTTAAGTGGTCAAATGCAAATTCTGTAAGAAAACAAGTTACTATACAAATATTTACATAGTTACTTTTAAGCAAAATAAATCAGAAGTGCAGTGTAAATATAATAATGCATCTTTTGTCTTACAAAAAAAAATTATTTAACAAATAGACATACTTTGGTAAAATATTAATTAGAAAAAAAATAATTTTAATTCCTTTAAAAATTTCAGACATTCATTCTAAGTTCATAAACTAAAAAATCTGAAATTTTATAAAGAAACTGAAATTTGACTTGAGGTTTGTCAGGCAATTGGTTAGTTTATCAAATAGTTGTTTATGCTAACTCTTCACTATGAAAGAATTTTCCAAACATAAACATCATTAAAAAATTTATAGTAAAAAACATGAAGCTCAGATAAATGCTAGTTAAAAAAAGTTCTTAAGATTTCAATAGTAGTACTTTATTTACATTATACTAGAGCTGCACGATAGGCTATTGGTGACAGTCTGGGAAACATCCATGGGGATGATCCTAAGACATGCCATTACAATTTTGATCCACAGCAGAGGGATGGTTTTCCACATTGGTAGCCCAACAACCTAAGTGCAAAGTCGAGCACTTTATGATAGAACAGTTTAACAAAATTCAATACCACACACCCTTGGTCTCTTTACAGGCTGATCAAAGTGGTCACCCAGCAGTTCAGAAACTGTACTCAGTGATACTTGACTTCGGTAATATGCTGGGAACCCTGTCGAAACAATTTTCCACTGCACTAACATTTTTGAAAAAAAAAAAAATAATTAAATAATTGCTTTCTTTTGACTATATATGATTATATTTTTATTCTCATGAGTACTAGATTAATAAAAATTAATATTATTTATGGTATTCTGCGTTTTACAGAAAAGAATTTACAAAGACCCTTTTTAATAAGCCATTCTTAGACAGAAAAGTATTTTACAAAAAAAATGTATTAAAATTTTCCGAATCATTTTAACTGTGCGTAATCTAAACATTATCCAAGCATGCACAGCTTTAAGAAATCAATGTACACTACCACCTAACTCTTATGAAATATTTCACAAAGAAAAGGGAGGAAAACTTAGCAACAATTATTGAAGCTGAAAGAATTTTTAAAAAATTCAATGAATGCAATAAAAATAGCTTCTAAAAAATAAATTTATTTATGAAATCCAGGGTTGACAAATTTTTGACATGAATGTGTCTTTGATAGTTTATTATCAAAACAACATAGTTGACAGTTCATCATCATAAACATGCATGAAACTGTCACCTAAAATATTGCTCCTAAGTATTGGTATTAATTTCATTATTCATATTAAACATTGCGAGTTAGGTTAAAGGTTAAGAAGTAAGTTGCAAATTATAACAAAATATTTCCATTCAATAAAATAAACACTAAAATAATAATTGTATAATATTTTAATTTTCGTTGAGTCTGTTTAAAAATTCTTTGAGAGGTCTGTTTCATTAAGTCGGTTTAAAAATTAATTACATATGGATATTCACATAATACTCATATTTGTATATTTACACATTTAATTTATTGTTTCAAAAGTAAAATAAAACACTTCAAATAGATTACAGTTCTATGACAATCATCTTATGTTCTTGAGGAATTTAATAAATTTTTGAGAGTTAAACCAGTTTTTGTCATCAAAAAACCATCTTTTACTAAAACCAACTAAATTTATTAGCAAAATCAGTATACTCACAGTAAAATTCACACTGTAGGTATACTTTACAGAAACGACATCAGTAGGTTGTAATTTATTTGGAATATCCATAGGTTTGTAGTTTATGCAATTAGGTTCAGCTTGATGCTTGATACTATTTAAATATAAAAACAAAATATAAAATTTTAAAAAATATGTATAGATAAAACAAACTTAAATCGATATAAAAACTAGGATGTAAATTTCAAAATAGAATATGGTATTTACAACTGGCAACAATATTTATAATTTTTAAGGCCTTGGAAATAGTTAAACACATTTTTGTTAAATTGTTGCAACGCAGAAGAAACTGTTTCTTCTAATTAATCCTATAATTAAAGCGGTCAATGTTAAAAGGGGGTAAAATTTTTATGAAAATAAGTTTATTGTTAGTTTTGGAATCTGTTAAGATAACAGCAATGTTCAGAGTTGGAACGGGACATGCATCATAGCTTCTTCTCAAGTAACTTCCCCCTGTAATTTTTATTCATTTTTGAAAAGGGATATGTGTAGCACGTGCCCCATTACTACAATGACTTGGTATAACTATAGCAACATTGTATCATGGAAAATTGAATTGAGAATCTCTTACAATAATTGTAAAACAATAGATTACAATGATAATTATTGCAATCAGTGCTAGAATGAGGCTTATCAATGTTATGTTTTAGTAATTGTAATAAAGTGAGGCCTATTAACTTTGATATTATCATTAAGATTTAACTACACGTGTGGGGTATTTTATACATCATTGAAAAATCAGAAAAATAAATAGATGTAGCTCAACAGCTGTCCAGCAGTAACCAACATATCAATGCCACTGAAACAATAAGACTTTTCATACAGCCATCGTGATTTTTCTCACAGCCATGATATACATGGAAAAGTGGTTGTTATGCAGTACATCCCACATCCACAGATTCTCTTTTGTGGTAACTAAAAAGGATGTTCTTCAGCTCCTAACTCTCAAAGCTTATTCAGCTGGCCATTAACAGCAAAAAATTAGATGTCCTGAGAACACTTTCAAACTATGTTGTGCATTATGATTTCTATTCAATAATGCAGAGATGGGCAAAAAACTCAAACCAAAGCTAACTCAGTTACACAAAATCTCAACAAAGACAGCCATGGGAGGAATGAACAGTTTCTGTACATTCTTTGACTAATATCGTGTACTTATGATTTGTCATCAACTTTAATAATGTTTCAAAATATTTGTTTGGGGAATAAAATTATTGCTTTTAACATAAAAGGATAATTCTTACTTCATTACTTTTTTCTTTCTTCCCTTTTTTTGTAGTTGTTGTCAATGTTAAATGGGGATATGCGCTAAATTTCAAAAATGCACAGTTCAAACAGCTACATCCATTTCTAGATATCAAATACCGAGTAATTTTCTAGACTGCCTAAAGAAGAGAATCCAACTACTTGGAAGTTACTACTCTTTAACTACTTGGAAACAATCTTTCCACATTCGACACAGTTTTTTCTTTTCGTTTTTCTCAAAATTGCAGATTTATAACAGACCCCTTTTAACATTGACTGCCTCAATTTTAAAGAAAATGGTTGTATATGAGACAATGTTTCTTCCCTCTCCCCTACATACTGATTCCCTTTCAATAACATAGACAATTTTATCTCATAACATAGGTAAACTGGTTTTGCACAATGCAGAAAAGAATACAAACCAAAATACAAATTTATATGTGTTTGCCCATAAGAGGGTTTAATAATATTCTTACAAATTTCCTCTATGGATTAATTGAATATTTCCTAAAAACATTAGCGGTACGTTTTGCATACTTGATTTTTGCTTTACTTCAAATTTAAAAAAAAGTATTGAAAGAATGACTTGTCAGATCAAGCATTATCCAACAAGTCATTCTTAAGCAAATATTGATAATCAAGTACTGTATGAAGACATACTTAAAGAAAATGTTAAATCACCATCCATATTGTTTTAAAAGATACTAAATGTAGTAAAAAGTTGGTATAACAATGGTCACAATATTAATTTTGAATTTTTATTAATTTTTTAAAAAAACGGAAATTAAATTATTAAACTATTAACTTTATTTTATTCGTTAAATCAATTGGTAATATTTCAATTTAAGATTTTTACAAATCCAATACAGCATCTTACTAAGCATATTAACTACCAATAACTTCTTACACTACAATATACATTTTATGAAGTTAGACAAAATTATGTTTAATCAAACACATAATCTCACACCCATTCAACTTTTCATAAAAGCAGTAACTTTCAATTTACAACAAAAGCAACAATTTGACAGCATAAGTAATAATTCAATAATTTGACAACATATTACCTCAAAAATATCAAACTGTTAAAACAAAAACAAAAAAAATTTTGCTGTATTCTTATTGGATGATAAGAAAATGATATAAAAATTATAGAACTAATCTGTAAATCAACAACATTATTGAACAAAAACATTTAATAAAAAAATAGTGATAATATTAAATTCAAGAAATTATTATCTTTTTTCAAGATGTTCAAATGACTCATCTTTTGCATAATCATGCAAAGTAAAGTTGAAAAAAAGCTGTTGAGAAAAACAAGTACCCATTTTTAGATGGATTTAAGTAAAAAAACAAGCACTGTTTTTCAGTATAGCTATGTATGTTCATAAAAAAAAAATCACATTTTCTGAAACTTAAATTATTCTGAAATCTTATTTCTTGTATATTCTTAACTATTACAAAAACAATAATTTTATTAAACATATGATGAATTTAAAAATGAATTTTTAAAAGAAAGTTAAAAATTTAAAGTATCAATCAAATTCAGATAATCTTTAAAATTAAATTTTCAGTTAAAATATTTGTACAAGAAATCTTTTATCAGAAAAACCTAACAGGTTCTGGTTAATTTTTGTTAACAAAATTTAGAGTTGCTTCTTATACCAGAATTATAGTCAGTTGCCAACGGATAATTAATTTCGTACTGTGAAATTTTTTTAAATCCTATTTTTTATTTAAACCATTAAACCTAAAGTGACACTTGATCAAAACACGATTTTAGAAACAGTCAGTTTTAGAGAAATGTCTTTATAAATTTGACAAAACAGCAAGATAGTTGGAAACTCATGTTTGATAACTAAATTTGGCAGGATTTGCTAGTTTAGCAACAAATTATATTTTAAATAATTGGGTTAATTCTTTTTGCAAATTAGTAGTCAATTTTTAAGTAGTCTTTTTTTTTTCCTTTTTGTAAAAATAGTGCTAGAGTCATTCATTTTTTCTTGCACCAATAATGAAGTGCAAAACAATTGATGTGCTTGACTAACAGCAGCATTTGGAACAAAACATTCCGGAGTAAAACAGGAGGGGGGGAGTGAGGTACCGACACTAAACCACTCTGAAAGGGAGATTCCAAAAATTAAATGAAAGATACATGATTCAAAAAGCAAGAAAAGATATTTCTCTGAAAAATAGAGACAGAAAGAAACTAAAGTTAAAAAAAGAAAGACCAAAAGCTAAACAAGTCAGCACATTTGAGCATGTGCTTAAGATAGACGTTTTTACAATTCACATAAACAGATAATAAATAACAATATATTTTTCAATTTTAAGATATAAACAGAAAGCAGGGGGAAAAGATTAATAAAATTTTTTCAACGCAGAAAAAAAATTTGAAAATTACTTTCTTCACTTTAAAAAACAGTTGAATAAATACATACCTTCGAGGGGACACTTTAACTCGCACAATTCTTCCACCTTTATCTTTAAAGCCAACTCCCCAAGATTCATCCTCACCACTATGATACGTAATTGTTATGTCCACATGATTGAATACGTAAAAAGAATCATGATGGTTGTAGTTGTTCTGAAAAAAATTACAAGAAAAATATTAATGTTTAACTGAATTTTGGTTTCAAAGTAATGTAGTAACAGAAATTTTATTTAACATCATGAAACTACTTTTTCTGGTCAATTTAACATAAAATTTTACATTGAATTTTTAATCATGGTATAAAAATGAAAAGTTAAACCACTGATATGACAAGGGATAAAAGTTATAGGGTTCCCACTCAATTTAAAAAAAAAAAATTCAAGGACTTTTCAATGACTTAAAATCAAATTTAACAAGGACCTACACAGCAATAATTAGTATGCTATAATATATGTCAACCAGATTGTATTACATTAAAGCATAAATTAAGTTCCTCAATTTTACATTGTTTAATAGTTGTAGCAATTTTTTATAATGTGCAGCCCACGGCTACCAATTCAAATGGTCTAATTAAACATTGTTGTTTCGAAGATTAGCAAAAAATTTCCAATTAGCATCAGCATACTTGCTACTTTTAAAGATGGGCACCAATAGAAGTTTTTGTGAAAAATTTAATGAAGCGCATTAGAATTAATGGAAAAATAATATTTAGTATAGCTGCTCCAATTTTAAAAACACTGTATTGTTTTACTACCTCAGAATATTAGTAATGCATTTTGAATATAACAAAATCATTTGTAGTACAGTATTTTAACAGATAGCAAACTAAGATTTACCAAACGCTTATTTCGTTAAAGTAGAGCATAAATCACAAAGAACATAACCTTTATAAATTTCTTTTCAAAGGGTTCAATAAATTCATCGCATTTTGTTTTTGTTTTCACACTGTATCCACCCTTTTTGCCAGTTATTTAGAAAAAATAGCTACTCGAAACAGAAATTAAATAAAATAGAACCTATTTCCACTTGGACCACGGGGGTCATTTACAAGCAGTGACTGTATTATTTTAGCATGATGAATAAAATAATACATACATTCATCACACAAGCATCTTTGGGTTGCCCTGCTGTATTGACATAACATCCCATAGGAAAACCAGTAGAACAATATTGTTGATTAGCTTCAACTTGGTAGCACCATGTTATAGGCATATTATCCACAATCCTAGAAAATATAGATTAGAAAATTAAAAAGAGAAAATAACTACTATTAGAAACTGTTAAATATACATAAAACAACAAATACATTGCATTTTTAAACTAATTATAAATTGTAATTTTTCATCAGTGCATCACACTTTTAACTGTATATTTTATTTGCTCAGATAATAAAATTTTACTTAACAAACATTATAAGCAACAATCAATCCTTTTCAAGTTCTATGATTTTTGATAAAAAAAAAAAGAAATAATAAAATAAACTAATAATTTGTGATCTCCTTCTTCAGGGTGTGCAGTCAAATCTTTCAACAAAAAATAAGCACCTTTTAAATACTTTTCAAGCACTCAAAAAATATTTTTAAGCAATATATAGATTAACAAAATGCAAAATAATTTTCAAAGACTTTAGATGATCAAGAAAAAATAACTGGTTTCTGACAAAGAACTCTTTTCTTGATTCTATTAGCCGTTATAAAATGATCGAGAGATTTTTCAGTTCGAAATCAGAGGGTGGAAAATGAAGTCTGAAATTTAAAATATCTTGCAAAATGGAACAGAGTTGCACATGAGAAGACAATAATTTCACCGGACCCAGCTCAGTAGAGGCACTTACGGACCCGCAAGTACTTCATTAAACATGTAAAATGATCGGAGCTTTCATATGGTATGGACTGATGGTACGTCAAAATGAATTGTGAAAACACTGAATAGAACAATGTAAAAAGCACGCTTTTGCATGATATGTGGGGAAAATTAACATGTTAACAAAAAAAATCTCATTTTTGAAAAGGGAAAATTAAGCACTTCTTAAAAACACCCAATGAAAAAATCACCTTTAATGGCTTTTAAATAATGAAAATTAAAAATAAGCACCTTTAAGCACTTTTTAAAAATGCTACGCACATGTTCTATTAATAAAACAGGAATATAACAGGCAAAAAACACTATTTTTTTTCCGTTGACATGGTAATTTGAAAATAAACTCATTTACCATCTTTGATAAATATTTTCAATCACTTCCACAAAAAAAAAATCAACATAAGACATTAACACTTTTATTGCAGTAATGATGCGCCTTTGTCCCACCCTATGCGATTAGAGTTCCCCCACAGCACTAAAATTAAAATAAAATGCAAATTCCTTTTGAACCTAATTATTTTGCTTTAAAAAATAACAAGAAATTGCAATCAATAACTATATTTATTAATACAATTGCAATCAATAACTATATTTATTAATACAAAAAAAAAACACAGCGAGTATTCCTGGAAGAAGTAACGTCCACCACAATGAAGAAAGATTCATTTAAATCAATATTATGAAATCAAACTTTTTTTCAATAAAAATGGAATTTCTTTTTCATCAAATTAACCAATGATACAGTAAGCAGTATTTACAACTGAAGTAGCAAATTTAGATATGCTTGCATTCTGAATATATATTGTCTCCATTATCAATCAAAATGAAATAAAAAATGCCAAATAAATGTAACTTTTTTAAATAACCACCTTTAAAACAAGAAATTTTTTTAATAGAGATGCACAAAGAGCAAACTAAATAATGAAACAATTTAATAACTTTCTACCTGGGTCATTCCGAAATCAAGGAAAATTTTTCCTCCCTGTGGTTTTGATGGCTTAAATGGTAAACATTAATGTTAAAGCTTTCAAATGAGAGAGTTAGTATTAAGTTAAAAAAAAGTTTAAATTTAATGTTTGTAATCTTTATTTTACACATTTTAGTTAATTTTCTATAACAAAAAATACTAAGTATGAGAAATGTAACCTACATGGAAAGTCCTTACATATATTTTTTAGTTCTAACTGAATACATAAATTTGGTAAATAATGTATTTTTGGAATGTGTCGGTTAATCATATATCTATTGTATAATTAATTAATTAGTTGCAAAGAAAATATAAAGTTTAATTTGTTTTACCACTTTATTTTAAACATGAAAGTTGGCCCAGGACCATGCAGTAACCTTCATGGAATATCTTTAACGTGATTAAAATCCCAGTACATAGCAGCACTATCTCATTTACCAAAATTGAAGTGAAGCTCAAGTCAATTTATTTTATTTGTGAAAAAACTCATTAATCTTTGAAAATCAAGTGTGTTCCTTCTATTTTATAACTTCCAAAGTTCCTTTTAGAATTAAATATACTTTTTTAGTTAACTCTTATTGAAATAGCAATCTTTTCTCGAACAAAAGCTTTTGTGTACTCAATCTTTCAGGCTTCTAAGCTTAAGCAGGGCTGGAAGTCCAGAATCTAAGAAATAAGGACTAAATTGCCCCCAAATTTAAACACAATTTAAAGATGCTCATTCTCTAATGGGAGCAAGTTCTAGATACCAACATGAATTCGCAGATACACAATTAGTATTAGTTTCAGTAGTTCCTGGATTAAGCAAAAAATGTCAGATTTTTTTTTTTGTAAAAAGTTAAGCAAACATTTATTGTATATATATATAAAGTGGGAGAAAATAGTATAAACATGATTAAATTCGTTAAGTAGTAACAAAATAAGAGGGTTCTTTTGTGAAAATCAGTAGAGTATGATATAGTGATGGGAGAAAAGAGAGATAAGAGCTTTTTATATATTTCTCTACATGTGTGGAATGTTCTATACCAGTGTTCCCCAACCTTTTTATCACCGCGGACCTGTCAACGTTTGATAATTTTACCCCGGTACGCAGGGGTGGGGGGGCGTTGATTGTTTATATTTTAGATCATTTTTAATTACATATATTAATTTCAATATATAATAATTTAATTACATATATTAATATGTAATTAAATTATTATATATTGATATCATAATAACGGGCGGACCTGTACCATTTCATCCACGGACCGGTTGGGGAACACTGTTCTATACCATTAAGTCAAAGGTAATTGTCTCTAACTATGGAAGTAAATTAATACCATATTTGACACACTATGAAGACTTAGGCATTCATTTTGTTATATACTTTGATTCATAACATACACAAAATTTTTGAATTTGAAATTTCTTCAATTCTTTTTCAGATAAATAATATTTATTTTTGCTTTTAATTAAGGACACTTTCTTTTTTAAGAAAATTAAGGAATTTTAGGGCAACTTTGAGCCCTGCATAAGAATCTGCTTATTTGTAATTTTTGAATGCGTCAATCAATCAAACATTTTGTAAAAATACAAAAAAACAAAGAAGGAAATAATAAGAAAGTTTTTTTTATGATTTTATGAAGTTTCTATTAATTTGAAGCTTCTGGTTAGAAAAATTCTGGGTAGTCAGGCTTTTACTATATTTTACTCCTATACTAGACAAACATATTCAATGAAAATATGAAATAATTATTGAATTTCAACAATGGACTTTATTTCAGTACCTAGTGATTGAATGGTTTTATTTTATTTTCCTTTTAGAGTAGAGAAAAATCAAAGGAGAGATCAAAATAGTAATTAGTGAAATAACTTCACATCGAAAAAATATTAGAATATTTTACCAATGGTGTTGATAGTTCTTTAACATTCCTTTCTTCAAATTGTTCAGCCTCTCCACATCATCCTTATTGCTCATGCGATAAGTCTTCTCACAGACGGGGACACAAGAGACGTTCTTCAAAAAACTAATCTAAAATATACAGAAAAAAAATACAAATACTTCTCATAACAAATTATGGAAAATATTACTGCAAAATAAAAAAATACCATAAAAATTTAGATGAAATAACACTTAATGAAGACAATGATATTGAGGATCTGCTTTCACTCATAATAGCCTGAAAAATATTTTATATCCATACTTTTCTTCATTTTAACTTTGCAGCATAGTTGTCATGTTGAGTGAAGGATATATGCTTAGATTCAAAATGACTTATATTTCGTTATCAGGGGTCTGTCCCGACACTCTGTAAAAGGTCGGTTTTTGTAAAATTGTGAAAAAATTACTCGCAATTTGTGAATATAAAAGCCAGGGTCCTGCTTTTGTGAATTTGTGCAAATAGAGTCCTGTTATTGCAAAAAAAAAATTTCAAGGAGTTTTTAAATTGTAAAGAGATACAAGATTATGCTCAACACTGTAAAATTATAATTAAAAAAAATTTAAAAATAAACAGCAATTGCTGTTACTAAACTAGAGATGCAACATACAAATACTTGGTATTTAGCCTATACTGCTGAACGCAGAATATTCATTTCAGATGAATAAAGGAAGAAGCGTCGGCCGAGGACAAAACTAAGTTCGTTTACATCTGTCTTTCTCCCAGGAAGGGTTAATCGATTAACAAAACAATAATGAAGATAAACAAATTTGTGAAGGGTCCAATTAAAAGATAAATTATTTTGTGAAGGGTCCGTTTTTTTGAAAAGATATTTTGTGAAGGGTTCGTTAACGGACCTAAATTTCTTCTAAACAGACCCTTGATTATAATATATTTGCTAACAATTTACAGCAATTTTTAAAAATAATATTCTACTTCATTTAAAATATTACTTCACATTCACCATCGCCAAGAGTAATTTTTATAAGATATTTAATATTAGCATTTCTACAGTGGAAGCCTAAAAGAAAATGAGGTAGAAAGAACTACAGATAGTATTAAGATTTATTTATTTGTGTAAGATTTCCAAATTATCTAATAACATATGAAAAGTGTAATAAAAAATCATAAGGAATAAATCATATGGAATAAAAAACCATATGGAATAAAAAACCAAATAACATATAACATCTTCTTTGATGATTTATAATAGAATTGAATAATTTTTTGGCAGAAAATTAAGTATAATTTTTTGGCCCCATAATCAAGTAGCAAAAGCAAATTGAAAACAAATTTCCCATTAAATCAAGAGTTCAATGCTTTTTGTAGCATGATATCCCAAATCACATTAATGGAAATTCTACGTATGGGTCACCAATAATTGGTTACAAATTCAATTCATTATATAAAATACCTCTCTGAAGTTTGAAATGAAAAGTGTAACAAAGTGTTTGGCAAATCCTACTTCTAAAGCATCTTGGCTCCATTGAGCTTTGTAAAAAAGGTAGTTGCTGTGAAGCACAATACAATCATACAACAATCTAATGCATTAGTCAAAAACCATAAAGAAACACATTGCTTTCTTCTCATTTTCTAAAAGAAAGGCTGCATTTCTCCCCACTCATTACTTAGTCCACCAAAAAAAAAATATTGCTCATACCTTAGATCAAATTTTAGTTTAGAAAACGATGAAACTAAAAATAATTTATGAAAATATGGAATAAATTTTTATTGTTCATTTAAGAGATTTGTGGGTTTTTTTTTTCTTTTCTTTTCCTTCACATGAAAATTAACGTCTTTGTTGAGTTAAGAGAGTTTCTGCCATAAGGAAAGGAGTATTACATAACAGATTTTTTATATTGAAGAAGACTAAAAGGTATTTTGTATAAAGTGTTATGAGATGTACATCTTGGAGGAGTGTCTCTGAGATGAGGTTTCACTGCACATAAATTTAAATACATTTTACAAAAAAATTAGCCAAGTTAGGATTTTTACTTACAGCGTAAGGTGATGGTCTAATCCTTTCCCCAAACACAACCTGACCCAAATTTTCAACAGGCGATTCACTGTCACTTGTAGTGCAGAGGTCAAAGCTGGATTAAATGAAGAAAACAAAATTAATATATTTTTTTTTTGTTGTTGACTGAAATAATAATTGATAAATAAATATTCCAACTAGACATATTTAAAAGAAGCAATGATTGAGGATTCTACTAGCAAGGTTGATATTGAAAATGATGAAAACTACCTGATCTTATTCGTCTCTGATAGTGATGAAAGTGACTTTGAAGGATTTTGATATATTTTTTTATCAATCATAAATAACTATGTTTTTAATTATCTATTATAATAAATTTGTTAATTAAAAATTTTTAACTTATTTTTCGTGTTACATCATTTTGCAGACTTACATGATTAGTGGCAGTACTAATTCTTACAGAAAATATGTACTATTTATTTTCCTATGTGAAATTTCCTAACAGGAAAATCATTTTAATTATATTTAAGATTATTATTATTATATTAAGATTATTATATTTGATTATATTTAAGAATAAGATTTAGCATATTTAAGATTGTTTCTTAACCCCTTTCCTTCACCACAAAGTGCTTATCGGTAGTGGTCTTTTTCTACTAAGTTTTAAACATGATAGCTTTAATTTTTAATGTGATGAGAATTGGTTGGTATAACTTTGTTTTATATCAATTTATTGTTATAGCTGAAAAAAAATATTTCTCTGTTAATGCTTGCTCTTGAAACTTCGCAGAGAACCTACACTTCTTATGCTCAAGATTTTGTGGATTTGTTAACGCATTTTAAGTTGTTGTTTTTTTTTTTCAAATCCTTTAGAAATTAAAAATTATGTTTACTATTATTATTTCATTATCATTTTAAAGACATTATTTTATAATAAAACATTTTTTACCATGCAAGCGTAGTTCAGTATTGCCTATACAAGCCTGGGTGCTACCATAATTCATTGACATTTCTATGATATTGCAGTAATAATATTCAGACATTAATCCTTCAGTATTACAGGGGTAATTGTGAGTCCAAGTCAAAATTCCGGAAAATTTCTTAAGTTAAAAAAGAAAAAGAAAAAAAAGTAGAAAAAAATTTAAACAATGATTTTTTTCCCTTTTCTCAGTATTTCTTAGTTTACTTAAAATATATATAAAATTTTACACATACCTATACCTGTGTTTTTAAGTTCCCCCTTTGAAAATTTGATTTCCGGAAACTTCTGCGATCAACGATTTTCTGAAACGTCTGGACCTTCGATCTCCGGAAACTTCCGGATCACTGTTAGCGAAAAATCCAGAAATCCGGATTTTTTCCGGGGCACAATCAGCCCTGGTATTAAGAGTTACTGCCCGGTTTTGAACGATTAACACATTTTTCTCCAAGGCGAGTGGCTAATTAATGAAAGCTTAGCTGCCAACATAGATAGGAAAAAATCCAGTAGATTTTAAAATATAATTTAAATTTCATGATTTACATAATATGCTAAATATTTCACTTACAAGGAATTGTAGGGATTTTTATATTCATCAAAATACAAAATTGCAATATTTTCAAGTTATGATTGCCATTAAATGAATTTGAAATGTTACGTTTACTCATAATTTTGAATAGTAATAGTCATTTAATTCATTAAAGATAGTTTAGAGATTATTTAATTTAAAAAACAAATTCTGAGTAAAAATAAACTGAACATTTTCGAACAATTTTTTATTAAATCAGTAGACCAGAAGAAACTGTCAAAATACAGCAGTCTACGGGAAATTCCAATCACTAGAGCTATGATGAAAGTAATATGCAGTATGATGTCATTAAAAAAACTCCCTCTCTTTGCTCACTCTTAATAAAGGCCCTCAAACCTCCTTCACGGTTTAGGAGAATATTTTTTAGAGCGGTTATTCTAGATAACATCGACTAGCGATGTGCCTTGTAAGTGCAAAGTGACAATATTGTCTTTGGGCAAAGATATCCTATTATAAAGCTTGTGTGTGTTATTTGATGCATTTTCTCTCCTCTTTTCAACAGCTAGAAACTTTTAATACCACTTATACCACAATATTCTGGAATTATCTATTTTTACAAATCATGCATCATATCTATAGCATTTGTGAAATCAGGTATCACACATCCGCTTTAGGGTTTTATAATACCATCTAATCCAGAGTATACTTAGTTGCTAATTTTATACTTGCATGCTTCTAAATTCTAGAATATCTAAGATTGTCGATATTGCATTTCCAGCTCCTATTTAAAAGGAATAATGCAGAAGAAATAAAGAGAATCAAGATATGAATAATTTGATTCACTATAAAATACTGATAAAAAAACATCCCGACTTAAGAAAGCACCCCTCCCCATGTAGTTTCACACAAATAATGATTGTAAATCAGTACCAAAAAAACGCCCCTTGCCTACTACACAATTTAAAAGTTTTTATTCTAAGAATTTCTTTATGAATTTTTTTCTAAAAAATAGCTATCCTGATGTTTAAGGTAGAAGATTAATGTTATACTGTAAAAGACCAATGAATGGGGTGAAAAGGAAGAGGAATTATACATCACAGCAATTGAATTGAAGTCTGCTAAGAAAAATGCAGACGCTTGTTAAGGTGGGACAGGATATGGAAGAATTGAATCTAAAAGATGGAGTAAAAGGAAGAGAGTGTCACTCTTAGAAGTGTCCTAACGGGGGAAAGAAAAATGTGAATAGAAAGGGTAAAGAATTGAATGGAAGAAAGACTGCCCCCTTGTTCAAAAAAATATGGTCGAATTGCTATAGATTTACGATGGAATCCAACGCGTTGAAAAGTGATACCCAAATGCCAGATTTGTAATTTTATGTCATAATATCATTTTAAAATATTGATTTGATTTAATTGAAGGCAAAAAAATAGCAGGACAAATATACTGAATTCAATAATTCTTAGATAATAAATCAGAATTTATGAAATTTATATTTTAAAAAAATATTTAAAGAACACTATTTTTTTGGAGAACACTATATTTTGGGAACACCAAACGATCTCTTAAGTGATTGAGATTTTGGAACTACTACTTGCATCATGAATTTATTAAAGAATTTTTCTTTCAGTCATTTGAGTGGTGTCAAAGAAAATCTTCAGGTAGAAAAAATGAGGATGTTGGCAAGAGAGGAAAAGTTATGAAATTTAAATTTTAGATTAGCGGAACACTGAGAAAATTTGGTCGGAATTATAAATTTTTAATTCACGGAAATCTGCGAATAAACAGTCAAGAGATTTGCAGGATTCCGCAAATTAGCGGAAAATCACATGCCTCATAAAATTAAAATTTGTAATCATTTGAGACTACCTAAATCAAAATATTTTAAAGTAAGGTTTCAATATTCTTTAAAATAAATATGTTGCTAAACTCTATAGTGCAAAAATAATTTATTCTATGATCCCTTAATCTCGCCATTTAAAAATTCTACAAAATTATTGATTGGAATTAATCATTTTTACAATCGGATAAAAGAGACAACTAAGCTCTGCCCTTCAATATTTGCTGAAAATAATGTATTAGTGTATGAGCCCTGAATTCATCGCCCTAAAAATGTTATGATGAAACATTATTAACTTTTTTTTCTTCATAAAATAACTTAATACCTAACAAATTTGAAACAATGAATCCTGCAGGTAAGGCTACAAGCTGGAAACATGCATATAATTAATTAATAGACTGTTTTAACAATTGAATTTTGTGATTTTAAGTAGTTTGCGTAAAAGGTGATGAAATCAAAAATCAAAATCCTTGAACTCTTTAAATTAATTACTTTAAAATCTGAACTTGTATTCATGGAAAGGGGGAATGATCTGAACAACCAAAATAATCAGGAATATAATAACAAAAAATAAATAAATAAAGATGGGGTCAAACGATAATGAAATATATTTTATGAGAAAAATCAGGACAAATATAAACCCTGAGAGATCTAAAAACAGTGGGCAAAAATGTTTTCAAGTTAATAAGATAAGAAAATATTTTACCGTTAAACTTTAACGAACTAGCCACATTATATATATGTCTTCAGGTTCTTTAAATTAGTAACTTTTCTTTAAATTTCTAATACTAAGTAGTATATTTCAGCTTATTTGTGAATAGTTTAAAAAACATTTACAACATATATTTTTAAAAGAAAAAAATACTTATACTTCTCTAGCAATAATTCTTACAAAAATAAAAATGTTACTCACTGATTATATTCATATGGTATGACAGACTCTTCAGAATTCAAACGATTGACGTAAAGAGTAACAGCAGACTAAAATAAAAGATAACTAACATAAATTTCACAAAAGTAGAACAAAATATGAATTTAGAAATAGAAGTTTTGATTCCATATCTAACATTGCTGATTTTACAAATTATGGGAAAAAGAACAAATATATTACTAAAAGAGAAAAGGAAAAAAAAATATATTCTTTCTACAATTTAAACAAATTTTTCCCCTTGCTACTAACTCAAAATGGAAAAAATGAAATAAAGAAAACATCATACAACTTCGCAAAATAATTTGGCATAAAGAAAGTACAATCTATGTAGCTGATAATTTTTTTTTTCAACATTGTAAAAATGCTAAACATAAAATATCAATAATTAATTTCAAGAAGATTTCTAATATCTAATAAATCTCACTCATATTTAGAATCAAAAATTTTTTTATCTGAATTTCCTAAAAAATTTAAAAAACTATTTTCTATGCAATAAATTTCGTCTAAATAATGTCGTGAAGCAGGAAACACTCAAAATTGTTACGTATGGCCAATGAATAATTTCAGGCTCTCCATTGGAGCACAACTATTTACGACTATTGGCTACTTTTGGCTACTTTTGGAGCACAACTATTTACGACCACTTTACTGTAGAACTCTATAAGTCCTAATTGAGATGAAAATTTCTGTTAATATATTGATTTCATTGCATATGTACATAGTTTGGTATTTACCTAAATAACCCTTTAACAGGCCATTTATTTCTAGTAAGGGTACAATAAAATACTTTTTGAATTCAGATGAAAAAATTCATTTAGATTAGTTGATAAATTAATTTGAATTTTAACAAGAATGGGCAATTACAGCAGATCATAAACTATTTTATTTTCATATATAACTTATTGGAAATTCTCACCTGAAATCGAAAATCTGATTTTTTTTACGGAAAATGTTAATTTATTTAATTTTTTAAGATTTAAATTGCCCCAAAAGGTCTCCGTAAGTGATGCAATCAAAAACGATCATTGATTGGTTATGACATCGCATTTGCTGAATGGAAACTTGCCGTCTCCATCCGATAAGGCTATTTCAATGCTCTTTTAGTTTTGATATCAAACGAACATTCCTTGTAAATTATAAGAACAAAAATTTGTGAATTAAATTTACAGCTTTGAGAGTGTGTGCAAAGTGAAAGAAAGATTTGAAAACTTCAAACGTTGTTATTTATTACTAAAATATCTGAAGAAATGATTATGAAGCTCTTTACAGCGAATCAACATTTCTTTTCAGCTGAAATCAGTGCTGTTGAAGTTCATAGAAAATAATATTTTATTCCACTTACTTTTAGATTAAAATAATGCTCCATAACAGCCTAATTACTTAATTAAAATAAGTCGCAGATTGGATAGAAATAGTATACATTTAAATATCGGATGGATGATATTATTATTCGTTATTGCATTAAAACAAATCAGTATTTTCATAAATCTAGTTCATTGAAAAATATCAGTCCATCAACGTTACAATCTATGAGCTAATGTTCAAGAATTCAAATAATGTAATTTAATGTTGCTTCTTTTATTTATTTATCACTAGAGTTGAAGGATTTTCTTTTTAAGTAAATATTTACAAATGAAGTTTATGTCAACTTTTTTTTACTACGTATTAAATATTTAAATTCACATTAATGCTTATATTTATTATTCTTTGCGTTAATAGGAATTTCGTTACAGTTAGAAATTATTTTTATTTTTAAATTTATAAATTTTAATTCCTTTTTCTGCAATGAAGTACTAACAAAGTATGGTTATTGTTCATTTCTCTCCTTATTTTTGCAAGCTATTAGTCAGTGCTTGCAATGAAGAATTCTAAAATAGTAAAATTAATACACTATACATTTTTAATTAAAAAAATTTAATTAAAATAGTTGAAAAAAATTTCAGGTTAAGGATTCGGTATAGTCGAAAACGTATCAACACTTTCAAGAATCCATTGAAGTATATCTTCTGATCATCATCATCACCATAATCTAGTTATACTTAAAATTTCACTTAATTTCCCATTTATCCACATCTAATTAACTCATTTATCCACAAAATTTCAGCGAATATCATTAAACTAGAAATTTCTATTTCACTAAAGCTAAAGAACAATAATGAAAAATTAAGTTATATAAAATGGAAAGAAATTCTAATGCACATTCTTTATAATTTATTAAATACTTAAAAAATAAACAGTAATGTTGATATTTTGTCTCAATATTTTTAATCTTTGAGTAAATAGGTACTTTGCTTATATGCATTTATAAAATTTTATTCCTGTTTCTGTAATAAAGAACTAAGTAAATTCATATGCTTGATTTCAAATACTCTTATAACACAGATTAGGGCAATTAAAATGAAGTTAATAAAATCTATTAGAATATTTAAATTTTTTTCTTTCAACTTTAAATTTTTTTTGCTGAAAGAATGAATTTTAAGTTTTGCTGGGATCACAAGTTTTTTAAAAGGCTACTGCTATGCTAAAGACAATTATGTGCTTTGAATTCACGCTAGAATAAATAAATAAAAATTATCAATAACTTAAGCTTCACTACATTTTAAAATCTAAAACTATTTATTCTACATAAATAATTGATCCAACATTTCTTTTACTCAAAATGAAAATAAATCTTCGAAATGAATTTGAAGTATACATTAAAATTAAGATTAATAGAGTTAAAAAAAATGGAAAAAACGAAGTTATTTTGTATTTATAATGCATCATTTAATTAGCAATAGTACACACTTTCTTTATTTAACTAAAAAATCTTAAATATTCAGAGCTAGAAAATTTCGTCAACTATTAACAATGTTTCAGTGAGTAACATTGAAATTTAACATTATAAAAATATGTTATATTAAACCCACATTTTTATTAAGCGATATTAGGGTGCAATTTTTTATACAGATTGCTATTGACCATCTGAAATAGTTGGACTTAATTACGAAAATTCAAACGAAAGCAAGAACGTATTGGCCTTCACGGCACAGTGATTGTAAGTGGACGGAAGATGGACACATGTGACGTCAGTTCGTGAATAATCACGACTCCCCGTTTCAGGTGAAAACTAAAGTAAGCTATTTTTGATTAAAAATAACTAAATAGCCTTCTTAGGAAAGTAATAAACTGTTTTCTGGCAGTTTTGAGGGATTCTAAATGCATTAAAATTTTTTAAAAAAATTGACTGTAATTGTATATTTTTTGTGGTAAGTATGTTAGTTATTACCAAACAGGTGTTATAAAAAAGAAACTTCATGACTTTCATTTCTTTTCATTTGTAAAATAAATTTTATAATTACTCCAAACTGAAAACGGAATTACATACTATAACTTATTTTAAATTCCTTAGAAACAGGCATATTGTAACCAATTTTATTTGAAAGGATACCTATTACTTCATCAGAGTTGAAATTAATAATAAATGGCATAACAAAGTTATAGAGGTGGTATGCTCACCACGACCTTAGAAAGAGTTAAGATTAACAGAAAACAGAAAAATTATTAAACAGAAAAATTCCTTTTTTTATCTATATCTGGTGACAGTAACTATAATAGAACAGCCTTCCTTGAGGGGATCTTATCCTAATCTACTCCATAACCAACCCAATTAACAGATACAGGGTATCTGCCACATTTCAGATTTTCAAATTCATGACTTTTCATGATTTTCCATGACTAATTCCAAGAACTTTTCATGACTTCATGAAGTTACTATTTTCTCCCAACAAAAACAGAACAATAAATTAAAAAAGCATTATAATAATGTTAATTGAAATGATAGGTATAACCAAAACTATTATACTCTGCATCTTCATATTTATAGATTTTAACTTGAAAAAACAAAGTAAAGAAAGAGTTGAAGCAATAAAATAAGTGAAACAAAATACAAAAGCAAATAATTTCTTTTTTCTATTTTTCTGCAGAATTATATTCTAAAAAATATTTTTCTTGTTCATTGGAAAGGAAAGAAATACTCATGATTTTTCTGTTTTCATTTCGGAATTAAAAAAAATTCGCCAATGATTGCCTAGCTTCAGCTAGAATTTTAAATTGACAAAATAAAAAAAATAAATTATAATAAAAGTTTTGAAATCACAGAAGTTTAAAAGATAATTTGCACTAGAAATGATGTTTTATTTCTTGATTTTTTAGAAATGTTCTTTGCCTTCGTTTCAAAAAGAACACCATAATATTTTAAGAACATGGTAAAAATATTTTATATTTTTGTAAAATATGACTTGTGTGGTGGGGATTTTTTCACAAATTCAGATATGCGGAACACCATTAAATTGGAGGGGTTCACCACTCGGAAACCATAAATTCGGAACACCATTAAAAAAATTTAAAAATTAAGATTTTTCGGCGACTCAAATCCATGACATTCCATGATTTTTTTAAATAAACTGGTTCAAATGATGATATTTCATGTCAAATTTTGTTCAATACCGAAATTCATGACCTTCCATGATTTTTCATGACTTTCCAGGAGCGCAAGATACCCTGCTAATACTAAATAATAAAGTTGATGTAAAATTAACTTCATAAGGCAGCCAAATTAAAATGTTTGATTTGGACGTTTTTCCTAAATGTATACCTGTAAATTCTTTGTTATAATTTGCTCTTGTAATTTTGAATCTGCATCTACTAATCTCGTCGTTGCATTTAAGTGCATTTTTAAAATAATATTTATTCACGTCAAATACTATTTAACTATCATTCTTATTATTTGCACAAAAGTTCAGAAAACTAGCCTTCAATTTGAAATCTATCCAACCATTCTACAGAATCTAAATACACCTTTCCTTTATGACTACAGCCTCATATTAATGTTCGCTCTCAATATTCTATTTTTATTTTTGCAGCCTGCTAGTCGAAAATGTTTGAGCAACAATCAACTAAATAGCCCACAATGTAATGGTAATAGCGATTCATTTTTAATGATGCCACATAAAATTATTTTTTAACGCGATTGTAAATTCCTTGCGGATCTATTGATTAACTACAAAATTAACAATTATTAATACTATTGTTCAGATTAGTTTAATTTGCATAAATTTCCTTTTTTTATAAAATTCCGCAGTTTTAAAAAATGTATAAGCCGTCTATAAGTGGACTAACTCGATATGTTAATACAAATAATACCTATACATATCCTACGCTCAAAATGATCAATTAAATTTAAGAAACGGTGATCCAATCAAGAAGAAGAAAAGCTTTAAAATACAATGATAATATTCAACTTTAAATACAAATTAGATTAATAAGAATTTCTCTATAATGGTAAACTGATCATACTTGACAACTAGCAGTAGCTTTTCCTTCCTCACAATAATTTACAGGTGCTAACCCAGGAAGATAAAATGCGATTGCAGATGACAAGTGAATAAATAAAATGACATATATAAATAAGTTAGCTTTAGCCATCATTTACAAATTATAACAATACCACCTCACATAAATAAAACACGTAACATTGCAGAAAACAACAGATCAACTGCCGATTTTTATGCTGCCATTAATTTGTAACGAAATTCATTGAAGACCCAGAAAATATGAAGTGAAAAATAAGGAGACCATTCTTGTTGCATTCAGTTCACGCATCGAGCTCTCATTCATTCGGTGCGCGTTAGCGAACTTCTCGGAAGTTTTGGGGCAATCTAGGTGAATGAAATTCGCATGTGCGATCGCCCGACAATGCGTCAATCAGGGTTTCTAAAGATTCGCACACGTAATACGAATGGTTCCTCAAAGATTTTCATGAATGTGGTTGCCGCACTTCCGATCACCGTCGAGAAATTATGAGAACCTGATTGATGTTGTTGCTGTTGTAATTCATTTACATCGCACTAGAGCTGCACAATGAGCTATTGGCGACGGTCTGGGAAACATCCCTGAGGATGATCCGAAGACATGCCATCACAATTTTGATCCTCTGCAGAGAGGATGGCACCCCCGCTTTGATAGCCTGACGACCTGCACGTGAATTCAAGCACTTTACGGTAGAACAGTTTAACGAGGACCAATACCGCACACCCTCGGTCCCTACGCAGACTGATCCAAGTGGTCGCCCACCCGCACACTGACCTCAGCCAGTGATGATTGACTTCGGTGATCTGCTGGGAACCGTGTCTTAACGATCAGTCCACTGCGGGATCCTGATTTATGAAATATATTCTATTACAAAAAGCTCACCAAACATGTTCCTTTTTTTTTCTCGGCGATGATCTGAGGCGCGGTAATCACATTCGAGGAGAATGCTCCTTTACTTAACTTATTGTTGTTGTTAATTTACGTCGCACTAGAGCTGCACAAAGGACTATTGGCGACGGTCTGGGAAACATCTCGGAGGATGATCCGAAGACATGCCATCACAATTTTGATCCTCTGCGGAGAGGATGGCACCCCCGCTTCCGTAGCCCGACGGCCTGCGCGCGAAGTCGAGCACTCTACGGTAGCACAGTTTAACGAGGACCAATTTCGCACACCCTCGGTCCCTACGCAGACTGATCCAAGTGGTCACCCACCCGCACACTGACCGTAGCCAGTGATGCTTGACTTCGGTGATCTTCTGGGAACCGTGTCCTAACGATCAGTCCACTGCGGGACCTTAATTTATTGAAGACGCGGTTTTGTAATAAACGTCATTGAGAGCTACGCTAAATCATGCGTCATTTATTTTCGAGAGAAAAAGTAAATAAAACGTATTCATTTTATTGCAAATAAAGATTTAGCAACACTGGTGACCTGCTAAGGGTAACACTTTGAACAACTGCTGAGCACTTTGAACAACCTGCTAAGGGACCAAATGTGTGCGGTATCGGTCCTGGTAAAACAGCTCTACAGCAAAGTGCTCGATTTTGAGCACAGGTCGTTGAGGAGCCAGCCCTTCACAGAGGATAAGTTACAGAGGGATATGTTTTATTGGATTAATCACTATGGGAGGTCTGACCTTACTTAAGATAAGGGGATAAATGTTTTTTTTCTCACCTATTTCTGAGCATATATCCCAAGTTTCGTTTGTTTGTCTCCCTCTTTCTCGTCTGTTGCATTTTTTACTAATTTTTTCGAATAGATAAATATTTTTTAGTTATTTTTTTAATGATTTAACTTCTTTAATGTATTTCCCATACAGCACAATTCGTCCATTAGACGTCTAGATTTTTTCCAGAGTCCATTAGAGGTCGTAGACCACGCATGGATGAATACTAGACGTCTTTCTAAAGCTCGTTTACAGATTATCTATCTTGGTTGAGGTACAGATATCTTATACACGTCCGTGGTAGGTTTAGTGTGGATAAGACACACTGTGGATGTTGCATGAGATCTATGACACTCACACGACCACCATAAAACATAGCAAATGATATTTTAAGTTAGGAAATTAGACACAAAAACGTACTTTCTCTGATTAAGCATACCTTTTTTCGATGGATGGAAATATTGTTTTAATAGTTTGGTCAGGAGCACGCTTTAAAGTTTGGCCCTTTAATCTTAAATTATTTTTTGCGTATTTCCCTATATCCCAAAAGAGAATTGAAAAAAGTTTGCTTACAATTATAAAATTCGTTTTTCTAAAGATAATTTCATACAAAATAATATAACTTTTAGTAAATATTTATTTACTATTTTATTTAATGACAGTGGAAAAACTTTAGAATTGTAAGGTATACAATTTTTTCATCGATGAAAAATTGATCATTTGAAAGAATGCAATTTTAAATGTCAAAAAATAAAATGTTAGCAAAATCGGTCCAATAGTTCCTGAGAAATAAAAAACTCGTATTTTTCGAAATTTCGTTTCTCACCTCCTTAACTTTTTGTGTCTATTTTTTGTGACTTAAATTTCATAATTATAAAAGCAAATTTAAATCGTAGAAGAAAGAATGTTTCGTGATGATATGTGTTAAACAATAATTAATTAGTTGCAGGCTCATGCCAATAGGTAAAAAGCTTCTGCAGAGTGAAACAGAAATCTTGGTGGAGAGTCTACTTTCCTCTCTGCAGAGAAAAGAAGACATAGGCAGACAAACAGCAGCCATATGTGGCAAGTTTTTTTTCAAATGTAAGTTAGTTAATATTCGCTTCTCGAACGCAAATTTAAAATTTGTATATTGAAAAATTATTAAAAATTTCAGCTATATTGTTTGAATTTTATATTGTAAGCCGATGGACTCACTCTTCATCTCAAATGGAGATAAAGAGCGAGTATGGAGAAATTAGCATTTTAAGAAATCATAGAGAGAAATTTTAAGTCTCCATTTATTTACAATATATATTAACATAGAATCCCCTGATTGAAATAATCCTTTTTTTGTCCATAAAATTACACTATGAAACAATTAAAAAAAAAAAATTTACATTTTAATGGGCATAACCATTTCGAAGTTTGTACAAAACTGGACACAATATCATTAGATATTTTACGTGGTTGCAATACTAATAACTTTACTTGCAAAACTGAACTATTACGCGGTACAGAAGGGAATATTGAATTTAACATTAAAACGATTCAAAAACCAGTCGATGCATACAAAAATAACATTTTCAGATCAAAATGTTCCTTAAACATTTTGTGAAACGTACATGAAATTTCAAATTTTTACTATCGAGTAATTTTTGCGTTCTAGGAGTTAGTAGCGTGGAAATTTTTTGAAATAGCTGTGACTGCGATAAATTTTTTTTCTTTATTACAGAAGTAACTTTTAAGCTTACAGTGTGTGGTAAATTGCACCATACAGTACAAAATACATCGATAACAGAAAAAAAAAATGCTATTTAATTTTGCATTAAAATTAATCTGCACATTATGGAATCAAAATTAGTGATTTTAGCTTCTTAGAAAGACATTTGAAAAAAATGTGAAGTATAAACTGAAAAAAATGTGAAGTATAGACAATTGCCAACCACCAACCATGGCATCAAAATTCTCTCTGCCACTGCATTTCTTCTATGCTTACAGCTAACATATTTAGTTTATCCCATGCATTTCAGAATAAATGGTTTTGGAAAATAAAACTTTTCTGGATAAACTCTGAAAAACACATTGCCAGGTCTGAAATTTTTTCTTTGAGACTGAAACCAAGGAAGTTCAGCGTTATATTTAAAAGTCACTCTGTAATATGAAAAAAAAAAAACGTTTTCCCATCTCAATAGAAACATATTCCTATTAGTTGCTATCTAATTGATTGATTTTTGATGAATATCCAGAGGACAGGTAAGTGAAGTTACATTAGCTTAGATATTTCTACAGGCGGTTTTTTGCAATATTTTTTTGAGTTGATAAACGTTAAGTGCATCATTTGAATAAATTCTAGAACAAATTTCATCCACTTTAAGCAATAGAACTTTCTAGATCCTTTTGTAGAGGGTTTAATTCACCTGGTGATACTGACATTTAACGAGACATATTTCTGATAATTTAACTATTTTGCAAAAGGAAAATCTAAAAAAAAAAAAAAAAAATCAGATAGGTGTCTTAACTTTTTTATAAGCTTCATTATAACTATATATTTTTAAAGTGTTTTATAATAGTAAAAGTAAGAACAATAAAATAAAATTAAAATGAACAATAAAATATAATTCTTCATTTGATTTAAATTAATACTTAAGTATTTAAATTAAACTGTAAACACAAATATATTTAATTTTTTTAAATAATTCAAATTTAAAAAATTTTGATTTTAAAAGCTCTTATTTCTTAGACTTTTTTTTTAATAAATTGCACCAAAGTAGTTTTTAAAAAAAAGCTTAAATATGATATGTCAGGATAAATAGGAATTGAATGGAAATTATATTTAAAAAAAATATTAAAATATTCATGATAACATCTATCTAAGAATATCTGAATAGCAATAAAAAAATAGACAAAGTCAAGTACCTATGGGAATAGTGAATGATTGTGTGTGTTCACTGTATTGATTATGATGCTGACAATGTCAGTACATGGAATTCCATCAACCTGGACGTTTTTCTCTAATTTCTAAAAAAATAAAAATTCAACTATCACCTTAACATTGAAAAAGTGTTGATATTCTTGTTTGGAAATGTCACTGTATAATAAAATAATAAATAAAGTTTAATCAAATTCAATAAAAAAAGGACAAAGTTAGAAATACGTTTTAGAGGTTTTATAACAGTTGGGGAGGAAAATATAAATAAATTTTAAAAAATATCGCACTAGCTCCATGCTATAAGGCTAGTGTGAACAAAGCCAAAGATTTTTTTTTAACACTAAACATACCAACACTTAATATATACCTATTTCTACCATAGTCGGTAAAATGACTGGACTTATTATTTCTTGATTGAATGTATGAAATATGGATGTTAGGAAGGAAATAAACTAAAAAAAACTTTATTATAATTCAACAAAATTGTATATAGCCAATTTTTATGTATTACAAATACAAAGAATAAAACTTTTTTATTCATTGAGCAACACATTTTTTACATATACAGGGTGTTTACATTGTACATTTTCCGCAAACATATTTCTTCTAATTATTATTTCTATAACTATAATTCTTATTATTTCTTCTAAGAACTTGTGCTGTCTTGATTATTTCGACATTTTTCTGGGTGAAAACTGGCAGTTAGTTTGAATTGAAGTAAAGCTAACAAAATAAAATAAAAGCTAAACATTTAACCAACATAAACCAAAACATTTAATTTTTGTCAATTTTTTTTACACAAAAATGCCAATCTAAAATTTTAGGTACTTTCTTGAAATTTAAATTCAGTTATTCTGGTTGAACTAACTACGCAATAGTCTTTGCAAAAATGTGCAACTAATTGAATGCAATACATGGAACATGCATTACATTGTAATTTCTGATCCTATAACCTTTTAAAGTAACAAATTGTTCTCCCAGTCAAATGACCGGTTGTGGTAGAAATAGGTATACGACAAGTATTATTTGAAACAAACAAAATACAAATAATAATAGAATATTAACTTTATATAAATGTTAGAAAAAGTTATGAAGTCCAATGTACAAAAACGATAAGATGACAAGCGCATTTTCGATGCAAAAGTTCTTAAACGGTCATTTGGCCGGTTATGGTATGTTTAGTGTTAAAAAAGACATTAAAAATGTATATGTGCAAACTAGCATACTGTCAAGGAGATTGGTGCAGTCTGAAGATTTGTAGAAGAATTTGTTATTGGTTGAAAATGGAACTGAAGAAATATATTGATGAGGTTTTGAAATCGTTGAAGAGGGTTAATTTTCCAATTGCCCATGTTTCATTGTCACAAAGAAGCAAAATAAACATAAAAAAATAATATTATTTGAACAAAATAAATGTTATTTAAATCATGAAGGATTTAATAATGTGGCAAAATGATCAATAACAATAATCTGCCAATATCCAATTGATTGTAATATAATCAATCAAAAGTAACCTAATATCTTTATGTTGCTTTTGCATATTTAAAGCTCAAGTTGCAGTGAAATGATTTTTCATTTTGATGTACATATTTAAAACTATTTTTGACTATGATAAACTTAAAATAATAAATTTTTAAATAAGTGTAAAGTGTATCTGCATGGTCTGAGTCTCACATGACACTTCCCTGCCTTCATAAAATTATAAAATCATGTAAAACATTAACTTTTTTTGGTTAAGGAATCAAAGCATTGGCTATGAATTGTTACAAACTATTGTCATGGCTTTGTTTAATGTTTATTCTCCCTTTCTTGACTTTCAAATTTAATATGTATTGGCGGTAAGAATTAAATATAACAATTCATTTTTACAAAATTAAAGTAATGTAGTAACCATGTATCAGTTTTCATATTCTGTGCAAATGCTAGTTGAGGTAGTGTCTTCAAATTGAATGATTTTCTCTTCCATGCCAATGTTACTGAATAAAAAGATATTAATTTATTGAGAAAATTAAATTATTATTTATTTTTTTTATTATAGGAAATATGTTATGCTTATTGTTGCACATCACTTGTTTAGTGAATGGAGTTAAGATTTAAAATTTAAAAATAAAATGTATAGACATGTTCAAAATGATACTGAATGAACTGTTTAGACAAATTTATCAAAATTGTCCACAATAGCTGCCCTAACCTCTATAATTTATGAAAAAATAAATAAATAAAAACAAAGAAAACGAATTCAAGAAAAATAAGTGTTCTAGCCACATAAACTTCCATTTATTTTTGACAGAACAAAACAAGAAAGACATTTGTCCTAATGAGATAATACATCAACGCCAGTACATAACTATACAATCTCTGAACTTCAGAGATAAAGAAAATTATTATTTAAACAAAAATAGCCATATTATAAATTACTGAACAAAATATACATGTTCATTAAAATATTTTTAAGTAGTTAGGAAAGTTAATTTAAAACAAAAGGCTTTATAAGATAATTCTTTTTCAAAATAATTAATAAAGAAATGTCATATGTTTGACACATATATTATCTCTCTAGCATGCAATATATTATAAGTCTTATATACAGATTCTGAATTAGGAGACACTCATAGAGAAGTTATGCATAAACAAATATTGCACTCTATTAATTCAATATTATACTCATTAACTTTATATTCAGATATGGCACACATCCTATTGGAAGAATATTTATGTCATTATTTAAAATTAAGTCATTTAAAACTTTAAAATTTAAAGAAGCAAAATCTAAAGACAAAAAAATGTTAAACATAGTTAAACTAACATAAATAATTTTAATATAATACTTTTATCTGATGCAAAAATTTGTCACATTTCTTTATTTATCAGCATACAGATGAAATAATATGAAAATTTAAATACAAATGAAAACTTCAATACAATTAAAAAGACAAAAGTTATGAATTTGGATTATATATATTTGTAAGAAATTTTTAACTCACAAATTTAAAAAGAGATATTTTTTAAGTAAATAAAGTGAAGTCAAGAGAATATAAAAAAGAATCAGTAACAACATTCATTCTCAGAATAAAAAAAAAATATAACTCAAATCATTCTCATAAATATACTGACAAAATATTATATTTAAATAAATTTATACTGTATAATTTTTGATAAATTTGACTAAATAAAGTAGATCACTTATAAAATATATTCACAAATCACACATAATTTCTGAAAAAAACTTGAAGAAGGGCAATCTTTCTTTGTAAAAAAACAAAATTTCATCGTCTGCCAAGGGAATAAAATTTAATTAAAAATAAATACCATGTTAGACAAAATATTTTTGGCATATTGTAAAAATATTACATAGTCATATTTAAATACTATATTTTAAATAAAATTTAAAAACATATTTCTGAAACAACAGGAAAAAGTACATGCAAACTTTAGATTAGTTTTTCTTCTGTAAACATTAACAGTCATCATCAACAAAAAATGCTCCCTGTAATAAACATAATGAAAATATAGTATCAAAAGATACTCTCAACAGCTGTTGCATTTTTCGCAAATTTGTTTTGAAAACATTATCATAAACTATTTAGGGTATCTGAACTTTATATCAGTATATATGATTATACACATATATATAGCTACTTACAAATGTACACATTTATTATATACATATCGTATATATTTGAAAAAAACAATCATTATAACATATTTACTTTCACAGTAAAATTATTTAAACAGAACAAGGAAATTTTTTAAAGGACTAGTCATTTTGCAAGCAACTTACTATCTATTACAACAATCTAGTTTATAAAACTTAGGTTGCAATGTTTGAAACTGCTTCAAAAATAAATAGAGCTAGCTAAATATTAAACATATAAACACGTAAAAACATTTTAGATAATTTAGGTTTGTTTAAATTTGAAAAATTACTAAAATTTATTTAAATTTTTGCTTTAAATCTTGCAGCAGATTAAATAATAACAATTTATATGCATTAAGCTCAGTGATTAGTTATAAAGAAACTATTAAGTTTATTAATTAGTGAATATAAAGGGAATTTTTTAAAAATCTTATACACTAAATTATATTTCATCAATTAGCATCATTGACTGTAGATATTACCAAAATTAGAATTTTTTTTAAATGCATAATTTTTTTTTACTTATAGATAATGAAACAAAAAAATTTAATCAGCAGAAACATGCAACCTCTGTTAATTATTTCTGCATGATATACAGCAGAATAATAAAATAAAAAAGAAGCAACGACATAATATTGTAACATTACATTATATCACATTAAACTTGTTAGGTAGGGAAAAAATTAGATCATGAAATAATAGTATGACATGAAAAAATATTAAGAATATGAATACAAAATTTTAAATATTTTTATGTGGAAAAATATGTTAGTCTCTCAAAATGGGTTTTTAATATTCTCTTAGTTTATATATTAGCTAGCTGAAGTCAAATGATTCAAACATTAGATAAAACTATCAAAATATCTTTCTTAAAATATACCGTTCTCACTGCTGTGTTTGATGTGTTGTAAAATGAGCACTTCTATTGTTTCTGAAAACTACTTTGCTCATTTATAAAATGTATAATCTGATTTAGTAAAAAAGTATGCATCAAAGTTTAATAAAATTGGTTATAGGTATGTGAATTCATTCATATTGGTTAAAGTGCTAAAAAAGTAGCTCCTACCTTCAGAGATATATTCTATAGACTAATTTCAATATTGAATATACTTATAATATGCCTCATGAATAAATATATAGGAATATGGGAAAATAAAGCTGTCATATTAGGATGATATGATTTAAAAATAGTATTAATTATAGCACAGTTTGATCTACTATTTTTATATTGATAGGTGGCTATACTGGGGATATTTTACATAACATTGAAAGCAGAAAACTAATTAAAATCAAATAAAAGGAATGAATTTTGAAAGTAAAAATGTTCACAACTTATTAAAACAAGTTAGAACAGAGTTAGAAATCGTGCTCTTTGTTATTCAACAGAAACATAAAAAAAAATAATAAACAAATAAGTAAATTTTAAAAAAAAGTTTGAGTTTTATATGCAAGCAACTGCTATAAACATCAATAGCTATAACTATTTTGATTAAACTATTCTGAAAGTAAAATAAAATCCGTTAAATAGGGTCATAGTTATAATACTTTGACAAAATTAATTAATAGAGAATTAGAGTACAATGACTTAATATTTTAACCAAGTGTTATTATTATAGGATTTATTTTGCAAATACCAGATAGTTCTGTTTACTATAGTATATTAACAGCATAATCTTTTTTTTTTTTTGAATCGGAAGTCAATGCACAGTTCTTTTTTAAAGCTTCAGTGGATTTGGTAATAGAAAAAAAATTTGGTAAAAACAAATAGGTATTTTTATATTTAGACTACTTTTTGGGGGAAGTACATATAATTTGTTCTAATGTAAAGAAAGGCAGCCA
Source organism: Parasteatoda tepidariorum (assembly GCF_043381705.1). Classification (NCBI taxonomy): domain Eukaryota; kingdom Metazoa; phylum Arthropoda; class Arachnida; order Araneae; family Theridiidae; genus Parasteatoda; species Parasteatoda tepidariorum. The sequence continues at coordinate 34,352,216 of NC_092214.1, read as the reverse complement.
CCTATCAAAGACTATATTCGTAAATGTCAATTACAAATCATCTTAAATAAAATTTTATGTGTTAACTATTTGTGCAAAAACTTAGGCACTGATCAGACTTTTCTCACATGTATGAAAGTTTTAGTGTTTTAATACTTAAACACTGAAAATTCAGTGATAGGCAAAGAAGGCAATTTCAGACACAGCAGCAAACATTCATGATTGTCAAATCTATAGCAAAAAACTTGGACCGTCTTCAGATCTGAATTTGCATATGCAATGCATAATAAAACTATACGTTCTATATAAACTGATCTATAACTCTCACTAAAGCCACTTTTTTAATAAATGCCTTAAGATTTCTATTTTCTAAATTTAAATGAACTAGATTTTGGTTTAATAAAATTATCAAGAAAATAAAAGCAATCAATAAAAGTCAGATTCATTAACTACTAGAAGTGGTTACACAAAAACAACACTTAATTATACAAATCTCTTTAATGTACAAATTAAATAATAGCTTCAACTCTTTGCTTAGGTTAAATCAGATACATAATTTATCTATGAACCACATATTAAGCAACAACCCACATATGGAAGATACAATATGTTCTGTTTTTACAAGACATCTGACAAGAAGCATGCTATGTGACAAATATCCTAATGGAACATACTATACAGTCAAACAGCACATCAGCTTATAAAACTTTTAATTAAATAAAAAAAATTTTGTTTTAAAAAATATTGAGAGTTTTTAACATTGTTAAATGTGTTTTACTATGAGAAAACTATATCAGAGTTGAAACTACAACATTATAATAAAATGTTTTAAGTACTAATTAACAGAAGTAATCGATACAAATTTATGCACATGAAACTGTTTTTTGAGTACTTCCCCTGATTAAGTTATTTCTTTACACACTTCCAATCTGGGGCAACTACAAGGAATGTTGCTACAGAAAATAGATTTCTCCTAATATCTTTTGTCTAACAAAACAATTATCAGTTTGTGCAAACTAATAGTATAAAAAAGATTTGGTTGCCAACAACAAACTTTAAGATCACTTCACACAGTTGAATAATGATATAAAAATTACTCTATGTTGATGGCAATATCACTATGAAATAATAAACAATGAATTTTACATTTATAATATAAGAATTACAAAGTTGGGCAGACAGTCAATAGTGTCCATTTCTTCAAAACTTTAATTAATGAAGAATAAAGGAACTGCTTGTCCAACACAAATATGATCAAATTCTTTTAGTTCTTAGAGTTTGTCCACAACAGTACCAGAATGCAATGAAAATGTGTGCACTTGTAAATATTTTATAACAAAGTCACAATCTTTCATTCACTGTGTCTTTCTTCAGTGAATATAATGAGATTTTTATCCTAATCTCTTAAAAATTTATTTAAATGCACCAGTGGGAGTTCAGGTATTAATGCAATAACAGTAAAAAATGATGACACCCACATTTGGGCATTAATGCCTTCAGTAAATCACCATAAAAATTCTGTGAATACTATTTCACAAAGAATACATTTTACTACGTGGCCCAGCCATCTGCAGTAAGACGTGGCCTTTTGCTGATATGAGGATCATAGTCCATGTTTGGGTCTGGAGAGGAGGATGTAGATGGGGCAAGTGAATGACCAGGAGATAAATGACCTTGATCAGAAGAAGGTCGATGAAGATTAAGAGAATTATCACGTGGTGGAGAAATTGGTTCACTTTTTATTTTGATTGGTAAGGGAGATGATGATGGAGGTGGAGTTGCACTACTAACAGAGAGATGAGGTAAACTACTGATGGTAGAGCTTGGACTGCAAAAAAAGTAAGAGTTTAAATAGGCTGATAAGAGATATACATGGGAAGGTTACAATATTTAATAAAGTATTTTTGAACAAAGATATAACATTTTATATAATAATATTCAACATTCAAAGCTCCACCATTAAAAAATACGAAAATTTGGTGAAAAAATATTGGTCTACAAGCGGCATTTAAAATTTGTATTAGAATTTCAAAGTCAATAATATTTATTTTCTTCTTGATCATTTAAAAAAATAAAATGTTTATGATTACACTTCTAGTATTTACAAATCACATTGCTTAGTTTTTAGTGGAGAAATTATTTCTACATCACTTTCTTTGTTTATTTTTTAATTTAAAAATAGATGTATGCTGAATTAATCTAGTTCTGAAACTATTGAGGACATTATAAAGTATAGGATTTTTAACTATTATGACATGAATAGTGAAAGTATAATATAAAACACCCAGTCTTTGTTACAGAAAATCGAAAAATAGCTTAAGCTATGAAAGATGACACTCTGTAATGCAGTAGCTGGCCCAATAAACTGAAGAAGAAGAGATTACATAGTTAAAGATTTTATTGAATCTAGAAACAATAGCACAAGAGATAATGCTAATTTGAAATTTCAATTAATTTTAAATTCTTGCATGCCTCTGAGTTCAAATTAAGAGTTGACTGAATATATAGTATATTTACATGAGTTTCAAATTTACCATTATGCAAAAAATATATTCTTAATCCTAACTTTTGATAACAGGAAGATTATATAAAAGAGTAACAACAATACTAGACCAAATCCACTTTTAAAAACGAATGCGACAGGCACTATAGAAGAAGCAACACACTCTGCTTAAATTGGTGTTACAGTCGAATCTCAATCTAATGAACTAGGTATATAGTGAATACTCAGTTATGGAGAACTTTTCAAGTGGTCCTGTCCAAACTATATTTAATTCAAGTAATAGCTAAGAAATTGATAGTTTATAGTGGAGTCAAATTTCAGTTTCACATAGACTTTTTTTCAGATCTCCAGGTTTAAACTTACACGAATTGTGACTGCAAATAACAACTAATCTATACATTGAGTCAAATTTTAGTCTTTATGCTTATCACTTTAAATTAGAGCAGTGAAAATGGTGAATTCTGTAAAAAGGAAAGTATTTTCGAAAGAGGATAAGGTGAAATTTGTCAAACGTATTGCAGACGGAATTAGTCAACCTGCACTGTTTAAGAAATTTCCTTCTCAAAGTCTAAAGATTCAAAAATTTGGAAAAATCGCAATGCAACTCTTAACAAAAAAATATTGACTCTTTAAAGATACAATATCAGGTTGAAAGAAAACAGGAAAGAAGCCCTGCTAATATGGTTCACGATTTAACAGAGTAAAAATCTTCCTGTGGCCGGACCCTTGGTTCAAGTTAAAGCCAATGAGTTTGATGAAAGAATAATAAAAAAAAGGCTTTGTGTGTCCTAAACTGGACTGTTTTACAAAATGACTCCTAATCAGACATGAAAATTTAAAGAAGAAAAATGCACGAATGGGAAGCTTTCCGAAGTGAGAATAATTGTTCTTGTATGTGTAAATACGAGCGGCTCAGGATAAGCGAAAATTGAATATTGTAGGTAAGTCTCAAAAGCCGTAACTTAAGAACAGAGGTATATTTACCTTGAATGGGTGAGTCCTTGAACATTGGACAATGGTCCTTGAGACCAGTTTTGCAATAAACTGGGAGAATTGAACCCTGATAAACCCAAATCTGAACCAAGCTGAAAGTCATCTAAAAAAGAAAATTAATGAGCATAGATTGCATATAACACAAATAACAAAAAATAAAACACTAATCATTATCAACAATAAAAATTCAAATTTAAACTGAACAATAAACTTAAGATAATTATTTTTGGTATTATGGAAAAAGATATACTTTTTTTTAATTAAGTTTTTCCTATAAAACAAAATGTAACAATAAATATATACATTAACAAAATGGATGGATATACATTAATAAAAAATAACATTCTTATTGCTTATCAGACGTTTCCTCTTTTAGATATTTAGTTATGAAGGTTTGTCACAAATTTTTCAATAATATACTGTACAGAAACCATATACAGTGAATTAAGCTTGGCTGATTGAATACTATAGTTTTTTTTTAATATTTTTTTTTTTACATAAATTCATTAGTCAATTAAAAAAAATCAACTTTTGTACTTTCTAATTTTAAATACAAATATTTAAAGAAATTTCATGCAACATATAATTAATTGTATGCAACATCAACTCATTTAAATATAAGGGAAACATTTCTTTCGAATTTAAAACACGCATATTTATAAGAATGTAAATAAGAATAGTAAAACATTTGAATAATGCATAATAAATAGAAACAAACTATGAATAATATTTATTATATATATATATGTGTGTCTGTGTGTATTTTTTCATTAATTACATTATTTTCCATGTTTTCTTTATATTTTTAACCATATATATTTATAAAGCCATTGCCAAGAGGTNTTTATACACACACACACACACACACATATATATATAATAATAGTAAACTTAAAAGATACAATATCAATTTTAAATGATATTCTGTAAATCGGTGTACTCAAAAAGAAAAGACCTCACTCACTCATCACTAAATTTTTCACTTCCCATTAAGTAAGAAAGCTAAAATTTTTGACCATCGGCTCTTCATGAGATAAATAAAATAGAAAAACTAAAAAAGTTTCATTTCAATATTTTGTAATTATTTGAGTAAACGGAGGGAAATTGGCTAAAATCGACAGTAATGCTAAATAACAAATTTTTAACATGATAAAAGTCTCAAATCTTATTTATGTGTTCTTTACGAGATAAAAGTAAAAACTAAGAAAGTTTCATTTTCATATTTGTAATCACTGTTCTTTATCAAGGTATAAGGACATCACTATGTTACTTTTCCTTGCCTATATACATACAATTTTTGAATAATTGAACAGAAGTGGGTTTTAGACCATTATAAAAATTCTGGAAATACTAAGATATTTTCTTCTGGCAGTTTCAATAAAATATTTCCTAAGAAGATTTAAAACAATTATTGTAATACATATCATCTCCAAATATATTATATATAATATCATTATGTATGGCTTGCAATAAGTGAGATAGTAATTTTTCTTTACAGTTTGATGATAAACTGCAAGTTCCAACATAAAAAAAAATAATAAAAATAAATTATTGATTCATAAGATAAAATTTAAGTATATTATGTTCAGTTGATCATAATAAGTTGAAATTAAACATTGAATAAAAACAAACAAAATAAAGTTATTTTTAAAATATTAAACAAAATTATCATCATGAATTACTTTTGATGAATTATTCTCAGGAAATAATTCATTAAAATAAATCTTCCAAGGTCTGCTAGTGATAAAGTGTTCAATACTAATAATTAAGAATTATAAAGTTTCTTAGCAGCTATTAATAAATTATTGTAATACATAACATCTCCAAATAATCAGTGGTATTAATAAATTGATAACACTTGATTTTCTAAACATGTCATTATTGTTTACAGACTTACTTTGAGGAAAAGATGATGAAAGATTGGACGGATAAGCCATACTAGGTATAGAACTAGAATTAACATTTCCCACTTGATTTCCAATAGAATTAGAGACTGACCTCACATTTTGCTAAAATAAAATAAAATATATATTTAAATTTTAGTGATTTTTTTTTTCACATTTCAATGATAGGTATGAAATTTCTGGTTTTACTGTTAATGAGAAAAACTTAATTTACATATTTTTCTAATTCTACCAAATGGCATAGAAAAATATAATATTAATCCATAAAAAAATAAATTCTGCATTTAAATTTTTAAAATATATATATATATATATATATATATATATATATATGTATTAATTTCTGAAAAGCTATTGAGAACTTAGTTACCATCGATGAATTTGCATGAGAATTTGGTATAACAACCCGAAGATTAGATGACCGATTTCCTGTTGGTGAATGTTGTTTATTCACTTTATTCATCATTATTGGTGAACTGTTTCCTGGCATAGAGGGTGATATTGATCGATGATAGCCATTGCCTGTCACACCATTAATATCAAGAAGACCTGGAAATTAATGTTTTATAAAGATATTTAAAAAATAATATTCCACACAGGTTAACATTTTATATTGATTATTTAAAATAGCGTTTCACTTGGATGACTTTAAACATTCTAGAATTATAATTTAAAATAATATTTAATTTGAACCAATTAAAATAATTAAAAAATATCATTTTATGCTGATAATTTAAAACATCTTTACAAATGTGCTTTCAAGTGCATTCCTTAGTTTTAAGATTCAGTATTTACTTTATAAAACAAAAATAATTTCCAAATAAAAATAAGCTGATTGCTGATAAAGATAAGCTGATTTCATGCTGATCGATTGTCTAGATAAAAGGTGGATTATAAATAACAATTGGCACAAGTGCTAAATTTATCAGGTTTTTAACTATTAGTCAAATTCTTTGAAGCGTACACGTCTAAAATTTTTAGATTTGTTTAAAAATGTCATAGAAAGTTAAAAAAATTAAGCTCAACAATTTAAAAATTAAGCATACATTTTAATGAGTTTAACCCTTTTGAAGTCTTTAATTAAAAAGAGACATAATACTTAGCCAATATCAGTGTATTTTAAATAAAAAGATCTTATCTCAATATATTTAAAACAAAAGTGATGGACAGAAAATGTGCATATTTAGTAATAAAAAGTAATTTACTTTACAAGTTTCATAATCTTTTAAAAATAAGTGTGAAACCAGTGTCCTTGAAGAGGTAAAATATGTAAGAAATATAACATTTTTAATCAGAGGGAAGTAAGCCAAAATTATTTGATACCAAAAAACAATTTTAGAATGGAGCTAATTTTGAATAATTTATTACAATCAAATAAAGTTTTAAAAGATACACCAAAAATAACTGACAGTAAAAGAAATATAAAAAACAATTATCGAACTTACCAGAAGATCCAGGCCTGGGACTAATGTTACTATGTGGAGGAATTTGAGATGATCCCATTAGACTTTCAGCACTGGGATAACTGCTATTTAATGTTACTGACATTGGACCAAGGGTTTGACTTAAGGATCCTTGACCCTGCATAAAGGACATTTTCTAGAATATTACAAATTTAACAACATTTAAAGAAAGGCCTACATAATCACGGTTTAGGAATAAACAGTTTTTTTTACAACATTAATATTAAACCAAAGCAAAGGATTTTTGAATCACATCATAACTTTCTAAAGATTAGAGCATCATTTCATGCTCAAGGGCTTTTTTTTTCAGTCAATGTAATAACTAAATTAGTATGACTAAAATAGGCAAAACTATGTTTTTTGTTGAATTTTTTTTTAAGTGAAAGATTAAGTCATATTTTATTATAAATCTCTTATTTCTTATAAAAGCTGGTCTTAACAGAATATATATTACTCAAACAGTAAAAACCCAAATTTTCTTTCTTTCTTTTTTTTTTCTTCCGTAAAATTCTGTAAGATTGTGTTGATGAAACTTTTGTCACACAATTAATGTAAATAAATAAATATGTGGAAAAGAGAAGCGTGATTTTCAAAAATATTAAGATTTAGAATGTCTAAATTTTACTCTAATATAATTAAAAAAATTGAATTTAACAAATTATGCATTTTAATAGTAAAAGCTTACTGTTCATACTTAAAAATATCTAAAAAATACATAAGTATAAAAAATTTCTAAAATTAAGAAAATCCTTCAATATCATTACTACAAGATCAGCCGTTAATTTGCAGAATGTTTTTAAAGCATTAAAATATTAAGATTTTAATCTTTGTAATTTCAAACTAAAATTGGAGAACTAGATATTTTTTTGGGTCAAGTATTAGGACAAACATATTGTTGTGAAGAAAGTTGGTTAAAAAATGAAATACATTTCAGTTATGCAGAGAAGAAAATGGCAAAAAGATTCAATGAGAAATCATCTACTGACAATGAAACTCAAACTCTAAACTATCTATTGAAAATGAATTTTTATGACAAAGTAGATTAATGCTTTTTCTTCGAATTTTCTGAACTATTTTTTTAAAACAAAAATAGTTACAAAAGTGTGCACATTGTTAGTGAAAAGTTGAATTAAAAATACTAGAAACAAACCAATAAATGGTTACAATTTAATGCTTATAAATTTAATGTGTCTTTTAACATACAATGTTAAACTAATTTTTTGATGAACTTCCTTTTTTCCCCATATGAAAGCAATAAAGAAAAAAATATTGCTGAAATCACAACTAACATCTTTAACAGTGAGTTTAGAAGGCCATGAGCTCAAAGATACAATGAAGTAGTAACTGTAACAAGAATCACATGAAATTTACCGAAACTGAATGGCCTTTCACTGATGCGCCAAGGACATTAAGGGCAGGTGTTATTAGCTGAAGCATTAACATGTCTATAGATCGAGTTCAAAAATATGTAAGGTTCAAACCACAATGATAAATGTTTAGGTGTTATTAGTGTATGACCATATAGTCTTCTCTTGTTGTACAGTTGAGAATATTGTAGCCATTTATAGTAGAAAAGTAAAAACAAATAGGCAATACTTGTATTTCAACTTTGACTTAAATTGGAGTGTTTTTGTTGTTTTGCCTTGCCATTTGGTAACAACTCAATTAAGAATCATGTTTAACCTAATTGTTTGAGAGTCACGTAAATTTGAAAGTGGGCATGTTTTGAAAATATAAAATGTTTATATTCGATTTCTATGACCATGTAAAAGTTTAGAAAGTGGTAGCAAACTATTACAATTTCACCCAGTTTATTAAAAAAAAAAAATCATTTGTTATTATTGCAAGTTTGGGTTATTCAGAAGATATGCATTCAATGGATAACTATTCAGCATTAACATTCAGCCTAACGTAAAATCTTGCTTATTACTTTTTCAACATTCATCTTGAACAACTAACTGAGTTGTATTTTTTGGAAAATTACTACAAAAACTGCACACATGTAATGAGTTTAAAACCTTGTATGTTCTCTAAGTATAATAGAAAGGACAATAGGACAAAACTTGAAAGTAAAGAGATAGAATTATTGTTGTGTCAAATTGACACCAGACAGGTCATATACCTAGATTCACATGTAAGATTAGTCTAGCTGAGACATATCTTTTATAATTTTGTGTAAGTTTTTCTCACATCATATATAAAATTTATGCACAATTTTAAAAAATCCAGGGTAAATTTCAGGTTTGACAGAAAAATTGATTGACCTTGTGTCAAAATAAAATCACTTTTCCCTAAGTTTAAGTGTTAAAGAACACATTAAATGAACAGCACTTGAAAAATATGGAAATATTTCAGTAATTTACAGACATACACCTTATAAATTTTTTTTCTCATGTAGATAGAGAAAAAAAAAGGCAGTTTTGTGGAGCGAAAGAAAATGTGACCAGGAAGACCACAATGTGATAGCTGTATGATGAATATAACTCCTACATTTCTTGTAAGCAAATTGCTTCAGATTTCCGTTCAAAACTTTGAAAAATACATAAGGTTATAAAATTGTTTCGAAACAGATAATTGATGTGAAAAAGTGTATATCACTTATTTTTAACAAGGATAATGTACTGTTTCTAAAAAATAAACAAAAAAGTTGCTTCTTGGATAATTTGATAGAAATAGCCAAATTATTTAAAAACTTGTAGCCAGACAAAATAATCTATAAAGGATAAATTGGGAGATTTACAAATAAAATTATTTATTAAAAAATTGTAACATACATAAGCAGGGAATATATGTTATTAATTAAGCATATTATTCAAATGATATCTTGACAAAATCTATTGAAGTTAAGTTATGCAAGAAAGCTTTTAATTAATAAAAGAAAAAAGACAAAAAAAAAAATCATAACAAAAAGTCAGAAACAAAAATATGAAACAGATGGAATGCAATATTATAGGTTAAAAATTATTAACATCCATCGTAAAAAAATTAGTCAATAAAAATGGGAAATAATATAACATTTTGCACATTCACATGCAAGCAACTATGACACATATACTACTAAAGCATTTCCACGCTACATAAATCACAAACTAACTCTGTTTCCATTAAGTTGAACATTTCTTTGCATCATCATTTCAAATTCTTCATTAATCTTATTAAACTTAGACTCAGTCCTTGGAGTTAGAGCATATTCTTCCGGTTCAGGGGAATCACAGCCATTTGAAGAACTTTTGTGTTCTTTCTTACTCAAAGCCTACAATTAAACATATACTTTAACAAGAAGCAGATTTGAACTTTTAATGGTAAAATATATCATGTTTTTGATTCAGAAATTTTAAATTCAGATACATAGCATTTTGCAGATATATTTTTGAATTTAACTGGAATAACTTTTTAAATAGAGTTTTGATGCACAAAATTTAAAGTTCCATAACTCTGAAATTGAAAATCTTCAAATTTTGAGTACTACTGTGGTCTAAAATTATATTTTGACATAAAAAAGGAAGCTTAAAATTTATGATTAAAAAAGCTTGAAATTTTAAAAAATTAAATAGAAGAAAAATATAAAAATAGAAAATTTCTTTTACGAAATGGCATAAAATAATTTATATATATATTTTTTTTTAAAAAAAAAGTTATATAGTTTGAAAGAATAATGCTTTAAGTTTGGTTTATTTTAATAAAGATTTTTTTTCTCATGTACATAAATAAATTGCAATGATTTAAAAAAAATAAAAACACTGTTTTTAAAGCATGTTCATTAATGTTGCAGAACAAAATAAATTAAAATATCTAAAACAATTACACTCATCTTGGATAGTATATAAAATATGCTCACTAAAAATAGAATAAAGCCCCTCTCTGTTTGATTTTATAAAAAGATCCCTATCCATCAAAAGATTTTTGGTCAGAAAATAAAATGTTTCTTAGTTAACCATTAACCACTAGTGGTTTAGCAAATGGACAAATTTGGGAAAACGTTACTTTTTTATACACTATTTCCCTATCTAACTACATGGAAAAACCGGTTCTGCTATGCGGAGAAGACTGCATGTTAAAATAAGACTTTTTACTTGCAGAACCATCAGTGGGTTATGAGAATTCTTGTCAGGAACATTCTTGCTTTGAAGAGCCCTTTTCCTTCTGATCAATTTCATAATATTTTTGTAATTTCTCTCCTTCTTACTCAGTGAGTATTTCTTATAAGTAATCTCCATCACAAGTGTTGAATTACATTCTCTTTGTTTTAATAGCTAATGAATTAAAATTTAGGTCAGGCTTGTCAATGTTTTGTGCAACAAAGTGGTTCAGTTTTATGTCATTTAACACATAAAGATTCAATAAGCATTTTTTCACAAAATTTACCGAGAAGCTCAACAATTAAGGCATTAAACCAAACAAAATAAAAAAAAAACAGTAACTTTCCCCAAATTAATATACATTTTGACTAATGGTTACAGCTAAGCATAGAAAATGCCTGGGTGATGAGTAGCCAGAGTCTAAATATTTAGTACAACTCAATTCAGTGCATTTCATAATGTGCAAACTTTTGAAAAATGTTCTTTGTTTTAATAAATCTTGCTTACCACCGATTACAGCTAAATATTAAGAAGGTAAAATATAAAAGTAAAACTAATTTAGATGCAAAATAGGAGGACAAAAAACAAAAAATTTAGGGGGGGGGGCTAAAGTTGGGTTCTACCCAGTAGAGGGCTATATAATTGAACAAAAGGTAATAAAATCATTGTAACCAGACGGGTATAAAAACGTTTTTGACCATAACAGTTTTTTTTCTCCAGTTTTCATTTTTATCTGTAGGTAACATTGCCTTTCATTTTAACTTCATTTGATTTACCAGGTTTTGATCATTCACATTTTTTTGTTAAGTTTGTATGCTCGAAATTCCACAATTTATGGTTTTACAGAAGTTTTCATAAGCCAGATTCAAAAAATGTTTTGATTTAAAATATAACAATTTTTTAAAAAGGTTTATAGCTTTTAATAAATCGAAATACTAGTTTAATTTTTTTCAGATGATTTGTAGACAATGAATTCTAGATAAAGTTTGGAATTTCTTTTGTAGAGTAAATTATAAAAACTAGTTAGTTCATAAAAAGCTGCAATAAAATAAACCAGATTAGATTCCCCTTAGTTTTAAACTTTTAATTTCTTGAATGATAAGACAAACATGTTAATGTTAACAGATATTGAAATATTTTACAAGCTTTATGAGAGGAAGTTATTAAAAAATGTCTATTTTTAACAGACATTTTAAAATTATTTTCTCATTTTTATTAACAATTTTCAAAATGTTATAATTATAGTTATAAAAAGTAACAATCATTTTATACTATATATGTAATTTCTGCAAATTATTCGATTTCAATATCACGATAAAATACTGTAGTTTATTTAAAACTGAAAAGGTTAGATAAAGGTGAAACTTAATATAATTTAAGTATACTATATAGGAAAACAGTTAATTATTGATGATGTCTTAAAATTTGTAAGTTGGATAAAAAAATTTTATTAACCGAAAAAAAAAAAAAAAAATTAAAATTATAAAACTTGATCAAGACATTAAAAAAAAAACACATCTAATTATTCAGAACTACAAGTAATTATTTAGAAAGAGTAAGCTTAAATAAAAATCAATTTAAGATAGGGAGTTTATGAGAAGTTCAGATTTTGAATAGAAAACCAATTTTGAATTCTATAAGAGATTTCTCTAAACAATTAGTGGGCTTATAAATCTGCAAATTATATACATTTAATAAGTCATAAAATAGGTTTAAAAATTAATCAGAAGGTCATTGACAAAAAAATTACTAAGTAAAACATAGTTTATTAATTAAAAAGTTGACTTTTTGAAATTTTTTAATTAAAGTTAGATTTTCAGAAATTTAAAAAAAAAATAGCCACTACACTATATTAGATTATTTTCACATTTAATAAATAATAAAGAATTTTAGAAACAACTGAAATGCACCATTTTTAAATTTTTAATAAAGGTTGCTCCACTAATTAATTGAAATTGCTGCACCCATTCTTGTTAAGGAAATTAAGCTATACATTTTAGTGAAGCATAAACAGGCTTTTAGCTTGCAATTGAATTTCTATCTTTATTACTAAAGCTTTTAAATTCCATGTATGCTCTTTATTATTAAATAGGGAATAATTATTTTGATAAAATTCATAGTAGGCAGAAAGCAGAAAATGTTAGAAAGTATTCTACATACAACCTTCTAACTCATTAAAAAAAAAAAAAAAAAAAATTCAATGCCTGTAAAGTACTAATATAAAATAAGTTCAACAAAAAAAAAATCCCTGAAATAAAACAATGTATTCTTAACACATCTAATATTTTGAATGATACAATATTTGACATTAGCGCAACAAAGATTTCCTAAAATATAGTAATGAAAATTTGCAGACTTAGTTTTTGCTAAATATAGGTATGCAAATATTTATTTCCATTCAATAAAAAGTGCAACATTTTTACAATATGATAAACATAATCTTCTTTTGTTTTGTTGCTGACATCACTTCTTTCATATAAGAATTGTATAAACATAATACATACATATACATAAAAAATACAATAATTTTTTTTAAAAATTTGTTAATAAAAATAAATATTTTCTAATAATTTCCACTTTAATACTGTTTATAATAATAATTATAATTTACAATAGTCCTTAACAGTTTATATAAGTCATTTTACATTTACTTACTTCCACGTAGTCCAGATTCAATATGGTGTTTTTGACTATAAGTAACAATAAAAAGGAAAAATAAAACTTACCAATTTATTAATTCATACATATTACTTTTAAACAATACCAATCTAACTCTGAGTCTTCCTTCAATTTTGATAACTTGTTCAAGCAAAATTAGGACTTAAAATCTTATCTCTTATAAAAATACAACCAATACAGTGTGAAACAAATATTTAAAGAATTACGTCAATGTACCCACAATAATAAAAAAAAACATATACATATATACATACATGTTTAATTTTTTAACATAATAAAAAAATAAAACAATATATACTTAAATAGAATAAAAATAATTTATAAATACTCAGAATTGTTCAGAAGCAAAGATTAATAATTTTCTTAAAATATATCCATGTTAGTTAAAGTTTACAACACAATGAAAAATTTTAGATTTAAATTTATGCTTAAAAATGACAATTTTTTTTAAATATGAAACTTACCTCCACAATATCACTATTAGTCCTACTCTCATGTGGTTCATTATATTCTGTGTATTTCAGAAGAACTTTATCCATGTCAGTGGAAGCATACTGAAACAATTTGTTGGTACTGTTGAAGATGATTAGTGCGATTTCGCAGTCGCATAGTACACTTAACTCATAAGCTTTTTTCATCAGTCCAAACTTTCTTTTAGTAAATGTAACCTATAAATAAAAATGAAACTATGAGTGGGATAATCATAAAAATGTGTAACTAAAAAATTTTCATAGTTAGTTTCAAATTTTATGAAGTTTCAAAATTGGAATAAAATAAAAATTAATAATAAATGAATAAAAAAAAATTGGAATAATATTTTATCATTCCCAAACCCCCTGGGTTGAAATCTGTATCGTGATCAGCTGCAGAATTATCGCCAAGTCTAGGAAACTTAGGTGCAGTGGCCCACATGAAAAAAAAAGAAAAAACATCACAGAGGGGAACCAACTGGAAGAGTATCACTCCTAGTTCCAACCGGGCAAGCCACTAAATGTTTTTTTAAAAAAAATTTGCAACTTTGAAATCCATTTGGCGTCTAGTGTGACAGATACCCCCAATTAAATCGTTTAATTCATTGCTTAAATTTCCGTGTTAATTATATCTTAGGTCCATTAATTTCTTTTAAGGCAATTACAATTTTTTTAAATCGGAGATAAGCATCTAGGTGTGCTGCGGTCCGTAATTTTATTTCCAGTACCATTTCCAAAGGAATTTCATCTGCATTATAATGCTAAATTAAAATGTAAATATATTTTTTCTAAACAGAAATTTACTTTCAAATTAATATCTGGAAAATTAGTATAAATAACAATGACAAGTTTAATAAAAATGTATAACAAACTAAGGACAGAATGAAAATAATTTTCTTTATTTGAATGGACGAGAAAATAGTATTTTTGATCTATTTTAACGATAACGATTCATTTTGTTTGATAATAATATTAGAAGCTTTTTTACGGCTAAAAAAGAACTTTTGGTGCAAAAAAAGATTGATTTTATTTCATACTATTCCTCTCACCCAGGTAACCAAATAATAATCACAGCGAGCAAATACTATAAAAGATTACAGTATTTAGGAATTTAGCATAGTGGTGCCATCTGGTGAAATAGCTAGCACATAGAGTCTAAAGTATATGCTGAATGGTTTAATAGATGGCGCCACTATCTTAAAGTTATAATATTTTTTTTTTAGATTAATTCGCTCACTTTAGTGATTTTGTATAGTTGCTAGTAGATGGCGCCACTATGTTTTAAATTTCGTTTTCCATTCTCTAAGCGAATTTCTACTACTTAAAGAATTGTTTTTTTTTTCTTTCAAAATTTTTTTATTATTTTTTTGGAGATAGCGGAGAGAAACAGGAAATGTTTTTTTTAGCAATCATTGGTAATTGTATATTATTTGTTATTCTTTGCTATCTTTTGCTTATTTTCTTCTTTTTGGATAGTTTTAATATGTAATATTATAATTCGCTTTAAAATCTAAATTACACTGTACTGAACTTCCAGATAGCTATTTTTTTTTTCTTTCAACATTTGCTGAAAGTAAAATCAATGAATATGAACGTTTATTCACCATTCGGTATTTAAATAAAAAACTAAACTAAAATTATAGAGTACATTAGCTAGAACTTTTAAACGACACGAGTAAGGAATTTAATGGCAGCTTTTAGCTTATTGTTTACCAATTCAATTCAATTAAGGAAGAAGTTGTGATTGTTCGACAAAAATAATAAATACAGCAAATTTTGTATCGACACACATTTAGATATTACTATTTATTAATAGAGACGAATTAATAAGAAATTAAACAGCACGAATATAGGGAATGCAGCCTCCAATGCAAGTAAGAGTATTTTAATTGAATTTTGAGTTTTTGATAAATGAAACATTAGACTCAAATTAATTCGATTATTTTTTTTAACGTAAGAGTATTTTAATTAAATTTTGAGTTCTTGATAAATTAAACATTAGACTTAAATTAATTCGATATTTTTCTTTTTTTTTTAACGTAAGAGTATTTTAATTGAATTTTGAGTTTTTGATAAATTAAACATTAGATTCAAATTAATTCAATTATTTCTTTTTCCTAAATTTTCTCTGCAACAGAAACTACTTCATCATTTTACTATCAGCTAAAATTTCAAGTCCATCGAATAAAAGTTATGTTGGAGTTATAAAGTCTGCCGTTATTAAAGAAAAGTTTTACATTATCGACGATATACGTTTTTAGTCCCATGTAATAAATTTTATAAGTACTATAAATTTAATTAAAAATAAAACCTGTAGAATAGTGCAATTAAAATAAATACGTCGGAAAACTTTTTTTAAATTTTTTTTTTAAAAATTTTTTGGAGATGGATGGGCGACTGAAGTAGGTACGTAGCTTAAAGTGCCTGGTTAAGAAAATAACGAAGCATGGAGTCCGCAAGTGGGTCAAGAGGGTGCCCTTGCCCCCCCTCCTGTTAGTCTAATAATTAAAAAAAAATTAATATTATTTTTATTATTGTTATTTTTTTTTTAAATTTTGCACTTTTAGAAATAAGGGTTGTTAAGTGTCACTATGAATATTTTCCGATTCTGAAACTGAACACAAGCATAATTTTTTAAATTTAATGCTATAATGAACTGATATATATATATATATATATATTTTGCTTATTAAAAGATTTAAAAATGTGGGGAAAAAATTGAAAATTAAAAAGAAATTATAACAACACTGGAATGTATTGTTTTTATTTTGTGCTCATAATTTATTTAATTTACAAAAAATTAATTAAAACAAGTTTTTGCAGTAATTTTTTTACGTATAACTTTTACTAAAAACTGCTGATTTAGTAACTTTAATTTAATTATTGGATGTAACTTGTTACAATATCTTCCAGGAATAAAAAGAAGAAAAAAAATTATAAATGATTTTTCAAACATTATAATTAAAATTTCCTCTGATTGTACCCCCTATTGAAACTTCTGCGGGTGTCATTGTTGATGACTTAATTATTTTAAAAGAATTTAATTAAGAATAATGATTACTTTTAGTTTTAGAAAAAAAAAGCAAATTTTTATATTGATCTTGTACGCTTCTTTCTTCAAGAGTGACGTAGGTGTTTAAAAATTGGGCTTATTGTTTAATTTAGAGGTGGCCAATAGTGTGAAGCTTAAGTGTTACGTTTAGTGTAAAAAAACTTGTGTGTGTCATTCCACTTAATCTGCTCCTCCCTTCTGCACCAAAAACAATTAAATTAATTTCATAATAAAAAAAATAATAAAGTTTTGCCAAAAGTTATAAAAAATAATATGCAATCAGAAGCCCAAAATAATTTTTTTTTAATTCAAAAGAAAGCAAATTTATATTTTATTAATAAATTCTGTGTTGTATTAACGCAGAATTTTTATTAAACATATTTTCAAACGTGTCTCATTATTTTGCATTAATTTAGGTCAAAATAAGTGAAAAACATTACATTTAGCATTTTAATAATTTTTGGTTATGAAATACAGCATTAAATACCGGTGTCTTTTTCTGCGTTAAATTTAAAATCTTCTAACCAAGGCTCACTTCCGAACAATATTTCTCCAAATTTGCTCTTATTTTCAGTTATTTTGATCTAAGCGCAAGATTTATTTATCAATGAAATTTCTTTAATTTACAAAATTTACTTCTTTTGGATTTATTTGCACTTATTTTCAGTTTTTTTGATCTAAGTGCAAGATTTATTCATCATTGAAATTTCTTTAATTTACGAAATTTACTTATTTTGGATTTATTTGCACTTATTTTCAGTTATTTTGATCTAAGCGCAAGAATTATTCATCATTGTAATTTCCTTAATTTACAAAATTTACTATTTTGGATTTAATCTTTCTGTACAAATGTAACTCTATTAGAATTCTATTAGATTAGAGATGTGATAACTATTAGACTGTTTTTTACGATCAAACAATACCAAAATATATTTTTGCTTATAACTAGAGCGTTAGAAAAAAATATATAAAATGTATACGTAAAAGGATATAAAAGAATATCTGTCCCATCTGCGTCAAAAAGCTTTTTTTTTTTTTTTTAAAAAAAATGAGACAAATGTTGTATAAGTAATTAAGGAGAAAAGCTTATATGAATGATACATTGTTATAATTTTCATCAATTTTTCAATATTTGGTGATAAAGCTCAGAATCCTTCATGTGCCATTTGTGGCACGTGTGCCATGCTTTGGCTCTCTCTAGTTTCACATTTAAAAGACGTATTATGGGCTATGTTCAGTTATTTAAGTGCTCGTTTCAAGCTATGTTCGTTGTGCTCTTAAATACACATTTTGAGTTAACTATGCATTAAACTATTAGGTTAAGGTAACTTCTTTTTCTTAAACGCTTAGTTTGAGCTATATTCGAAACAAAAATTTCATTAACTATATAGACTGATTGGTTAATACGAGTTAGGCTCCCGGTTCGCATCGACCATAGTGCTGACGTAAAATATCCTCAGTCGTAGACGGATCATGGGTTAGAAACCCCTTGCCATCGGGCTAACCGGGGGAGGTTTTCGTGGTTTTCCTCTGCATGTAACGCAATTAGTTCCATCAAAAAGTCATCCACGAAGGCATTTGTCCAAATGTTTTATCCAGGAGTTCTCTTGTTTTCCGGGTTAGGCTCAAAATTATTAGGCTACGGAGTTGATTGAGAGTCGTAAACTCAGACTCAGGAATCAGAATACATATAAAGTTAAAGTTAGGCTTTATTTAAATAAATAAGGGAAACAAAAATGATAACAAGTGTAAGTCTTTTCACCAAGAATGATTCACTAGTAATGGTAAATGGCGTATTTCTTATTGAAATAATGAATTTAGTGTTTAACCTAGACTTTAATATCAGGAAGCAGAAGTCTTAAAAAACACAAATTATCTACACAGATTAAAATAAATAGCTCTAGATTTTGCAAAAAATTAAAATAAAATCCAGGCGTGTGTAATTTATATGAATAAGGGCAACAAAAAATGATAACAAGTGCTCGTCATTTCACCAAGATCGATTCACTAGTGAAGGTAAATGACATTCATTTTCCGCATGACTAAATAAAATTCTATGAACAGTTAGGCGAGCGCTAACAAATAAGGCCCGTTACAAACGGCAAAAAGAAAAGAACACTCTTGATGCCAATGACCAACTTCTAATAAAGAAGATGAAGATTAAATAAATAAATGAATAGAGAGAAGGGAATGTATGGAAAGGTGAAAGATGGACGAATATGAAATCCAAAACAATCAGTTCGGCTCGACCTACTTTTTGTTACGTTATTTTGGCAACGTCAGAAGTAAAATAATAAAGAATGATGTCAGTGTGCTATTAGAAATAGTTGTTTGGCGAGCATCGAATATAACTCGCCAAACAGGAAAAAAAGATTCCATGGCGATGAAAAATGCCGATGCAACACATAAAATCTGATCACGACCTTTACCAGTAATAAACTCAGCTTATAAATCGGTCACTGTCGTGGCGGTAACTTTTTCTTTGCTAATTATGACTTAGAAGAGCAAATCAGTTTCATGGAAGTTAATGAAAGTGAGTGTAAGTAGTGTGAGTGTAAGTTCATTAAATAGAAGAAAAAGACAAATTGAAACTTACATTTAGAGTAAATGATTTAATTACATTTCAGTCATTATATAAAATTTTTAGTGATTCAAAGACTCAAATATTATAGTATTTAAATCTATTGATACCAGTGAATAAGTTCCCTTAAATGTCCTTGTAATATCAAAACCAACTCAGAAGACTAGATAACCGAGTCAAGTATTGGAGGATTTCATGAAAGACACTAAGTATTGGAAATTCCGTGGAAAGGAAAAATATAAATACACAGTCATAACGCTCCAATTAAAAATATTTTAATATTTTATGTCAGTATTGTGGTTAGTACAGACTGGAAATAGTATACGATCACACCAGTCATAACCAGGGTTTGAACCCGCGTCACTCGTGTACGAGTTTGGAGCTATATCCTCTAAACCCACTGGGCTCACAATGTATTACTTGTGTACCACTTATTTGGTTGTAAATAATTTGATGCAAGTAAGGAAATATATTTGATAAAATGTATCAAAATTAATCCTCACCATAAACACAAAATTAGTATAAAGTATTTTATTTGTCATAGAGTGCACAAAAGATACACCTGCTCATAGAAATATGTATTCTTTAATTTAATTGCTAAAATTCAGAGGTGATGCTAATATTTCCTAGAATAGAAAATAAAATGTTCCCAACAAATGTTGAACACTTAAAAATTTTACCTATATCATTTGTCGTTTCATTATAAAAAACTACGAAAGAGTTAAAAAAAAAAAAAAATTGGGCAATTTTATTGCTTTCAAAAAATCAGTTACGCAAATTTATTTTCATGATGCAAGAACAACTAATATCAAATTGCTTGTCAATATCTAAATGTATTTTTATTGTAATTTTTATTTTCTGCATTATGTTTTTTTAAAAGCATTATACAAACAGATATAATCTAATGAAATATGCATTCATAAGATTAAAATCAGATACGATGCTAAAAAATATGATGCAATTTCTTAAAAGCATAATACCAGAAGATATGATGTTGATTTGGGAAAAAAAAAACCTTTTCTGACATTTTTTTTTATAGATATTTGACCTTAGATGTTCGAAAATAAAATTTATAATATTTTCTGAAATTGCACTTCTCTAAGTTTTTTGATCCTAAAATAAGCAGTATACTGGACTCATTTTCACAAATGAAATAATATTTAATATAAAATGTACAAAACGTTTATCTTTATCATAAAAATATATTTCATGAACAAAAATAATTTTAATTTTATTCTGCTATCAAAGATTTCGTTACAATTTCTATAATTACAGTTATTTCATAAACAAAATTTAATCTTACTGAAATCAGACGATCTTTAAAAATGTCTTTATTCAACTATAACGAACTTAAACAATATTCCTAACTTAAAAAAAAATCCTTTCCCAAATACTTGCACTTAGTAAGTAATATGAGTGTAGCACTATTTACATAGATTAAGCTAACAAGAAAAATCTCAGGACATCTTCCCAACTTTTCTTTTTAAATGTTGACAAAAGAACCTAGTTTTGAAATGAGAAGTTGAAATAACAATTCAACGTCATCTTGTACTTTGTTCCGCTACTGTTTAGAGAGATGGGCTTGTTTCAAGGGCAAGTTATCGTTCAAACGAATCCTTTCAGATAAGATCTATAAAAAAGATTTTTTTTTGCGATAATATACGGATTTGAATTAAAAGGTTAGAATGAAAAAGTAGAAATTAAAACTCGTATTCAGTGAGAAAGGTTAAGGTGTATGAAATTGCTTTTTCATAGGTCAGTTAGGTGATAAATTTTTCTAATTAAAGAAAATGATGTCTAAAACAAAAAGTTTTCGTTTGGAAAAAAATCAATTAAAGGGCATATTAAAAATATCAGTATTTTTATTTTTGGATTATTCGGATATGCACATTTGGATGATTTTGGATACGCACATTCGATAATCTAATTTTCATAAAAGTATATGCTTAAAATTATATGCCTGGAAAGTATATGCTTAAATAAAAATACAATAAAGGAGAATGCTGTACCTTGGACCAGTGTATTTTCATAATCATAAACATATACATATTTATAAACATATACATATTTTATAATCATAAACATATTTATAATCATATTTATAATCATAAACATATACATATTCATAAACATATACATATTTCATAATCATTCATAATCATATTTCATATTCATAATCATAATCATAAACATATTGAGCCTTAGCGGCTCAAAGATAGAGCACTCGCCTCCCAATGAGGTGACTCGAGTTCGAATTCCAACGATGGCTGGTCGAATTCCTCGACCGGCTCGCACCGATCGCAATGTTGGCGTAAAATATCTTTAGTGGTAGATGGATCATGGGTTAGCTTTCCTTTGACATTAGGCTAATCGGTGGAGGTTTTCCCGTTTTTCTTTTCCATATAGTAGGGAACCTATTATCCGGAACGATCTGGACCATCGCTATTCCGGATAACTGATTTTTCCGGTTTTCTGAATCGCTACAAAAAGCCGTTTTTTTTATTGTTAAACCCAACTTAAAAAAAATATATATTTGGAAATAATCTTAAAAAGAAGAAAAAAACGATGAAGTAATACACTAATGATTATTTCCAAAGTGATGGTAAGGTAAACATCTTTCAAAAAATAAAGAAAAATCCTAAAATCTTATGAGGAAAATTTTTTTTTATTTTTTAAATTGGCAAGAAAATTTATCGAATTTCGTTCCGGTTTTTTGGTTTTCCGGTTTTCTGATTTCCGGATAACGGGTTCTGTACTGTAATGCAAATGCAGGTTAGTTCCATCAAAAAAGTCCTCCACGAACGCAAAATTTTCCCCAATATTTGATCCAGGAGTTCCCTTGTCTTCTAGATTGGATTCAAAGTTACAAGGCTACGGAGTTGAACATAGGAACTCGTAAATTCAAAATTGGGTCGGCTGTTCAATTATGATAACAAAAAATAAAAAAAAGTCATAAAAATATATTTTATTCTTATCAATCCTATTTTCAAAATATATTTGCTTAAATTCATAGAAACAATAAAAAAGTACGTAAGGGAAACGATTCACTGTATTTAATAACAGAAAGATTAGCAATAATGTCATTAATACTTAATAATAATCTTTCAAAATTTCAGGTAGTTTCTGCTTATAAAAAATACATTTACAATTTTATTTTTATATCTGTAGTTTGTAACAACCAACTTTGAATAATACGATATGTAAATTGACGATATGTAATATTACGTAACGAATGTTACGATATGTAAATTGACGTTCTTACCTGACGATTTCTTTCATCGGTTATCCGTGAAATTTGTATCTTTTTTCGTCCCATTTTTGTTTGGGCGGATTGGGGGAGTTGCGAGCAGTTTAAGGAAGTCACTTTTCTTTTTTTCAAAGCAACATTAATTTTCTACCTAGAAAAAAAGCAAAAATATATTGTGAATCATCATAAAATTACTTAAAACAGTTTAGAACAATAAGTATATTGAATTCATTCAAATATATTTATAAAATTGACATAATTTAATCGAATTTAATAGCTAATTAACATTGTATCATTTTTGAGAATTTAATAGCTAATTAACAATTTATAATTTTATATTTTATCTAGTGTAACTTCAGCTACAAAATTTATATAATAACAAAAACGATATATCAACAAAGTTAAAAGTAAAGAAAATACAATCAAGAAAATCAAAAATCGTAGTTAATGGTTTTTGCTTCAGTAAAGGAGTTCTCATTGTTAAATTTATTGTAGACATTTAATATACTTTTTGAATAAAAATGTTTATTGTTGAGAACAATTTATGAGTACTAAGTTCCATGTATATATAAAGATATTTTTTTAAGAAACCACAATTCATATTTTTTAAAATTGTTTTTTTTTGCAAAAACTATGCATGTGATCAAATGTAACATGCAAAAGTTACATTGAAGAACTATCATAGCTAGAAAATTAAAGAATACTTTACGAATACTACTTCACTTATGGAAATGTAATGTTCAGACACATTTTAGTCAAAAGTTAGATTTTCAAATAAAACTGTTCCATCGTATTGTTTCTAGATTGGTACTTAAGAAGTTCCATCAGACAACTGCATAGAAACATCTTTTTGAAACATCCAGATGGGAATCGTGATCTTTTCACCAAAACCACACTTAAAAAAATCTTTCGAAATATTTAAAAATGTGGCTTATCATTATATTGACTCAAAATCTTCAATTAGTAAAATAATAGCAAAGATTTATTATACCGCATTATGGTGGTAAAATTTATTGAAAGAAGGAAACAATGAGTAATTCTAATTATTTTCGAAAATAATAAACTTGAATTGAGAATACAAAAGAAAAACTTTTAATATTGAATATGCCGTTTCTGTCCTAAAGACATAAAAACTAGGATTGCAATAATTAGTGTTTCAAGTTACCAAACAATACAAGATAGAGGAGGCACCCATCTGCAAGAAGCTGTAAATATTAACATAAGGAAGTAAGACTAAAAACTTGTCATTTTGCCCGTTGATAATTATCATGAAATTGGGTTTACGGCGGCTTCATAAACAATGAAAGAAGATCAACTGAAATCATTCAAAGCTTAAGGTTTTTATATTCTACATCTGATCATAAAAATTTATAAGAATGACATTGTTTGAAAACGGATATTTTGATTAATGGCATTTACGCAGTTATCATTTGAGGATGATTTTATTTTATGAAACTGAAAGGATTAATGAATCTCGGATTTACTATCCTAGAGGTCGGCAACCTGCGGCCCTTATGTGATCAACTGTTTTATTTTTTTATTTTACTCCCGATGGCAAGAAAGGTAACTTAAGTGTCACTCACAAATCACGCTGAATTTTTTATACTAAAAAAAAAATCCGGTAAAAAGTACTGGCACACTGAGAGCAGTATTTGTAAAATCCATTTTAACGTTAAATCCATTTTATCGTAAAATTTTATATCGTAATTTTTACATACTATTTATTTCATTACAGTGATTCAGGGATTTTACTGTAAATATTACTGTAAAAATAACGGATTATTAGATTTTTTGTTCCGTAAAAATTTACGTGAAAATGAATTTTACTATAAAAAATACGTCCAATCCAGTACTTTTAACCGTATTTTAATACGGAATTTTTTTACCGTGTAAAGTAAAGTTTTTTCCATTTATGAAATAATGCGTATTTATAAAATTTCCTCTATTTCGATTTAAATTATTAAAATTGTAAGCTCGTCAGAAATAAAACTTGCAAAGAACTGCGGAAATTTCGCCACATGTGCGATAATGATACGGAATGAAAAATTACGTTTAAGACAGTTAAAGAAATAAATTTAAATGATTTTTCGTTCGAAAAGAAATTATTATACTTCATAATTTTAATTCCAGCTTTTAGTCTTTAAATTTTCCTTTTTGTTCCAAATTATTTCTAAATTGGCATCTTGATGAATATATATATATATATATATACAAGATTAAAGTAAAGGATAAGAGACTATTCAGAAAAAAGTAATATGCACTGACGAAAATTGTACTCGGATAGAAAAAACTTTGATTAAGATAAGAAAATATAGTGTGAAGGCACATATTTTCCACAAGAGACATTTTTACATCAAAATATTTGTTCGCATTGTTTAAAGACAAATACATACTCGACAAGGTTTCGGAATATCTAAAAGATAAAAACATAACAACACAATACACAGAAACAACTTATCGACTACATAAAAATCACTTTTTTTTCCTTTTTTCAAAAACTGAATAAATTTGAGAATGTGGCCTACCATTATATTGCTCCTCAAATCCTTCAATTAAAAAAAAATGCAGTTTCATTTAAATTTTGTTTTAATTATATCTCAATGAATAAATAAATTCTAACAGTAGGATAACATATTCGTCTACTTCGAAAACGAATTTTCTCTCAAAACAAATCATTCCGCAGAGAAAAAAATATATATTTTGGTGCTCCAGACAGGACATAGTAATCAGGTTATCGACGGAAATGCTTTCAATAAATCTCACATGGTAGGAGTTCTCCTAGCCCTCAAAAAAAACGGTCTTCGAAGAATGACCGCACCTGCCAACATCTGCTCCTATGAGTACAATATGGAATTGAGGGAGGGCAAACGTAAACAACAACTCTTGTTTGCTTTTATTCGTATTTTTCAGAGGAGTAATCGTTCGATAAAAAATAGAAAGGGTTAATTTCTTTTCAGGGAATGATTATTCCCAACATTAGGATTCTGGGGTTTGTGACCCCGACTGAAGTAAGAAAAAAAAATATGTCGAACGGAAGAGAGGCGTATAAAAAAGGGAGTCTTCAATCGAAGAAGAGACCGGACCGATGGACCAAACCCTTAAAAAAGGTAAGAAAAAGAACTTGCTTTGTTTGTAAGGAACCCTTCTGGCCGAGTGGAAATAAACCAGGAAGGTCAACTGTTCCGCAGGCTTAGTTCCACTAAAGAGATGGGTTCTGGGAGGCGTGGGAGTTAGAATTAAGGTTTTGGTCCTAAACTTGTCCATTATTAGGAATATTTCCGCCAGGTTTCAAAGCTATTTACATGCAATAAGCAAATCATTGATTTCTTTGAAAGCTCATAGTTCATATTTGGCATTCATTTTCTATTATAAAATAATTGTACCAGCAATGAATAAACTTAGTGTAAGTTGTTATAGAAATTTAAATAGAATAGTAAGAATAGCAATAAAATAATAAGTTGTTAATAAAAATTTAGTGTAAGTTGTGTAAGTTTTAAATAGTTATAGCGTGGAAAAGTGCAAATAATGTCCCGTTTACTTAAACGCTTTTTAAACACACGAAGAAAATGTTTAAATTTTTTTCCTATGAATCAATATTTAATAAGTAAACATAGAAAAACGTTTTAAATAATATTTAATTGAAAATTTAATTAATATTTTTTAGGAAAATAGATTTTATATAGAATTTTGAAGGAATAATGAAAATTTTCATACGAATTTTTACTTTTTCATTACAAAAATATCCTTGTATCACTTATATTTTAATATTACTTCAAGAAGATCACATTTTGTAAACAAACACATAATAATTTAAAACCAAACACGGAAAATTACCAAAAATGGTTTAAATACAGTATATATTGATTTTATTAATCAAGAAAATGAGTTTTTTATTTGCTTTTCAGTTTTGTATTTTGTACTAAATGTGTGGAAATAAGAGCTATAATTTTGAAAATTAAAATTTCCAGTAAACCGTTATCACATGAACAAGAAAATTACCAAATAAATGGTTTAATTACCATATATATTGGTTTTATTAATTAAGAAAAGGCTTTTTTAATATCTATACACAGAAACAACGTTACCATACAGTATGGTGTGCACAGATATTAAGAATAAGATTTAATCTTAATCTTAATTTAAAATTCAATCAGTAATCAC
Organism: Parasteatoda tepidariorum; assembly: GCF_043381705.1. Classification (NCBI taxonomy): domain Eukaryota; kingdom Metazoa; phylum Arthropoda; class Arachnida; order Araneae; family Theridiidae; genus Parasteatoda; species Parasteatoda tepidariorum. The sequence goes on along the minus strand of NC_092214.1, from coordinate 34,325,105 downwards.
AATTATCAGCAGAGAGCTAACTGAAAAGAGCCAAATTTTACACTTTTTTGTACACTTTTTTTTTTGTATGACTCATTTTGTATACTTTTGAGTTAAAGGAGGAAAAAAAAAGTCTGGTTTTAGCTGGTTCAGTTTTATATCAATGAATAAAATTTTTTTTTGTCACATACTTTCATTGATTAAATAATACAGAAAAAAAGCAATTTTCTTCTACAAGTAGAAAGAGCAAAAAAAAAATATTTTATAAATTTAATGTTAAACAATTGTTTCTTAACAAAAACCAACCTTGATTAAAAATTTGAAAAAAAAATATTTTTTATGTATTTTTTTAATCTAATATAAACATATTTATAATATCTAATATAAGCATATTTATATGTATCTATTTTGAAATAGTACGATTTTCGAAATAAAAACTGTGTGGTTAACTTTAAATAAAAACGCACACCCAACTTTACATAGAAATTATAAATTTATATAACAATTTAAGAGTTTATTTAGCATATAGATTGTATTATCATACTATTTATAATGAGCAAAGTTAAAGAATGAGTGAGATTTAAGAGATTTAAGTTAAAGAATGAGTCATATTATATGTATTTATTATTATAATATAACTAAAAAAACTGCAACCAAAAAATAGGCCTCTTAATTTTAAATATTCGTAATTGCAAACAGATATTTTAAATTGCTGCGCATTACTTTTCGGCGGTACTCAGAAAAATAATTAGTACAAACTTTACTAGAATAATTTCAGTTTGAAATCATTTCAAATTTAATTAAAAAATAAATTGATTCCAATTATTTTTTACAAGGAAACTTAATAAGAAGATTTCCTTGCAAACTTTTAATAGTAATTATTATGTTTATTTCAGTAGTTGATATTCACAAAGAACTGTTATTTGATCTTTGATTTGATTTCAACAACAGTCATTTTATTTTTGATTTGATTTGAACAACAGTCATTTTATTTTTTATTTGATTTCAACAACTGTCATTCGATCTTTTTCAAATTAATTGAAATTTATTTTATTTTTAATTTGTTATAATTTATGATTTGTAATTTGTTCTCTAAGGAATCGAAGAAAAAAATGGAATAAAAATATCAGATTTATTCCAAATACACTTAAAATTGTCTCTTTTTGCGATGAATTTCAATTTCTTTTCTTTTTTCTTCTTCTTTTCTTTTTTGAAGAATGCAAACAACAAACGTTAATCCGATAACTCTGTAGCGGAGCTTGAGCGTGAAAGGATAAAACTTTATCCAACATGGAAATTATTGCTTTAAAACACTTTTTGTTACCCAAAAGTGTTTTAAAGAACTTTTTTTTTCTGAACATATAATGATTTAAATTTCGAAAAAAATATTTTTGACAAAAATGATTTACTTTTGAAATAGTTTCATATTTCACAGTTTTAAAAGTTTGTTCTTAATATAGTATTATATATCAAGAAATTTTTTTGTTACAAATTATTCTACAGTAATAGTTCCTAAGCTGTTTAAAAATGCTAGTTTGAGCAAGCAATCTTAAAAATGTTGTTCAGTTGGAATCGTTTTTTTTCAGAACCTTTCAAGTTCATTAGTAACTAAAATAAAATGTAACACTAAAAAGTTTTTGGGTAAAAATTATTCTAGAGTAATAGTTCCTTAGCTATGTAAATAAACTAATATTTTGAGCAAGCAAACTTAAAAATATTGTACATTTGGAATAGCTTTCTATTTCACAATCTTTAAAGTTCATACATAACTAAAATAATATGTATAAAGAAAAAATTTTTTGTTAAAAATTATTTTACAGTAATAGTTTACAAGCCGTGTAAAAAAAACTATTTTGAGCAAGCGATCTTAAAAAATGTTATAAATTTGGAATCCTTTTCTACTTCCCAATCTTTAAGTTCGTTCGTAACTAAAATAATATGAATCAAGAATCTTTTTTTTGTTGGTAAAAATTATTCTACAGCAATTGCTTCTAAATTGTTTAAAAAAGCTTTCTGAGCAATTTTAAGCAATTTCAAATACGTTGTACATTTAGAATTTTATTTTATTTAAAAATTTTAAGAGTACGTTTTTAACAAAAATAATACATACAATACCAAGACAATTTTAGGTTATAAATTAAACTAAACTTAACGTTTGTAAATTTTGCAAAAAATTTTTTTGAGGAAGCGATTTTAAAAACGTTTAACATTTGGAACTATTCTTTATTTCACAACTTATAAAGCTTGTTGTTAACTAAACGATGACATATAAAGACAATTTTTTAGTAATTATTCTGCATTAATATTAAACTGTGTAAATTTCGTTCGCTAATTTAAACACTTTTCTTATAAATAACGGATATTAAAAAAAATAAAACGATACTATATTACAACAATTATATTGCGTTTATTTATTTATTTTTTTTTAAATTGAGGCTTCAGAGAAAGAAAGTAAAATAGTATCGGGAGTGCAACAGGAACTGATTCTTCACTCATTGAATACGGTCAGTCAAGCAGGACAGGGGGACATTGCGTTCACATAGGAATTGATAAAACAAATTGTCCACGTTTTACCGCCATATACGAGTAAATCGTAAAGAACACAGTTGAAAAATGACTATAACTTGTGTGAAATGACGGTTTTCTCACCAAATCTAATTTATTTATTTTTCATTATCAATTTTCTTTTTTCTTTTGGATTTGTTGATTTGGGATACATAAGTTTATTTCCCGTTTGAGTATAAATAGGAGAGAGACTTTTAGACTTGTAGTTCAAACGTTTGAAAAATGTTATTTTATGAAAATCACATAATTTGGGAAAGTTTATTTTAGTCATCTGCAATGCTGTATCGCTTTTTTTCATTAGTATGAGTTTCAGATTATACTTATAGAAAAATGCTATGGAACCTATGGAACATTTATGAGAGTTTGCTAATATTAAGCAAAGGAAAGCTTTGTTTGACTCACAGGATTGTATCCATGTTAATTTATTTGTTTTAGGAACCTGTGATTTATGAAAGATACTATCACTTTTACATCGTTTATTTGTATTTTTTTTATCAAGGTGTATATTTATATGAAACTGTACGTTCACGCATATTTAACTGTATTTTACAGTACGCATAAATTAAAATAAGTATTTACAAAAATTGGCTTTCAATCGCTTCTAATTTATAACTTTATGATAAATATATCTAACGCAACAAAATAACTAACTGTAAAACAAATTAAGATATCATTTTACATTTCGATCAAAAATGTCAACTGCTTAATAAATTGCTCGGATTAATTCTAAATGAATTCTCGTATTAATTTATCTTCAATTAATTTATCATAAACTAATTCATCTTAAATTAATAATTGATATTGTTTTGAAATACTAGCTTATTTTGTTTACTAAGCAATAATGTGACTTAACTTGAATTTAATCAAACTATATGAAAAGAAATGCAGTATTTAAATTTTTTTCTTCAAAATTCCAAACAATGATTTCCATTTTTATACTTTTACATTAATTTGCTAAATGAAAATATTATTTAAAAAAAGTTACATTTTCCCTAAGCAACTTATCGAGTCAGAATTTAAAGTCAAATAAATCCTGCAAATTAAAATGCATTCTAAGAATTAAGGGCGTTTTAAAGGAAAATTTAAGAAATTGACAAAATACCAACTGTTTTAGTAACAAAAAAGTGAAGGACGTGATTTGATATCGGAATAGAGAATTACTAAAACACAAACTTTTCAATTCACAGTAATGATGATAGGTTATCAGATTTTAAGCAGAGCTGAGATGTTTATTTAAACACGTAGTTGGCTCGATTACATCATAAGATAACGATTATTTGAAACCTGTATTGTAATATCAGAAGATTGCCAGAATACTGTCAACATAGGGTTTTATTGAAACAAATGGTTTCAGAATCGAATTTCTCACCTGATTTACTTGTTCGATGTTTGAAGCGGAGACTGTATAAGGTTTAGAATTTTCATGTTATGTTGAACATTGGCATTGTTTAACATCAGTTTATAAAGACAAATGTACTTGGGTATATCAAGTTTTATACAAAAATATTAGTTTAAAATATAAATTTTAAAATTTAATTATTTAAAATTATGAATTTATTTTACGAAAATTCCCCTTTTAACTGATATCTTTAAAAAGATGTCTTCCACCCAATTAATAAATATCTAGTTGCGCTAATAAATATTAGTTAATAAATATCTAGTTGCTAATATATCATGTTTAACAACACTGACATTGTTTAAAATCTGTTTATGGCCCCACACTGTGAAATATTTCGGATCTAATTACGGTATAAAGTACGGGTACTTCGGGTGCATCATCCATAAAATTCATTTCACCGTAAAATACATTTTTACCGTAAAATATAATACCGTGATTTTTACAGCAATATTTATTTAAATAAAGTGATTCACTTATTTTACGGTAATTATTGCGATAAAAATTATGGTAAAGTGCCGGTACTTTTTACCGTAAGTTGATCCGGATTTTTTTACAAAGCAAATGGGCATGTGTAAGTCATATTTTATGCAAAAATGTTAGTTTAAAATAATATTGCTTCGATATCTTTAAAAAGATCCCTTCTACCCAATTTATAAGAATACAATATAGTCACGCATACCCTTTCAGATTATTGAAGCCACTGATAATCTTCAAATGTATTTCAAAAATTTAAAAAAAAAAAAAAAAAATCAATATTTTACTGTCAAAAACATATTTGAAAAAAAGCAAAAAAAAAAAAAACAAGTTGCTAGCATCAATTTTTTTTGAGATGTGGCAATTTCCTACTTATGAATTGGGAGAAATTAGAATTGTTTTTAATTAGAATCGAAAATATTTTCCACAAAATACAATTTTAGCATGAACTGAAAAGTACTTGATTTTTGAGTAAAAATTATGCACATTAGGTTTCGAGTCGTAGTAGAAATAAAACTAAATTCAAAGTGCAACTAAACGTTCTGAAAGAAAAAATTATTATTATAAATTGATATTGATTTATACTTATTATGATTATATTTATTAATTGATATGATTAATTTACTGTTTTAACAATTTTAAGTGAATTCCTCATTCTAGATGAAAAGCAGTTATTACTATAAATTCCATATCTAATGTCAATAAAAAAAAGATTTTAAATTTCAAGCAAAAAGTCTTTTGTTAAAAAAAAGCTACATATTTATCGTTTACACGAAAAACATTTTCAAGGGGTTATAAAAAATATTCAATAGCACGTTATTGAGGTTAAGAAATCATTACAAAGTATAAGTGAACGAAACTTAACATAGTATACAAATTGAATGAAATCTCTCATATTTCGAAAGAGAAAATACTTCCAGAATGAACTGGCTGAGTTTTTGCTATTTTATAAGCAGCCTATATCTCATTTCAAATTTTACTTTTCAATTTCCATTACTAGCAATAACTACTGAACTTTAAACGAGAATGTAAGTAATTCAGTATTCTCAAGTTTGGAGTATTCTTTCAGTAATGGGAAAGTAATTTCTTTTGGAGAATTTTTTTCAAAAAAGAAATGTATTAGTTAGAAAGTTTTTTACCAGCGCATCTAGCTTTGAAAAAAAAAGAAGACTACAAGCCCCTGTCATTTATTAGTTGGGTATAAAACAAGAAAAAAGAATAATCTACAGAAAAGAGAAACATCCAGGGTGTAATAATGTCAGAAAGTAGTCATGACGAATGCTGAGCAATCATAAATGTAGAAGAAATCTGACCATTTCCAGGAAGTAGGAGGAAATGAAAAGTAAAACAAAATCTAACCGATTTGGGAATCAATCTCACAAGCAGTTAAGAGCAAAATTACAAATTCTGGAGAGCTTATACTGAAGAAAATAAAAAAGCAACTGCAACTGTTTCTTTAGGAGAAAACATTCCGAGAGACTTCCCAATAGCTGTCAAAAAACCTTGAAGGAAATTGAATGATTTTTATGACATTTCTTTTTACCCCATCCAAGCTATCTACTATGCGTTTTATTGCCCATTTACATGTCATAGTAAAAAGATCAGGCATGGGCAAGCGGGTAAGAAAAAAAAATGCCCTTCCCCTCAATCAAAGTTCACTTTACCTTTGCCCCGTGCCTTATTACATACTTAGAGATAAATTTCTTATAAACTTGAAAGAAGGAAAGCGTATTTCTTAAGTTTTAATGCTCATAGTCATACATTTGAAAAAGTAGGTTTCGCTGCTTTTTTTTTTTTATATATTCATTCAATCTGTTTTAATTTTAGAAAAATCTACTGGAGCGCCGGTAAAATTTCTTTTTCAAACATTTGAATGTTAAGTTCAACCATTTGAAATGGTGTATTTATCCATAGGTAGAGAAAGGAAAGGCTTAATGTTGGTTTCGGATGAAAATGTCTGTTTATAATTTTTTATTTTTTTTAAACATAGTTGAAGCAGAACAGTTGATAAAATAGAAAATGATTTTTAATAAATTTAATTCAGCACTTATGTAATATTTTATATTCGCTTAAATTTTGGTAGTTCTCAAAGACAACTAAAACTATAATAATGTTTTCCTAAAAAATATTAAAATTAAATGAGGGTTAAAAATTGAATACAGTTTAGAAATTTTTTGCATTTTAGAACAGCTTACTCAATTTAGAATAATTTATAAAGAGATCTGCGTTCACATCTTTTCTAGACGACCAAAGAATAATCGTAATTTTATTCTTTTCAACAAAAGAAACAAGATCAATTTACCTTATAAAGTAAAAATAAGTGTATCAATCTTTTATTATATTAGAAGCTTAATTCATATTTTATAAATGTTCAAATTATTCGAACTTTAACTATTCAAAAAATTTTGGTTCATACTTAGCTAGATTCAAAGTATACAGGAGAATTTAACAAAGCAAAATTCTAGAGACAAGATCAGTTTCAATTAAGACTGCGATTATTTCAAAATTTTTACGAACAGCTAAGACATTTTTAAATTAAAATAAATCATAATTGAGGATAAGAAATGTTCGAATAAAAATGTAAATAATTTTAAAAATTATAATAATTTAGCATGTTTTAAATTTGCTTAAAAATTTATCATAACAGGAATCTAGCATTGATGTACTTCCAAATAAAATTTTTTAAAAGCTAATAATTCTGGAAAACATTTATAACAGTTTTTTTATTTTTGACAGTATGCAATGAGTCCTTGGTTTTCATTATCAACAACATGCAAGCTGTCAAAAGTAAATAAAAAAAATATGATTATTATTGTTTGTTCATATGTTAATCGTTTTCTTCTTTTTCTGCTATAAGTTATTTGTTTATTTATCGTCTGCTCATTTTTTTATACTATTTATATATTCTTTAAACTTTATCATTTGCTTACTTTTTAATATTCTTTTCAGATTTTACTCATTTTTTTCACATTTATTTTAATTTTAGTCATTGATTATTTACATTTTCCGCTTTTTCACAGAGAATTAAAGCAGTTTTTCTGGTTTTATATTTAATAAATTATTTCAATTTTCGTTTCATTTTATTATCGTTTTCTATAGCGTTTCTATTATCGTTTTCTATATCGTTTATTAAACGTAGTAAGTATCGTTTTCCTTCTAAATTTGTGCACAGTTTTGGAATACAACTTCAACTCACCGTTACAAAAACAGACGAAAGAGTGCGTCGAAGAATTAAATATAACTTTTTCACTATTATTTTAACCTTTTCCCCGGCCTAAAGCAATAAGTGGAATTGATTTGTGTACATCGAAGGATAATGACTAGGTAGACGACTCAACACGTGAGACATAACTCATCGAAATATTTCGTCCACACCCACACGACCGATCGAAAAATGAATTCGATGATTTTGCTACTCCCTCGCCAAATCGTAGCAAGCTTGATATAATCGTTAACACCAAAAAGGAAAAATTCCCTTAGACATCACTTTTTTTTCATAACTATCTCCTATCTCTTCATAAGTAAAAGGGAGGAAAAAGCGTTAGGGATTAAAATGGGTCATCTAGTTTCAGCTGATTTCCTTGGGGAATGGGGAATTATACGGAATGATCGTTACCTGTCCCTTGCTAACCCCCTAGCGCAATATCTTCATATCGAAAGTGAAAGTAAGAGAAAGCGTTTAATATGTGATCTTTCGTAAAAGGGAGGGAGCCATGGATAATATAAATGTTTTTAAAGGCACGTTTCAGTTCTTGTTATTCTTTTTAGTTTGCTGTAGAATCTCAAAGTCAAAACCGTGAAAATTTAATTTATTGTTGGTGTGAACTCTCCACGAAAGCTCGAGGATTACACTGTTCTGATTTTTTTTGGATCATTTCGGATATATAAACCGGTATATTATGGAACTATTTTGAAAATAAAATACTACGTTTTAAAGATGTTACAAAATATCAAGAAGAAGATCTAATTGAATCAATTTGAAAAAAAAATTATTTTACTTTTTCAAGTTCAAAAGGTGAGTTTTATTAATTATGCACTGTTTATCAATAACACAACAAATAGGCGGAAAGGGCATAAAATGTAGCTTTATATATAAATATACACTCGAAAAATCCCTAAACTCTCGAAAAATCTAAAAAATTTTTACAAAATTTCTTAAGATCCTTAAAATTTATTAAAAAACAAACTTAAAATGTCACCAAAAATTTCTATATATGATCCACAAAAATACCTAAAGATACCCAAATTCTGAATCCTTTATGTTTTAGTATTCTCAATTCCTATTCCCTGTAATGTTATGGCATAAATTGATTGCAAATACTATACAAAAAAAAAAAGTTTAGAAGATTTACAACATTAACTATTTCTTCCATTATACATAATGTGTTCTCAAAAATGTGCCATTGCCTTCCCGTTATTCTTCTTACCGTGATGGCGCTACATAAATATTTGCTTTCTCAACTTAGAAATTAAGTCAGTAGAATAAGATTTCTCCCAGGTCCAGACATGAGTAAAAACATCAACAATAAACACAATGTCTATACCACTTAAAAAAATACTCATGTCATAACCTTTCAAGCTTTCAGTTATAGGAAGGGTCAAATGAGATCAATTCATTTTACTCTCATTATCTGATAGCTAACCATGCGTAGCATACATACAATGAATATTATTCTTCTGTTTCACCTATATATAGATCAACCTCATCTGATTCAGACACAAGAAAGAAAAAAGAGAAATTGGAATGCCAAACAAAGTGAAGATCCTGTAATCCTTAGCGATTATTTCCAAAGCTACCATCTTGATCAATACATTCTTTTCTTAAAGATGAAATGGTAAGGGGTGGTAATAATGATGCCTATTGTTTCAATCAAGTTTGACGTTAAGGGTATGACTGTGATGAGTAAGCCACTAAGATCTGGGCCAATTCTTAATCCCCCTCAGTTTATAAAATAAGATTCCATTGAGCAAACTTGTCAGCGAGTCAAAGGAAATCAAGGTCGAGCACGCTTTGAGTTTTTTGCTTGGGAACAAACAGGTTTAACCCAACCCTCACTTTAAAATGTTTCCCCTCTTCATTTGATGATTTTTTTTTTTTTTTAATTTCTATTTCTTTGTCCTACAAAAAGCTAAGACTTCTCATCAAATAGGTTAAAAAATTTGTGGTTCTGGGAAAATATTAGATCACTTTAGGCACGCATTTAGATTTAAGAGCACTGCACCTTTTGCAAGTTAATTTTTTCGTGACTTTACTAATTGAATATTTATAACTCAAATCACTCTATTTTAAACTTAATCATGCAGAGTTTTTGCGGTGACTTTTAACAGCAGTAATATACCAAATAATTCAGAATTATAATAGTCTTAACCAAATTATAATAATTTGTCCAATATAAATCAAAATAAGAATTCATTATATTTCTAAGCAAGTTTTATTGATATGTCTGAGTAATATGACCATTTTAGTATTTAGTAGCACCACTGTTGTCTGGATTAAGGCTTTGTTACGATGCGAAATTATTTTAATCTGTTTTGATTTATACATTCCTCATTTTATACTTATAAAATTGATTAAAGAAGAGATTATGTTTTATGATAGAAGATACTATTATCCTTCCTTACTTTAATTTTCAGAGCAGAATTATGTTATAAGAAATCTGCGTTACCGAAACAGAAGTAAATTTTGTCTGAAACTTACATTGTACAAACACTTTTTACCAATTCTGGTACAAATTGTCTGGTTTTGCTATAAAATTACAGATATTCTCTAAATATGAACATGAAGACATGAGACTACCAGAAAAAGTGTCATTATTTTGCTGAAGTTAGGTCCTTGTCCTATGTGTTGACCGTAGTTTTAGAGTATAAAATAGAGGCTAACTATTGAAAATGAGTAATTTGTCAAATGATACTATTGTTTGCATTTAGAATATTTTTCCATTTTTATTCTATTTTGCTTATGATAGATTGGTGCTTAGAAAATATTTCGTTAATTGCATGCTTTTTTTAAAAAAAAATTTTTTTTTACACAATAAACTTATGTTAATAACGAGCAAAGAAAAAAAAAAGTTATCAAAAGGTTTCAAAATTTCATTACATTATCTGCTACTAATTATAATAAAAAAATAGTCAGCAGAATCGAAAACATAAAAATTATTCATCCGATTTTTTGCTTCTGATTTTATTCCGTGATTATTTGAAAGTAGTTCGTCTAGTTTTTCTCAACATTTACTTCCAGAAGGAAAGAAAGAAAAGCTCATTCACCCTTGCATTGATGTCTCCAATTTTTCCTCATGAATACAAATGCAAGCCTAATAAGCATGATATCTTACTTTTCATAGATTGCTTTAAATTAAGTTTACAAAGAAATACCGCTATTACTATAATAATTATTTAATTGAAGTTTAATTAGTTTTAATGTGTAAGGAAAAAAAACTTTATTGGACTGGCTTACCAATGAAGTTTTATGCAAGCAACTTCTGTGAGAAAAAAAGTATGCTCAGAACTACCAGAATATGGCAAAATTTACCATATTTCTGGCTCTATGGGAACACTGAAAAGCACGGAAATTTTTACCTCTGGCAATGACTTTTTGGTAAAATTAATAATAACATATGGTTTTATTACCATGCTGTTGGGTAGTAAATGTTGTAAAATTCTAATTCAGTTCAGAAGAACATTTTAGTAATTTCCTCGGATACGCGGCATAAAAACCATTAATTTGGTTCAATTTGCTTTTCAGTTTCGTATTTGTAAGTAAATTTGTGGTAATAAGAACTATAATTTTGAGAACTTTTTTTTTATTTCCAATGGCAGACATGAAAGACAAATTTGCAGCCGAGAACAATATAAAGAAGGAACAAAAAACGGAAACAAGAGCTGCAAAAAGAAAGAGTCTATAGGTCTGTAATAATGCATCTCACCCGCCAATAACGTTCCCACAAGGGCTCAGGAGGAAGTGCAGGGCAACGTCTCAGATTTTTTGAAAACTAGAATTTCCAATAAGCCGTTACCATAGCGAGCGTTGAAATTACCAAATGAATGGTTTAAAATATTGCATATACTGATTTAATTACCAGAATAGTGTTTTTTAAAATTTTTTTTTTATCAGAAAATATTAAATAAAAAGTAGGGTAATTTTGCCAGAATTTGTTTCTCCGTGTAAGAATATAAATGATGGATAAAACTTTTTTTCAAGCGTTTTGACAATTTCAGTAATCAATGTGTATTGCTTTTCATACGTTGCTTTAAATTAAGTTTGTAACGAAATGCAGTTATTCCTACAATTATTTTTTGAATGAAGTTAAATTAGTGTTTACTTGTAAGAAAAAAGAAAAACTAACAAAAATAAAATTTTATGCTTGTGACTCAACGCTATGAACATAACGAATCAATTTAAGTGTTTTTTTTTTAATATTTCTACGAAATGTTACTTTTTCTTCTTCTTTTTTTAATACGTGCTTCATAACTAAAGAATACAAGTTTCTCACGAGCTTAGCAATCAAGTGGCATGAAAATTCAAAGCGTTTAAACTATGTTTCAGAAAATTAAAAAAAAAGTTTTCTTTTAGATTTTTATATATTTATTTTTTAAACAATTAAAAATGTGTTAACATTGCAGTTTACTAAAAACTCATTAATAAGGCTTTCTCTCAAGAAGGAGAAAATAACACTTTCTGTAACGATGCTGGAATTCATTTAATTTGCTTACATGTGCTCAATAACAACATCCAATTTTATTTGCATTTTTAAAAGATTTTAATTTTTGAGATAATAATATATTATCTTCGAAGTTTAACCTATGAAATATTAACTACATAACTCATACTTATATTTTAATACATGATTTTTGCCATTTGAAGCCCTTTATTATGATACTTTAAACTTTTTATTATTATAAATGTTAATGGATTGCAGTAAAAATTATGATGCTATAATACAGGACATTTCAAGAAATCATGTGGTAAAAGAAACTCTCAGAAAAATATGTTAAGCATTACATATAGTTTTATTATTTGAATGAATGATTGACAAATTACAAAAAATAAGGTATTAATGCTCGTAAAGTTAATGACTTTTTAAATCAAATACATTCGTTTATAGTTTAATGAATACTTTGCATTAATTTCACAACTCAACTAGATAGCAAAATGGTATTTGACAATCCCAGAAAATTGTCAAGTTTTTGTTTTATTTGTACCTACACTATCTTAGTAAATTTTCAAAAAGAGCCAAACTATGACAATAGTATAAGATACTAGTATGCACATTTTAACAAGAAGGAAATAAAATATATATCCAAATAAATATATATAAAAGTCATTGAGCGTTTCGCTTAAATTATAACTTATGCTATTAGGAGTAATACAGTAAACGATACAATTGGTGGAAAAGAGCTTAAGAAAGCAAAAATCCGATAAGTTTTGACTGTTTAGCTGTAATAGAGTCAAAGAATAGTTTTACGGTAAAGATTGGTCAACGAAATCATGTGTGCTCATAACTCATCAGTACGATAACTTTTAATAACTTTTAAAGATACATTTTATAACATTTGTCATTAGGCACAATACAGTAAACAATACAAATGGAGAAAAAATGCGAAAGAAAGCAAAATAAATAAATAAAAAAATCCGATACTTTTTAACTGTTTAGCTATAATGGAGTCAAAGAATAGTTTTACAGTAAAGATCGGTTAACGAATCATGTGTGCGCATAACTCATCAGTACGATAACTTTTAAAGATACATTTTATAACATCTGTTATTAGGCACAATACAGTAAACAATACAAGTGGAGAAAAAATGCGAAAGAAAGCAAAATAAAAGAATAAATCCGATACTTTTTAACTGTTTAGCTATAATGGAGTCAAGGAATAGTTTTACGGTAAAGATTGGTCAACAAAATCATGTGTGCTCATAACTCATCAGTGAGATATATTAAGGGGAAAAATGAGAAAGAAAGAGAGAGAAATGCATTAAGTGAAACTGTAACTCAAATTTCGTTTTCATTAAACTCTCAATGAAATAACATATGACTATTATAGACATTCCCAAACAATGGCTAATGACTCAAAGAAAAAGCTTATAATTATTTCTACTAACTGCTAATACGTTTTAAAATGTTTTTTTTTTCTTGGAGGACGAGTTCCAAAACCTGCAAGTCAAAAGACGTTCCCATCTAGAATTGCATGTTTTGTTTTTTTGAAAGTTATTTGTAGCGTGGGCAGATCTACACAGTGGGTGCCAAACTGAGCAACGGAAGAGAAAAAGGCAGTGACTGAACTTTCCGTTCCATTTCCTCAGATGAGCTGATGTTGCTGATGCCGTTCTATATGGAGGGTCAGCGGCCACTGCAGGTCAGAGACACTCGTAATGGTAGTGGCCTCGATCCCTTAGAAACCGGGTTAGGGTCTGCAACCTTCCCTCTCAGTGTCTAACAACATGTGGGACATTGTTAGGGATTCGTCCAGGAACGAAAGGGATGTGAAGATGTGAACAACCTCCAAAGGATAATTTCCCTTCTCTCTTCATCAGTTAATGCGAAAGTCCGTTATTGGGCCAGTAGTAGCAAAAAGAAACAACTAGTTACCTTCGCCAAACAACTTTCGAGGGCAGGAACACGATGCTAATGCAGCAAAGCAAACCGGGCACAAAATATTGTAGAGCGAACTTGTTACTTCGAACGGAGACTGAAAATATAGAAACAATGACCTTTAGCAATTAGATGCTGCAACAAATATGCTTTATTTCTGGATGTCGGAATAGTGAAATGAGCATTTAACGGCACAGAGATTATCTGAAAAATTTAATTGATTCAAAAATCAGTTTTCTGTTTTATGATTTTTTTCAAAATCATTTCTTTCAAGATTTGAAATTTGATTTAAGTTTGGAAAAATACAGTTATCATGCTGCAATAAAAAATTGAGCTAAAATGATTCTTCATTCTTTATATTGTTTAAGCCTTTGCTTTCTTAGTTGGGAAATAAGATTTATTAGAAAATCCTTCCTGATAAAACTTTTTTTTATATCAAACGAAACGCAACAAAATCGATGTCATGTTTGTTGTAATAAACTTCGAGATTAGATGATTCTGCAATTTTAAAAAAATTAAATGATTCTACAATTTAGAGATTCGATAAGTTTCTTCATCCATTACTAAGCAAAAGGTTTTTGAGATAAGAAGATGGGTATTATCTTTATGGGTTTCGTATAGATGAAGGCAATTGAGAAAAATACTGCTATATATATTTTTAAAACACATGTATAAAATAAAATTAAAATGCCGTTAATACTAAATTCTTAAAAAAATTTGCATTTCAGCGCAAAATATAAATCTTTTTTTTTTTGTTCCTAGTTTATTTTGCTTCTTGCATTAATGAAATCTAAATTACCATGCTTTGTCAGTTACTATATTTTTAGCCATAGCTATATTTTTAAAAAAATTTCCAAATAGTGCTTCAAGAATTCAATTTTACCTTTGAATTTATTTTAAAAAAGACAATGAAACTTTCAGAAAAATCTTTCCAAAAATGCTTATTTTGCGTAGTGTATTAACAATATACTTATTGTTTTGCTTTGTGAATGTCAGTCAGATACCCGTTAAATTGACCACACTGACATTAATCTATACATACAAAATAAGCTCAAAGCATATTTTAATTTATCTAAATTAAGAATAAGAATTAAAACAAAAAAAAAGTTAAAAATAAATAAAATACAAAAAATTATTCAGAAAAAAATTCTTTAATTTAAAACTTAATTCAAATTCAAAATTTTACCTTTAGTGGCAAAAAATATTAATAAAATTATTTGTATCGAATACATATTAGCTAAAGTAATTTTATCTATCAGAGCGTTATAAAATCATTATGCAGGCTCCATAGTTTATTCAAGTATTTGAGTTGAGAAATCAAGTTACTAATATATTCTACTGTAATAACTATTTTATATGGTCATTGTAAACTGATTAAAATATTTTTTCAGAAAATTTAAACGAAGTTTGCAAAATTGTAATTTTTGCTGTTTTTCAGATTGTACAGACATTATTGTTTTACTAACTATTTATATTGGTCTATAGGGAAACAGAACAAATTCATTTCAGCTATTCAATTATGTACACAGTAAAGAAATGCCGGATTAATTACGGTTAAAAGTACTGGTACCCTAAGTGCAGCATCAGTAAAATCAAATTTTATCATGAAATTTCTTTCTGTTCAATAATTTTATAGTAAATATTACTGAAAAAATTACGCTAAATCAGATTTTTGATTCCGTAAAATTTTATGATAAAAATGGATTTTACGGTAAAAAGTACGGGCACCCAGAGTGCCTGCACCTTATACCGTAATTTGATCCTTATTTTTTTTACAGTGTAACTACATTTTTCCACAAAGGAGGTGTCTAAAACACTGTTTAAAACATTAAATAACTTATTTTCCTTTACACAATCGAAGATTTACACATGAAAATGTTAAGCCTAGCCTCTATTTTATAATTAATTTAAAGTTTCTACAAAGTTTGTTTTAGTTGCGACTGTGTAATAAAAATATTATATGACAATATTTAAACTCACAAATATACTTCACGTAATGCAATTCCTAGTGCTTTATAGAAACTAGTTCTTACGTTTCATAAGGAACTATAATTTCTTTTAAAACTCTTACTGCCGAGAGCATTACGTTTCTTCTAAATGTAAACAATATTCTCTCGGTAGCAGAAATTGGAACATAAACTAAGGAAGTGCCTACAGGCAATAATTCGTGAGTTAAAGTAAATAATTATTTTCCTTCTCCTCGACTTCCCCAGAATCTCTAAAATTTTCCTCAATTAAAGACTTTCATTTTTTTCCAAGAATGTTATGTTGTAGTATTTATGGACAAGCAAATGATACCTTTTTTTCAGGAAATGTAGCTCCTGATTTTAGGATTTTATGTAATTGGGTAATCGAAATATATTAAATGGACATTAACAGAGATACTATTACATAATTTATTTTTTCATGAATAATTTATGCTATAACAAAACAATTATGGTATTATATATATATATATA
>NC_092214.1:34135108-34307900 GCF_043381705.1 Parasteatoda tepidariorum | reverse complement strand
ATATATATATATATAATCAATACTCATTTAAATATCGATAACGAAACATTACGTTAATGTTAAAATCTCTCCAACAGTTATTTCTACTTTATTCACCCACGTTAAATCACGTTTTATTACTTTACAATAAAGATTAAGAACTGAGATTGGTTACATCGTGATCATGTTGACATTGATCTGAAAAAGAATCAAAGTCATGTAGGATGTAGCAAAACAATGAAAACTATTGTTCATAGGAATCTCTTTAGGCTTGGGATTTAAAATCCAGCGGTAAGTCAATACAATAATAAAAGTTTGGTCAAAAGAAAAAGGCATCTTTTTCTAAAACAAAATACTTATCAAACATTGTTACAGCCAGTAACAAAATTTTTTCTTACAAAAATATCCGTTATTTTATTTAATAGTAGGAATCCGTTATAAAATATATTCGTTATAAATATAAAAATATTTCATTTTTTTGCTAAGAAGTTTATTAATAAGCAAATATTTTATATAGATGCATGCAAAGATTTTTAAATGATTAAAAAATTAAGCATTGGATTATTTCTATGAATAATCAAATATCAGATTTTTCTAAGACTGCTTAGAGTACACAATATTAAATGATTTAAGAACGATGAATCTAAACATTTATGTAAAGATATTGCCAACTTAAAATTATTAAAAATAAAAATGTTTATGCATTTTATAGGAAAAAAAGTTATTCGAAATATTTTAAGGATTGTTTCCAGTTTTTTTTTTTTTTTGAAATTCATTTTTTTAACTGAAATTTCAAGATGGTGATGTTATCAGTACGTTTTTTTCGTGTGTAACCATGATCACAGTAACGTATTTATTCTAACCTAATAGATAATAATATTAATTAATAAAGCATAATAATGCGTTATAATACCCCAATAGATAAATAATATTATTTCAAGTAATTTGAATGCAATAGTGACGTTTTAATTCAAAATATACAAAATTAATTTCTTTAGCGAATAATTACACAATTCAAATAGTATCTGCGACACAAATTTTTTTTCGTGAAAGTAAAACCTGCGTTAAAAGATATTTGGGTCCCCAAATTAGATAACTCATGTTTGTAACAAGATCTAACGGATGCTTGTTTATGTTATCAAACATCATAATTTCCCGTGTTATAACACAGTTTAACTTTTCAGGGTATTATATATGCTCACTAAAGCACAAGCAGAAAAAATTCCGTTAACTCTTTCATTTCTAAACCTTTCTTTTTGCTTTTCACGCACGTGCTACGTCAATGAATTGGTGACAATTGCATTAAATTGTAAAGAATAAAAAAACATACATCGCACGTCCAATTGACAATAGAGTTTAAAGAGTGTAACATACTTAATACTTTGTTAAGAGATATGAATTCATCCAATTTCAGCTCTGGATTTGTGGTAATAGGAATCCTCTTATCTGGTGTTCATCATGGATTTACAGTTTTTATGCTTTGTAGTTCTATTATTCGAGTTTTCAGTTTTGGTTTTTCTTTTTTCACAGTCAAAAGTTTTGACAAATCTGACTATAGATCTGATTTTACAAAACTCTAAATATAACTTTTTACTTACAGCGTTGTAATAATCCCCAAATTATTGTACACTTTTGTAAATTATTAACTATACTAGATTTCAAAAGGAATACATTAATAAATGTTTTTAAATTTATTGATACTATAACTTTTTTGTTAAAAATTTATAATAAAAATATTTCATTACAAATTTTTCCATAAAAAAAGTTTAGTGGGAAATAAACATTTAAATTGTTTAATAAAAATAGTTATTATTATTTAATAAAGTTAAATTATTTGATAAAAAAGTACACATATAGTAATTATTATTGTTATACTCAAAAATGCAATTGAAATTCGTAGTAAAAGAATAAAAATAAAATTTGAAACATGATCTATAACGTAGTTCATTGTTTCTGAACTGTAATTATATGTTTATGTAATAAAGTGTGACATGCGGGCAAGGGGGTAATGGTGAATGACACTTTGTAAAAACGGGAAAGGTTGAGTCAAAATATTTTTAAAAAAAATGTGACTTCCTCAGTTTTGAACGACATTAGTGTTTAATATTTGAAAAACTTTCTAGTGCGATTAATACATTGCATTTATTAAAAATTATATAAATTTCCATTTCCTTTCAATGAGTATAAAATTGAACCTTTTATTAGTTTTGCTCTTTTTGTGCAACTTTTGCCTGGTGCAACATTTTTGTGCAACATTTGCCTGGTATATCCTACACTGATGTTCTTTTAAGGTTAAGTGCCACATTAAGTGCATTCTGACCACACTGGTACCTTGAAAAATAATGCGATACAATTTTTTCAAAATTTTAAGGCGTCAAATTGAATAGTGAATTTTTTTTAGAGTTGAACCACCATACCACGAAAACCAGTTTAAGAAGTACAATAATGTGGTTCTATTCGGCACCATATTAAGGATGCATCATACTTGAATGACATCAGAGGTAGGGTTAAATTTTTTAAGAACTTTCTGCTTAGATAAATACAATGTATTTATAATTTTAAAAAAAATATTGCATAAAAATTATTCAAATTTCTGTTTCCTAACAATATGTACAAAATTGTTCGTATGAAATAGCGAACAAAAGCATTTGCCTATAAAAAAATGTCGACCCAATATTGTGCATTAAATATTCAATTTTCCAGTCATAGTTTTAATTTCAAACTTTTCAAAAACAGAAAGTCAAACTCTTTGGTCACAATAATTTCCTCATATGTCATTAGAGCTTCCTTCGATTTTTTCGATCATCTTTTAAGATAAGTTTGCTCGATAGTTATTCTTTTTTTTTTTTAAAGCGATAAAATCATCAATCGATTTAAAGACTTCAGTCTGTTCCGGCGATATATACAGGAACGAGGAAATATTAATCCAAGCCGACGACCCAAATTTTCTATTACTTTTCTAGTGGTGAAAGCGTAACCACATGTTTATCACTTTCCTTTTAACTATTAGCTTAGGGGCATCATATATGATAAACGCGCGAAAGCGTATAATTCGATTTCTTTCGCTGAGATTATGGGTCAGGAGCGTTTCAAGTTATTGAATGAATAGAGTAAAAGGGTTTTATTTTTGATGTATGTTTCTTGCTTTAAACTTTTTACAAAAATTCATTACGTCATTTGTTTGAAATTTTTTTTTTCCATATTAGAATAGTACTAAGTAATATTTTTGAATTGTGTTATTTTTCGAAAAAATTTAATTTTTCAAAAATATCCAAATGACAGAAAATAATATTTATTAAAAATATTGAACCGAAACTTATAATGGAAAAAACCTTTTCATTAAAAAAAATTCAATCAATTATTTTATTTTTTAAATTTTACGCGACCATTACATGAAAAAGCATCTGATATTTATGTTTTACTTTTAAATGAAAAAAATATCAGAATCTACTTTAAAACATAGATATTTTAAAAATAAATTATTTTTGAATTGTGTTATTTTTCGAAAAAGTTTAATTTTTCAAAAATATCCAAATGACAGAAAATAATATTTATTAAAAATATTGAACTAAACAATATAATGGAAAGAAACCTTTTCTTAAAATAAAATTCAATCAATCATTTTATTTTTAAAATTTTGATATTTATGGTTTACATTTAAATGAAAAAATATCAGAATCTACTTTAAAACATAGATATTTTAAAAATAAATTTGAATGAACTTATCTTAAGTGTTTCATGGGTATTATCACTTTAATAGTTCAGTCGAGTTTAGAATTAAAATTCCCTTTATTTTTCTGCAAGGAATTTTAAGTTAAAGGTTTAAAAAATAGAGAAAAACCCCTAGACAGCACTTTTTAGTCAGTTTTATCATCAGGAACTAGTTCAAAACATATTTCTAGTAACACGCACGGGGAAAAAAAAAGTAAGGTCAAAGCTACCACAATATGGAAACGGTGTTTCTGGAGCTACAGGAACACCAAAAAGCTCGGTAATTTTTACCGAAACGCTTTGGTAACGACTTTGTAAAAACTACCAATAAAATATGGTTTTATACCACCAAAAAGAATTTGGTAAATGAGGTAAAATTAGTTAATTTTTTCGTTATATCCTAAAATATGGCATAAAAGCAATTCATTCGGTTAAATTTATTTCTCAGTTTTGTATTTACTAATAAATGGGTGGTAATGATAACTATAATTTTGAAAGCATAATTTCTGGTAAATTGTTATTATACAAACGGCAAAATAACCATGGTTTAATTACCGTATATTTCGGTTTCATTACCTAAAATAATGCTTTTTTTTAATTTTATTTATTTATTTATTTATATTTTACTAGAGATGTCTTTACCATAAAGTACGGTAATTTTAACTAGAACTTTTTTCTCCGTGTGTGTACTGTAATTCTTTCATCGTTTATACTAATCATTTTTAAATCCAATTTTCAAAATAATAAAATTAAATAAATGTTTTCGAAATATCTTTGTATCATTCATTTAAATACAAAATAAGTTAACGTAATGTGATGCTTATAAAGCTTTTATTTGACTACAAGAGTTTGAAAATATAATTTTTTAGGGTTGACGTGTTAGTTCGTTTTTTTAATTGATCTGTGTAGTTTAATCACTTGGTTTTATTGATATTTAAGTTTGTTACAAGATGCTCATTTATAAAACATTGAAAAGTCAAATACTACTCTACTTAGAGAGGGAAGGAACAGCGTTTTTTTTCTTTCTAGTTTTAAATAAAAATAAAGAAAACTGTGGTAGGAGATAACTTACGTGAATAAATGATAATTTCAATTATTGGAGATAACTTACGTGAATAAATGATAATTTCAATTATTAATTTTTAAAACTCAATTTAAACTAATACAATTTTCCAGTTTAGGGTGCTTTGTTTAACAGATTTTTGAGTAAGAAACGTTTAAAATTAGTTTTAATGGATATAGTGACGTATTTCCAAACAAAATGCCGATAAATGATTTAGAAAAATTGCGAATATTAATTTATTGTAAGGGAAAAACTATTTTTATTGTTTTTAGTTGAAAATAATATTTATTTATATTCAGAAGTTTTTTAGTGTTTAGAATGCAATTATTATCCTATCACTATTATCTGTAATATTTATATATTTTTTATTTAAAAAAGGGTAATAATCTATGTCTGAGATATATTATGAGAATTCTTAAAATGTTTCTAAAATAAATGGTTTAGAATTAGAATAATTCTAAAATTAAATAATTAATTGTTTAAAATTTCTTTTTTACTCTAAACTGTTGGAAGTTTTAGAGAGCGTTGAACCATAATATCGTTCAAACTTTTTGTACTTTTAATATAAGTGTAGCAAATTTGTACGATTTCCCCCCTAAAATGAATCATATTGTATTGTACTCCTTAAAGTAGATTACATGATACTATGGTTAACTTAAACGGAATACTTGGTTCAATTTAACATTTTATTACTGTAACTACCGATACTTCAAATTACCGATATTATGGTTCAATATTGAACCGATTTTATCGAGTATTTGAGTTCCATAAGTCAATTGCAATGAAGAAAAAAAAATTTATAAGAAATATAAGCATTTGTGATTTTTGATTATGATAACTGTGATTACACATTTTTGTTTTCACATTCATTATCATTTTCCTCAAATTTAACCTAGTTCTTAAAGACGAGGTATAGTAGGATTTATGGTTGCCATTGTGAACTATTGAGACTATATCCCTCATGGTGGTTTGAAGCCCACTCGGCTTTAGATTGATGGGCAATAGCTTGTCTGGGAAGTAAACGCGGTCGACGCGCAATGTTGGCCTCAGTTCCACAATCATACTATTGGTCCCGAAATTGTGAAGCCTTTACTTACTTCTCAGCGATTAATGCTTTACGGTATGCTTTAAAAATTGTTTTTGGTAGATATTTTAGTAGTTCTGAAATTTAAAAGTATTATTTTTCAAGTATCAAGATGATTGTTAGTTTAATGCGAATCCTCAATCGGCTAAATTTAATCGTCATATCTTTTAATTTTAGATTTAATCAGATTGAATTGCTCTCATAAAAGAACCATGCACGTTAAATGCTATAGTCAGATAAATGAAAATATTTAAATATCAAAAAATTTAAAAAAAATAAATTCACTTTATTTTCAAATTTATTTTTAATAAATCCAAGTCATTATTCATCAATATTTCTATTTTACATTTCCTATCTTTTTAGAGGTTTATATATTATAAAATGACATTTAAATAATTCTGTTAAATATTGCATTGCATTCATTTAAAAAAAAAAGCGTAGGAGTATTCATTATTTCTTCAAAAGTAATTTTTTAAAATTAGTAGTTTTTGAATAAATTTTATATTAATTGGGAAGTTAAATATTTTCTCTTTAAAAAGGGACTGGTTTAAAAATTCGAAAAAAACCCCCTAAGCGACGCCTATGTTACCATATTAAATAATAATTTCCACTAATCAAAATGGGGGTCATCTAAGAGGTAAGTTGACCACAATTATCTAACATGCCTGCATATCTCTATTCTATGCAGTTTGGGAAGTAGTCATTAGAACCTAAGAAAAGTAAACGGTCAGCCCAATGCATGATTTTCTTTACCTTAGAAAAAGACTCGTAATCGCCCTACACAGAGCAATAATGCGATCACATGCAACAGTAAAAAGGATAAGAAAAATATCGTAATGAAAAACTACGAGTAGTTCGAAAAGCAGGAAGTGAAGGAAATCGAAAGAAAACCTAGTTTTTTCTTCCAAAAACCCCCACAGAAACAAGAGAAGGAAAAAACACTCTTTGGAAAGTAATCAGCAATCACTTCCGAAGAACCATTTCACTGCGTAATAAATAGGAAAGTAAAATATAAAATGCTCGTAGTCAACTTTCGATGACTGTATTTCACCTTCGAATCTTTCAAGTAAAAATCGAAGAGAAGCTTGAGGCAAAAGTTTAGAACTACCTTCAGGGCATCTTTTACTTTTGGTGAAACATTGACCTAGAAGAAGGAGATTTAACTTGCACATCAGAGAAGGTAAAAGAACTTAGAAATTTAGAGCACGGTTTGTTGTTCCTTTTGGAGATTTCAGACTCACGCCTGTCCCTTAGTTTAAAGATCCAGTTGGACATCGTGAAAAGGATTGTTCGAACTGCAATGGGTCACTAACCTCCTTTTTTCTTTTCTTTTTTTTTCTTATGAGGGTCAGAAGAAAACTAATAAAAATTTCTCAGGATATTCGCCAGCATTGACTCCAACACTAAGATTAACTTGTATTTTTGACATCATTACGAACTTTTAAAACAAAAAATTGCAAACAGTTCAAGTGTGATCGACTAAATGAATGAAGTAAAAAATTTATTGCTGTTAATAAAAGTTGTAACATAAACTGTTTTCAATAAATAAGAATTAAAAAAAAAATCGTAATTTATATAACCCAATAATGATCGGCTCTAGAAAGAGGTTTGTTATATGAAAAACGACTTTATTTATCTTCAGAAATTGATCGTACATGATTGTACATACCAATTGGATATTTCTTTTTTGCCATACTAACTTTAGTTTTGAAAAGAATTGCGTATTGACTTTAGATTTAAATATAAATATTTATGCTATTAAAATATTTTGGTAGACGGAACAGTTTTGTTTTGTCAAAATCAATACTTATAATGAAACAATTGTGTAACCATTTTTTCTTTTTTGATAAATGGGCCTTCTTTTTAAAAGAACTCTAGGCACAAAGAAAGAAATTGAAGCATATTATGCATGATTTTAATACAAAAATAAGTTTAAATGAAATGATATGCAAGCTTTATAATTAACTCTCTGTATAACGAATCTCTATGTTGATTGCTACATCGGTAACTAACAAAATATTTTAGGCATAATGCTTAAAAATGAGCTAAAATTAATAAACTATTACCAAGAAACATTAGTTAAAAAAAAAAGAATCATCTAATGACTGACGAATTTTATTTTGGACAAAAATTTCAGATTCGCGCAATCATTTACTCGGATGTAATAGTTTGTCAAACTATGTAAAATCTTATTTTCGAACATTTAAAATTAGAATTCGATGAAAATATAGTTATTAAGAATTGTATGTGATGATTTATCATCTTGGGTGTTTAATTAATACACCCTAAAAGCAGGGGAATCATGGGGATTCATCAAGCAGTGAACTATACAAATTTGAGGAAAATTAGAATCATTAGATCATTAAAAATAATCCTCTTTTCTCCACCGTCGAACAGCGTGTAATTATAAATTTTACGCTTTATAAAAAGCAATAGTTTTAATTATCTGACCACAAAACAAAGATGTACACGCACAATTTTTTATAGAAATTAAAAGTAAAAAAATAAGATTTATATTTGTAAAACCCAAATTAAATAGACAAATGTAACAAATTGACTGAATGTAAATTTATTATTTGCTTTAACTCGTGGTTCCACACATGAGTTGAAAACGAATTTTAATACGAGATTTAAGGACTTTTTACTATTTTAAAATTTAAGTGAACAGTTGGTTTGTTATGGTATTTGTTATAAAGAGTGTCAGTGTATGTCACAAAAACGAAAAAAAAAGCTTAAAGTTGACTTTAATTTAATTATATGATACTTTGGGCATGTTATTTTTGGATTAACTTTGATGTTGTTATAAGTTAAAGAAGAAAAGTAACCACATTCAGCACCTCAGTTGGTAAAAATACAAAATCTTAATAAAACATCATAACATTGTATTAAGAAATTTCAACCATAGCACCGCATGAAAAAGCTAAAAAAAAATAAAAGTAAAAATAATTTATTACAATTATTATAAATTATTAGTTTTTTTTAAATGTCTTCAACTCATCATCTTGTTGTAAAGTTGACAAGTTCTAATATTCCGGAGTGATCAAAACAACATATACTGTAATAGATATAGTCTAAAGTACGAAAAAAAAACTCCGCATGAAATAAAAACCTTAAACCATAAATAAATTCAGAATATATATATANTATATATATATATATACTAAATCTAGTAGTTTTTCGACAATTCAAGAAAATAGTAAGCATTGACATAACTTCATAACTTATAATAAAATAATATCTTTATCCGATGCCAATAGATGGCTCTGTATTACAGCGGGAAAATCATCTCTTCTTAACACGTGCGGAAATGAATTTTGCTTTTCTTTAATGCCTTTCATACTACTTTTTGCTTTCATTCAATGGCTTTAGAAATATATTTAATACTTTAACTGCTTACAGTAATAGTGAATAAAATTTTTAAATTCAAATGTCACGTTTTTATATAGAATACAGTTTCATGGTAATTATGTGCGAATTTAGAATTAATATCTGCCGTCAAGTTGAAATAATAAGAAATTATAATTAAATAAATGTATAAAAAAGGAACTCATATCGAATCCAACGAAGACATTTTATGATTTCATCACCTCATAAAGTCTTAAACATTTTGTCTGTAAATAAAATGTTGAAAAAAAAAAAAAAACATTTTTACGTATTTCAGCAATTTTTTAAAAACTCAAAAATAGTTTTAAGATTTTCAGAAAAAAAAATAACTAAAATAGAGAAATAATATATTAAAAAATACTCAAAAAATCTTCAAAACAAAAACAATTGATTAAATTTAACCGAAATATTCTCAATTTTGAAATAAAGAGCAGAGTGTAATGAACTTCTAAATATCCTTTTGGGAAAATGGAGAGCACATCATGTTTCGAAAATTAGTTGTGGTTCGAACAAGGAAATTTTGCGACAAAATGGCCAATCCAGAAAATAATTTCATTCAACCGTAACTTTTACTGCATTTAGTTTCTTAGATATAACAATTAAGCGTTAGTCTACAGAATTGAAGCAAAAATATTTTATAATAGTTAATAAAAAGTTAGAGTAATCTAAAAATTGTCAAATGAACCAAAATATTTTTTAGTTTAAAATTTTAAAAACTAAAAAGATTGACAAATCTCATCTATATGGTGCTGGGAGTACTGGGGTACTAAATAAAATACACACGAAAATTTAAATTACTGTTGTAAATAATAAACAATATCTATGGGTCGTGAGTTTAATGTTAATGAAACATTTTGATAACATTTCATACTCAATAATCAAAAATGCTAATTACCTTTAATATCTTGTTTTAATGCAGACGAGATTTTCCCATTTATGCTTATTATAGACCACAATAGAAGTACAATATTAAATCATTCGTTTATAACAGGGTATAAGCTGCAAAAGAAAATAAATATTTTAGTACACTTATAATAGGAATTAAACATTTTCAAGGGAAATAAAATAAAAATTTAATATTATTTCAAATTATCAATCAACGTACAATTATAAATTATGATGCAAAATATATTCATGATTATTTTAATATGTATATATTTAAAAAAAATTCATTTTAGAAATAATCAATTATCATTTAAAATATTAAATTATTATATGATTTAAAATTGGAAACAATTTAAGAAACTACTATTAAGAATTTTCATTAAGAGTAATCGAAATACTTCAAATAATATAGGTAATTTCAGGATGAGCCAATATTTTAAAAAAATGTATAAAAATATTACTTGTTTTGTAAAATTGATTTTATAATTTATATTACACTTGGAAAAAAGTATGGTCTAACAGAATATGGTAAAATTTACCGTGTTTCTGGCTCTATGGAAAAGCCAAAAAGAGTGGTAATTTTTACCCAAGACCATATGGTTTTTGGTGAAATTCACAATAAAATATGGTTTTATTACCGTGCTCTTTGGTAGAAAATTTGGTAAAATTTGGTAATCCTATCCTGTTACTTTAGAGCATGTCATAAAAAACTATTTATTCGATTTCATTTACTTTTAATTTTTGTACTTTTACTATATGTGTGGTAATAAAAACTATAATTTTAAAAAACAGAATTTCCGGTAAACCATTACCAGATGGACAGAAAAATTACCAAATGAATGGTTTGAGAACAGCGTATTTTTTTTACCAGAATTATTATTATTATTTTTACTAGAAATGTTATTACCATACAAGTACGGAAATTTTACCAGAAATATAAATATCTTCCGGTTGGCAAATAGTTAAGTCTCCCTTTTAAAGAAACAAGCCATATTCACACGCATTCACACATATGGAACGCAGATTTTGTTAATTTCCCATTCTTTTCTAGTTGCACGTTTATCTGAATTATTAAAAAAAAATTCTTTGCATACTGAATTGAATTAAAAATTACAATGTTTGGTTAAATAAATAAATAAATAACGCCAGTCGTTAATTAGAACCAGCAATTCATTCACGATAATAAAGTCATGAAACTAGATTGAATTAGCTCATATTATCTTTAAAT
This sequence comes from Parasteatoda tepidariorum, assembly GCF_043381705.1. Taxonomy (NCBI): domain Eukaryota; kingdom Metazoa; phylum Arthropoda; class Arachnida; order Araneae; family Theridiidae; genus Parasteatoda; species Parasteatoda tepidariorum. Next base: position 34,296,566 of record NC_092214.1, on the reverse strand, counting down.
AGTAAATATTAAAACAATTTGTCATTAAAAACATATTTTGGTTTTAAAATAAAACAATTGAAAACTATAATGCATTTTTTTTCGAGGGGGGGGGGAATACGAACTCAGAAAAGTTAGTTTAACATTAAGCCGCGATGTTGGTATTTTAGAACCATAATATCGTGCAAATTTTAGTAATAATTAACCATAACATCGTGTAAATTTTAATAAAACTTACTAGGGTGGTAAATTTGAACGAGTTGAGAGTCCAAATTGAACTATAGTATCATGTAATCAAGTTTAATATAGATTAATGTGCACCATACTATGATTTAATTTGCTACCGTATTAAGATTTCAGTAAATTCATTCGATATTTTTGTCCAAATGATCTATAAGTTTTAATAATGAAACTCTATTCACTATTCCGCTGTATAATCCTTCATTGAGTATAAACAAAAGACGTATAGTTAGGAAAAGTAGATTATCCAGATTCCAAATCTTGATACTAGTTAAATGCCACTGGAAAACTCCGCCATTAAAAATATTTTTTAATCATATATAAAAATACATTTTTAGAAAACACCGTTTAAAAACCTTATGACTACTTATATTAAACCTAGAAACATAAGAACGCAAATCCCAAAAAGTAAAGTACAACAGTTCAGAAAACCCTGTAAGATTCAGTAAATAATAATTCTTGGTGAAAATGTAGCCCGTTGAAATTTTTTTAAAAAAAATATGTTTAATCTATTTTGAAAGAAAAACAATATACGATTAATGACAATGTCAGCATACATTATTTGGAGTAGTTGTTAAATTTAGTTTCTAAATTTTTATTATTATCGAAATGCATTTTTACAACACTTGGGATGTTTTAAAAAAAGTTTGTCGTTAAAGGACAATAAGCGCACTATTACTTCGTCATAATCGAAATATTATCAAATTTAATTAATTGGCAATTTTTGAGAAAGATAAAAATAGTGGTTTGTTTAATTCGATACTACTATAAAAATTCCAAAGTTTCTTAATAACTTATACTTCGTTTTATAAATTCAAACAAATTTTGTATGTAGATACATTCTGTAAACATTTAAACTTGCTCAAAAATATTGAAATTAGAAATACATATTTAAACACTTTAAATAAGAAGTGCGAAAAAGTTCCCCAAAAAGGGTGCTAACGCAAAAATAAGTTTAAGTTGTTTCTGCAGGAAGAAGAAAGTAAAAGCACATTTACAGGGGACTTTTGAAGAGCTTATACGATTTTCCACTCACTGCAATGGCTGAGTATATTGAAAGTATTGGATGATCACACTTTAGTACTGTTTAAACAGGATTTCGGAGAAGCCTAAGAACCTTCATATACACTAGATTTATATGAATAAAGCACTTTACATGAATAAATCTGAGTAGTGAATGTTTCCAAAATTGGATATTTCTCTTTCAAGAACTCAAATTGTTACATGAATTGAACTATTGCATTTAAATTGAATGCGTTTATATACACAGTAAAAAAATTCCGAATCAAATTGCGGTAAAAATTACTGGCACCTGAGTGCAACATCTGTAAAATTTATTTTTATCGTAAAATTATATACCGTAATTTTTACAGTAATATTTATTTAATTACAGTGATTCAGTAATTTCACAGTAAATATTACTGTAAAAATTACGGTACATTAAATTTTCTGTTCCGTAAAATTTTACGGTATAATAGATTTTACTGTAAAATGTTCTGGCACTTTGAGTGCCGGTCCTTTTAATGCAATTTGATCCGGATTTTTTTTTACAGTGTTTAACATTTCATGGTCTACAGAAGAAGTATTTAAAATTTCTAAACAAAACATATTCACATAAAAATATAAAATTACCGACAGTTATATTTTATAATTACGCGAGATAATTAAAAAAATACGGATTTTCGTTGCACATAGATTTAATTTATAGCTATACAAGTACAGATTTAATTTATAACTATTCAAGATGATAACAACATGAATAGCACGTTAAGCATTGTCACACATTAAAAGGATTATTTTCTTAGAAAACATTTAACTTAAATAAAACTTACGTAAAATTCACTTTGTAATAATATGTATGAATTGTCGACAGACCAGCTTCAAACGCGCAGACAGACAAACAATAAAAAGTTTTGTTTACTTTATAAAAATTATACAACTAGGTAAAAAGGAAAGTATTTACAATGCCAATAAGCAGGGAATTATAGTGGAATAAATTTAAATATTGAGGACTCAACTATTAAATATTTAAAGTAAGGTACAGAAAATTAAAGATGAAAGGAAAGACTACTGATATTTTTATTGATTGAAGTAATATAAATATTAATAAGATGGAGTTCAAGTGCAAATTGCAAAAAATTGAAAATTTTACCGATGTAATAAGGAAGCAAGGAAAAATAAATTTTTAAAAAGGCATTATATTAATGCGCGAAAAATGGAATTCTAAAAAAATATGCAAATATAAAATTAAATATAAAAATTAAACTAAAACATTTTCCACAGAAAAATAAAATTAAAGTATTCAAGCACGTGCAATGAGAAAATAACTATTTGAATGTTAGAAAACAAAACCGCGGGAAAATGCAAACACAAGCGGGGAAATAAATAATTAAAAATTTTATACCAAATAATTATTTTACAACCCAATAAAATAATTAAACTTTTTGAAATAAAATATGCCTCAACAAAAACAAAGCATGATAAAGTGAAAAAAAATGAAAACAGGGAAAAGATTTTTGGAGCCAAGAGAGCTGACAAATCTGACAGTAACCAAAAATAGATCTTACCTCCAGTACGCACTAGAGTCCTGCCAAAGTGTGGCCATCCATCGGAAAAGACACAACGTGCATGAGGAGGTAACGCATGCGCATACACTTGTTTGAAACGTCACAAATCGAGAGCCAATAGAAAGTGAGGGAGAATGAGAGAGAGAGAGCTTCTTTACTGCCTTTGGGTCAGGTTCCAACAGAGACCGACAGGTGAATTCTTTTTTCTCTCATTATGTCAGTCCAATATTGGCGCTGTAGCGCTTTAATTTTTGCAGTTCTTCGCGATTAGAGAAGGTCTCGGTCACTACTTCATGACTGACCATGAGGTAATCGAAAAGCGGAACAGAAAAGAGAATTTCTTTCAAAGAAATGTCAAAATGATGAGGATTATATGAGAACAAGGCTCTCCAATGACTTAAAACATGTTTAGAGGATACTACTAGTGACGCTCTAAATTCAATGCTCTCAATACGGTTTCTCGAGCTGATAAAAAATGTAATCATAATTATAAAAAAAAAGAAAACGCTTGAGGAGAAAGGAATAGTTTTATTTAATGACTACTAACGTTATTTTTAATTATATTTCCGTTACTTTTACCGATTACATTTAATCGTTATTGATTGCTTTCTTCAAAAAATTCACATTCTCGCATTTTGCAAACAAGTTTGCCGAAACTTGATTTTCCATTTTGTTAAACAATAAAATATTTATTGTGAAATAATTTATAATTATAAAAGCGTTTTAATAAATTTCTGCGGGTAAGAAAAAGTAACGATTGAAAGTCAGAAAAAAAAGAGCACAATTTATATGATGAAGACACTTTTTCGAATTATTAAAAATTGCTATACACCAATAATTTGAGAATTTAGTAAATTTTCATACCTAATATTTTTTAAAAAACATATGGGTAAAATGTATCGATATTAATGCCGCAACACTTGAAAGCAACACCAGCAATATAAGAAGCAATTTTTAAAAATAATAGTAACAAAATATAAAATATTCAAATGAATTACGACTTTAAAAAGAACGCATTAACTACAGTTTAAAAAAAACATTAAGCGATTAAAAACAATTCTTTAGAAAGAAATTTATAAATTATCGGGTAATTTTTAACTTTTGCCAGCACAGTTGAATTGTAGTTACAAGAAATAAGGAAGTAATAGGCAGTAAAGCTAGAGAGGAGCGATATTTCGGAAATTATCGATGTTTTTAGATCAATATTAAGATCACAAAAATTATTATCGAAAATGATAAATATCAAATTCGATAATGTCACTATAGTTATTAATAGCAAAACTATCTTGAGCGCGCTAGTTCCACAGCTAGCTTTTGAGTTGTGTTCAGAAATTTTGAAGACATTTTCATTTATCATATTTTTAAACTTGATCAGTGATTTGGACAAAGCAAAAATGAAGCAATATAGTAAATATGGAAAAAATAGCGATATATGGCCATATTAAAATTCCGATTTCTTCGATCACTAACAAGCAGAGATACTATCCTTAAATTAGAGATGCTGCCTCTCCATACAAAAAGTCCTTAATGAAGTTAAAAGCAAACATCCTTAGCTATACTATGTGTATATTATATATAAATTTTTTAAGAGAATTTCTTTTTTAAATTTTTTCCTCCTCTGATCAGTGATATGATCAATATAAGAGTAACATGAGCCATTTTTATTTTTCATATTTTTAAACTTGATCAGTGATTTGGACAAAGCAAAAATGAAGTAATATAGTAAATATGGAAAAAATAGTGATAGATGGTCACATTGAAATTCCGATTTCTTCCATCATTAACAAGCAGAGATACTATCATTAAAAAGAGATGCTGCCTCTCCATGCAAAAAGTCCTTAATGAAATCAAGAGCAAACATCGTTAGCTATACTATGTGTATATTTTATATAAATTTTTTAAGAGAATTTTCCTTTTAAATTTTTTTTCCTCTGATCAGTGATATGATCAATATAAGAGTAAAATTAACTAGTAAAATTGAAAAAATATTGTGATATATCGTCAAATAACGATATTTTATAACGATATATCGCTATATTGAAATTCCAATACCTTCCATCACTAACAAACAGAGATACTATTCTGAAATTAGAGATGGGGCTTCTCCATGTAAAAAGTTCTTAATGAAATCAAGAGCACACATCTCCTGCTATATTGTGTGCAGATGAGAATGCGTATGTGAATTTCTTAACACAATTTCTCTTTTAATTTTTTTCCCATTTGATTCATGATTTGACCAACATAAAAAAGCAAACTTGTAAAATTGAAAAACATCGCGATATATTGCCAAATAGTGATATTTTATAACAATATATGGTTATTTAGAAATTCCGATATCTTTCATTACTAAAAAGCAGAGACATTGTGGTGAAATTAGAGATGGTGCCTCTCCATACAAAATGTTCTTGACGAAGTCTCAAGTACACACATCCTCAGCGCATACTGTGTGCATATTGAAATTATTTCTTTATATCGCGCAGGTGTACAGGAAAGCTAGAACGTAAACATAATCTTTTCACAATAGGGTGCTCACTTCCTCTTTTTTATGTTATTTATTTATTTTTTGAGGGTTAGGGTGGTCATCTTATTCCGCGTTGTGGGTGGAAAAAGAGCGATTTCATACTCGTTGATCTCGGTAAACGCAATGCAGCATTCCATAAAATCTTTTACATCGTGAAGAGTATTTTCCAAACGCATATATGCATAATAATAATAGTAATAATAAAAAACTCCTCATTTAAGGAAAAAGGAAACTTATTTTGAAAACATATTGTACTTATGATGTATTGTAATTCTTCCGTAAACATTATATATGTATAAATCTCTATCATACGATGTCATATAATGGCTATTAAGTATTAGAAACTTGGGCTATTTCAAATAAAGAGACAAATGATTTTAAGTGACTTTCACTTCAAACTTTAAGTTGATGGTTTCTATAGTTAAAATTGGGGTTTTCCACTGTATCGATTACATAGCACTATAGCCATGAAAATATGAAACGTTTCGATGCGTCCCGCTTTTTATTTAGAGATATAGAAAGGGAATTAGGGTTGCAAGACGTCTCTTTACGTAATTACACGTAATTCAATAGAAAAAACTTAGAGATCTTGATTGGTACAAAAATATGACGCCACTTAGATTCCTGGGCACTTTTGAGATTTCCTTAATGAGTATATTTCCAAGAATTTTAACATATGAATTTCAGAAAATAATCCTTTAATTCGNTAGATAGATGAATAATAAAAATAATCTACCTACTCGCGCTCTCTTTTTTAAAGTAAATGAAGAGGAAAGTTTGATATATCGATTTACTCATGGACAAAAAAATTAGCGCACCAAGAAGGAGTCGTCAAAATGAAACGAAATTTTACATACGTAATGACTGCTTTGATGTAAGTAAATGATTGGAAAATCAAAGATTATCGTTTTACTTTGATTTTCTAATACTAATTTACTTTCATCAAAATATAGTCATTGCGTATGTAAAATTTCGTTTCATTTTGACGACTCCTTGGCGCGCTAATTTTTTTGTTCATGAGTATTTCTCTCTCTTTCTCTCTCTCTCTCTCTCTCTCTCTCTATATATATATATATATATATATATATATATGACTATATTTTATATTAAAATAGTTTCTAGAGTTAATATGAGTTAAAAGTATATTATTAGTAATTAAACAAACAACCGGGTAAATGTTTTGATATTCTCAGCAAGATAAAACTGTGGTCTAGATTTTTTTTCCGAACCAGCACTTGAATTGCTGAACAATAAAAATAATCTACCTACTCGCGCTCTCTTTTTTAAAGTAAATGAAGAGGAAAGTTTGATATATCGATTTATGATAAACTACATGTTTTATATTCATATGGTATATCAAATTTTGACTTTTTGAGAATCTGATATAAAATGTCAAGCAAACACAATCGAATTTATTATGCGTGTATCAAAGAAAGAGATGAAACAAAATTGATAAGATAAATATCGCATCTTCATTTCCGAAAACTATAACATGAGTTAGATTTATCTAGCAGTTCACACTGTCACGCTCTAATTTGGTTCGACAGAATAAGGTAGTCAAAGTTTAAAGAAAAAGTTTAGCTGTGAATTAATTTTGACTAAACATGTATAGTGTACTTACTTCTTGTAGCTCGAACTCTATGTCAGTATTAGTTATTTTACCTTAAAAAAGATGCATAAAAATGTAAAATTTAAAATTTATGATGGAACATATATATTAGCCACACCAAAATGGTTTATAATAACACTTTTAAAATATAAGTTTAAAATTTTTAATATACAAGTTTAAGTTTTAAGCGTACGAGCTAAAGAGGTAAGTATACAAAATTTAAAATTTTTTACCATAATTAAATTTTATAAACTTTTATAATTAATATAATTAATTTTGATTATTTGAAAAATTTGATAAAATATTTCTTATAGCTTAAACGTTTTGTCAGTTTTAGTTATTTTACAATAAAAGTGGACAGAAATGTTTTATAATTTAAAACTTATGTAAAAAAGACCAATTAGCTTATAACCAAAAGATTTATAATAATCCTTTAATAATATAAATTGAACATACAAGTTTTAGTGCTAAATATTCAGATTAAAGTTTTAGGAATATAAATAAGGTTTTAAGAAACATAAATTTCATTAACTTGTATATCTAAAATTTTTACAGTTGAACAAATTAAATTATAAATTTTAAATATGAAAAATATCAATTTTCAAACTAGATATATATATGTAAATTCACATCCTAATATAATTTGTATATTTGAAACTTTCATATATGGAAATTTAAAATGTACTAATTTATACCTTTGAATGATTTATTTTGTTAAACATGGATAAATAGTTATGAAACAATACTTAAATACATAATGGGTTACATTGATTGTTATTAAACTATTCATCAAAAGCTCAGCTTGAAATGCTTGTTACGAAAATTGAAACGACTCGAAATGCTGTTTTTAAACAATTGAACACAGTTATATAAAAAAATGGACATAGCATTTGAAGCCTTTTTCAAACTTGTTTTTAAATATTGTTCTTTTCTTAAAAAATAGACTAATGAATCCAAATAAAGTCGTAATATAATATCCCCTACTTGTGTAAATAACTTGATACATTTTATTTATTCAGTCTTTTTTTAAGGATGTTAAAAGTCAATAGTTGTTTTTACAAGGTTGCTTCGGGAGTTATAAATTTATAATGGTTGGAGTAAATTTACGTTGTAGGAATTTAGAGCTTTAAAACTCTTTTATTGTTTATAGTTCTGAATACGAAGACATCCTCTGAAAAGTTAATTTTTAATATACCTTACCACCTGATCTCGAAGACAGGGACTTCGCCCGTAATGATTATGCTTAGTGTTTATATAAGTAAGAAAAAGAAAGTATAGTAATTCCTCGATTCGTGGTTAAATTTGGTTTGAAAAGCAAAAAAGCATATTTCTTGCTGCGTCCATTTTCGTTTAAAATGAATTTTAAGCTGTGTCTGTTTTCTTAAACACACATTTCGAGCTGTGTCCAGGTTTAGAAACTCACAAACGTTATTATTTTTAAACTTGGAAGGATATTTTGAAACTTAATTATGCTTCATAACATTACATTTTTTTTCCTACTTTTATATTTCTTTAAAACTTGTGCATATATTTTGATTTTCCTTTATAAATAAAATCAACATTGGACAAAGTTGCAAATATAGAAAATACTTCTAATTCTTTAAAAAAAGTTCTAGAATTTAAAAACACTTTTCGCTGAGGAATCACTTAAAGCAAAGACAACCAGAAAGTATTAATATGACAAACTATATTCGAAAGAAATTTTAAAAAGTATAAAAAGATTCTTTAACTCTAACATCTATAAACTTGTTTACTTAAATACTCGTGTTATTTTCCTTTTAAGAACTGTAATTTTAAACCTAATTTTTTTAAAAATAAAATAAAACAGAATTATACTAATATAGCAGAATAATATAATAATAATTTCAGCTTATATACTAAATAGTAATGGTAATAATATAAAATGCTGTATTGCTATTTTAAATGCAACAGGTATTACGTACCATAATTTATTTTGCACCGTATTTTTCAGTTTAGAATTTCAGAATTACTTAAAAATATTTATAAATTAAAATTCTACCTTACGCATTTAGAAAGATAGAGGCACTTTGAAGAAATCATTTGAAAAGGGCGCTGGACTCAGAAGTAAGACCTGAACTGGTAGAACAATAAGAATGGAAGAAACAATGAAGAAAACGGAACTTGACGAGAAACGGTACACTAAGAAACCCCCTAATGGGGTCAAGTTAATTAATTTTACTATAAGGGCTTAGAAAAGCTTTAATGATAATTGGTGTGGTATTTTTTTTAATCATCATCTTATAGACTTTCACTTCAGGTATTTGATTATAAGTTCAATCACGTAAAGGATGTACCAATTTTGAAGAGTGCAAAATGCAAATTTAAGGCAATGTTTACATTTTAAAAAGTTTTGAATATTTTTTCGTTTGTAAAAGATAAAACTTAACTTAAAGAATAGTTTCAATGATCTACTTTATGCTTCTAATATTGGTGTGAAACTTTTAAGGTATGTTTTAAAATTGCCCATATTAATCTGAAAGTGCTAAGAATGAGAAAAACTTTCACTTTTTGTTTCAAATTACGTATCACTGTTCCAATATTACGAAACAATTTTTCTCTTAAATATTTTCTTACAAATAAAATAAAATAAAGTAGAAGTTCCTGGCAGAGGTTTAACGCGATGTGTAACAAACTTTTGTGCTGTTTCAAAAGATTCAAATTCAGTGATTTCATTCAGGCTTTTTTTAATACTTTTTTTAATACATCATATTCACATACTTGCTTGCAAAACCCCATTTATAATAAACATTTTCTCTACAACAACCATTACTTTTCAATTTAAGCACCATTATTTTGTTAGCTAGGTACATTTTTTTAAACTTCTTAATTTTAGGTAAGAAAATACATAGAACAAATTGTACAATCAAGAAAATAACTTGTTTAAGAACTCAGATTTATTAAGGAATGTGATTTTACTACTTATCATTTTTCTATTGAGAATCACTTTATTTAATAAAGATTTCATATCGTCTGAAAGGGAATAGAATTTATCTTTTTTTTCTTCACAATTTTGAATATTTTAAGTAAGCATCTAATGAAATTGAAAAAAGAAAGGGTTTTAATATAATAAAAAATCCTAGCGCATATTAGGTATATAATGATATAAAAACTGCTATTTAATTATAAAATTAAGACAAGAAAATAGTTTATTGCAAATATCTAAAATTATTTTGAGTGTACGATAAACAAACTATCATTAAAGTTTAGGATAAAATTATATGTTTAACCCTATAAAATTAAATAAAAATATTGCAAGCAATAAATTATTCTACATTTATTAAAAGTAATTTAATAAGTAATAAAGATAATTATAAAAAATTCTGGTTTATTTTCATATTTGCTCTCAAAATGGTTTAATTTAAAAAAACTTTTGTCCACTTTTAAAAGCAAGAGATTTTTATTTTTAAACAAACATGTTGCTTGTGAAATAACTAAGAAACTCAATTTGGATTAAAGACATTATCTGACAGCGTTTGTAAATAGATAGATTTAAAAGATATATAGACTAAAAAAAAAATAGTTTCAAAAAGAATTTAAACAGAAATTTTCCATTAAAACTCAACACAGCAATTCCACTAATGAAAGCTAATACTTTTAATAAATCTTATAATAAATACTTATTTGCGGAAGAAATTTTTATCTACATAATGCATGTCTAAACACTTTGAAAGAAATCAGCAAAAGTTTCAAAGATGTTAAATTAAAGAACTATTCATTTAAACTACTTCATTAGGTCATTTTTTGTCTACTTTTAAAGAATAACAGCTTTTTACATTCAAACAAATTTGTTTTTTTTGTGAATAAAACTTAAGAGGGATGTAATTAACTAAGAAACATATTTTATATAATAAATTCGTATCTGGCAGCTCTTGTAAATATATATATTTAAAAGATAACTAGATTCAAAACCAACTAAACTTAATAGAAGTAATTCTCTCATTGAAAGCTATTAAATCTTATACCTCTCTTTTGTCGGAGAAATGTTTATAAAAGTAATGCACGGTATCACAAAAGCTTTAAACAAAATAATCAAAGTTGAAAAGATGTGAAATAAAATAACTATCTAAAAAAAAGAAAGAAAGAAAGAATGCAGAAAGACGCAAATAAATATATTACGCTTAGAAAGGCATGTTTTTACATAACAATGCTTTTTTTGCTTAGAGGAATACCAAAAATGGACCAGTGAACTTTTTGAACAATAACACAAGTAGAACATGTTTTAGCCTTGACAATGACTTGACATCGTATTTCATTGTTGTTTCCTCGTGAATTTGCAACAAATTTGAAGAGTTTTCTCAGTTTACTTGTTTAATTGAATGTAAAGTTGTTTGTTTTCGTTAATTAAATTTATATTTTTGGTTTCCCTAAAAGGTTGGTGAATTGTAGTAAGTGTTTTGAAATGATGTTAATAAAATAAAAATAATAATTTGAATGAAAATAATAAAATAATACGCATAAAAATACAACTTTTTAAAAATTCGATTTCTCAGGAACTATTCAATCAATTTTACTCCTACTTTGTATTTTGCCATTGAAAATTGCATTCTTTAAAATAATATAAATGACAGCGTTAAATAATGATGTATACCTTACTATTCAAACTTTTTTTTGACTGTTATTAAATAAAAAAATTAATAAATTTTTACTAAAAGCTATTTTTCGCATGGAAATATTTTTGGGCAAATGAATTTAATAATGTTGTGCGAAAATTCTTCAACTCGCTTAAAATGTTCCCGGGTTGTACTGAAATACGCAAAAAGTAAAACCAACATTAACTTAGTAAAAGGTAAAATTAAAAATAAATAATAAATAAAATAAAAATTCAATAATAATATAAGTAAAAGTAAAGTTAACAGGTATTATTGAATTTTCTGTGTCTGATTTCGTAACTTAATATGTCGTCAGCGTTTATTAACTAGCATATTTGAGGTCGAACCTTTAAAATTGAGTCCTAGAACGTGAAGATCCGATCATTAGACCAAACGTTATTCAGGCCAGTTTTGTATTTTGCGCTCTAAACACTTATTATAGAAATAAAGTAATTTTTTTATGAAATATCTAACAATATCAACTAATACTTATATTAAAGGTGCTATTGGCAAAAACTTAACATTTGGCTATAGGTATACAGCATAACACAACATAATATAATATAATATAATATAATATTAATATAATAATAATTTCAGCTTATANAAGGTTTTGTCACCGTTTTAGTATTTCTTCTTAAATTATCTGAAACCACATGTTTATTTTGTTTAATTACGCTTTTGAAAAATGGTTCTATAAAATTGAATAGTTTAAAATTAATAGTAGTTGAAATAAAAATATCATGTTAAATATTAAAAATCAGAATAATTGTGAAAATTGTTTGATTTTAGTGTACTATGAATAACATGAGTTAGAACTAGATGATGCTTAAATTTTAGCTTGATGGGATAAACTTATGAAATCATGTTTTGCACAATATAATATAATATAATATAATAATTCTGACAGTTATTGAAAGTTAAAAAACAATCATTTTTTAAATATTACTCTTAATTGAAATGCTATATCAAACTTCTTACTTACACGATAAAGAATATTGCATCAAAACTAGGTACGATAAAATAATGAGAAAAGTTTGTGGAAAATAAGCACTGTTTTGTTAATAAAAATAGATAAAAAAAGAAATACCGTTACATTTAGCATTCAGATGTATTTTTTGTCGCATCTTCTCTATAGATATTCTCATAGAGTTGAAGTTTTTACTAGCAGTGTGCAAATAAAAAAGCAATGAAAATGTTGAATAAGCTGTTACTTGAAGCTGTTTTTTCAGGTGACGCGAAGAAGGAATTACATTGTCACGCTTATTCATACCCTTTCTAATGCTTGCGAAAAAATAATTTCATGCTTTATTTCGCAAAATTTATAGTACTTTAATTTTGGTACTCAAAATAGTATAATTAGCAAATATCGATTTTTACTTGAAAAAAAATTCTTTTTACATATTTTTATTTGTGGAAAAACTTTTTTTTTTAGTTGTAACAATGAAAGCAAATTTTCGTAATTTTAAGTTAAAGATAATTAAAAAAAATACAAAAACCATCGTGAATAAAAGAAATTAACGTAATTGCAAGAAAAAGTTAAGATAAATAAAGAGTGAGAAAATTGAGTAATTATTTTTATGACTTGACAGCTCGTAAAATGACTCAACATCACCAGAAATGTAATAATAATAAATTATTTCATTGAAATTAATATAAAAGGTACAAATTTATTAGTTTTAACTGTAAAAAAAAATTAAATTTTTCTCATTCCTAACAATAGCAGCTGCTCTAAGTTTTTTAGTAAGGATATTTCTCAGAAAACAGATACACTGCTCTTCATTGTAACAAAATATATTTAATAGAGATTAAAAATTAAAATTGATGAAGAATATGAAAAATTCAGCATTTTTTTTTCAAACTTGAAATATTAATTTCTTAATTTTTAATTTTAACGTAGCTCAAAAATTCACTCCATCTCAGCAGAAATGTGATAATATAAATTTATTTCGTAGAAAACAATTATGAAAGGATAAACATTTATTAATAACATACCGTTTTCTTCATTTTTAAAAAACATATTTTTTAAAATATTTGTATTTGCGTTAAATCTCTTTGTTTTTTGTTTGAACAGTGTGAACAGCAACTGTTTGCACTCAGTTGAGCAAAAGACATTTTGGTAATACCAAGAAAAAGTTCAGGTCAAGAAAATGCCAAAAAAAAGAAAGTCTATAATTATTTACATAATTTGAAATCCTAATTTTTGTACATTACTATTATTGTTACTCGAAAACTAACTTAATCTCAATAGAAATATGATAGTACTAATTTATTTCGTCGAAAATAGTTGCAAAACTATTATTTTTTTTTCAAAACTTTAGGTGTGTCTATCCCAAATACTTTTTTTTTCTTAAAAAGAAAGTTCTTAAAGTAATCAATAATATAGTACTTTTTGCATAAAATCATTTGAGCAAATAAAATCACTTGAGCAAAAGACATTTTGGTAATACCAAGAAAAAGTTCAGGTTAAGGAAAAGCCCAAAAAAATCTATAATTATTTATATAATTTGAAATCCAAATTTTTGTACATTACTATTATAGTAACTCGAAAATTAGCTTAATCTCAATAGAAATATGATAGTATTAATTTATTTCGTGGAAAATAGTTGGAAACAATTATTTTTTTTTAAAACTTAAGGTGTGTCTATCCCAAATACTTTCTTTTTCTAAAAAAGAAAGTTTTTAAAGTAATCAATAAAATAGTACTTTTTACATAAAATCATTTCCTTACGTCCTTATAAGGCACAAAACAATTTATATTGAGAAATCCATTCGAAAAAGGATTTACTCGAGGAATTTAAAGCTAACTTCAACTAGAGTTTATTAATAATAAATAGCAATAACGGTGAAAAGAAAACAAAAGTAGGACGCTTTTAAGCCCTAAGCATAACCGCAGAGAAACTAACCGGACATCATTTGGCGAAATAAAAAATCCAATCACACACGTTTCGCAAGGAAAAAAAAAGACATCTTTGTCAAATGAAATCATTTAAATAGCTATCGTGATTTAAAATGAGATTATATTGCTTGCCTTTTGTTAGTCAGGTTTTTTCCACTATTGCTATCGAACATAAAAATGTTAATTAGAGAATTTCCATCATTTTGAAAAGAATTTGATGTAAATATTTCAGTATTTGAAATTAAATCATTAAAATATTAAGAATAATTGGTTCGTAAAGTATGTAAAAAATCTTTTAGAGCAAGATTGAAAATTGATGAGCTTTCCTTAGTTTTAAATTCGAAGAGATAATTTGAAGGGGTTGCTCATTTTTATGTCTATATAATTGAAAGGGATTTGACCATTGATGTCCATTGATAATGAGATTATATTAGTGGTTTTACGTATTGTTATCATTTTCAATTTTTTTCTGCCAACTTTCTTTTTTATTATAAAAATTGCTTGCAAGTAAGCAAAAGATATTAATATATAGCACAAACTATTACGAATATTATTATAAGCATTACGTAATCTCAGTCAAGATAAATGGTGAAAGTTTTTTATTATAATAATGTTTAATAAAAACACGAGTATAAATATTGATGCCAATACTGTCTGAATGAATATTTTAAGGATAGTAAAATATTTTAAGAGGATGAAAATAAAAATAAAATGAATTAAAACATTATTGTATTATTACTTCCTAAAGTACATAGTTAAGAAATAACACAACAGACAGGATTTGTAATTTTATAATTATCAGGAAAAAGTGGTGCGTTCAAAATTAGTACTCCTGCCAGAGTAAAAACTTTAAAACCAACATAAAAAATAGCGAATAAAAATATACCAAAAAATTTAAAAACTTGTGCAAGAGTCATGTTTCCGAATAACTTCAAATATTATAGTTTTCATGGATAAAACTAGTTTTTGACAAAGTTCGAAGTCTGTTCTCAACCCTTAGTCTTAGAAGTAGATTTTTCCTTTATGATGATGTAAACAGCCTCTAATTTGCCTGAACTCTTCGTGCTTAGTCACCCAAAAAGTTCTCCATTGGTTTGATATCTGGAGACTTAGCAGACCATTACGGATGAATAGTTGCGCTGTCTTGCTGAAATATTCAATTTTCTCCTGCAAGATCTTTCCGTATATTGTAAAATATGACTTACTAAGACATTTTGCTAAGATAAACCTTGACTTGTAAAGCACTTTCCATAATTTTTAGTAACACTTGTCTTTTATTTTTTAAGACATGAAACTCGTAATATTTTTAAGCTATTTTTTGGAATGAAAATTATTTGAATTACTGCTAAACTGTAAATCTGATGAGAATTGCAGAAGTTTATTAGTTAGCAAGTTTGCGTTGGCGTGAGCGTCATATAAGAGTTTAGTAAAACCAAATTTCTTTAATCTTTAGATGCATGAATTTTTATTGTAATTAAAGAATGTTCGTGATTAATTGGGAAATGGGTGTAGTTAATGGGAAAAATACAAAAAAGAAAGCCCTTGAATATTTTTTTTTTAATTTTCAGAAAATATATTGATTTGTTTCTACATCATCACGAACAATAATGAGCTCTTGAAATCTACTGCGTACAATAATTTAATATTTCAAACATAATTTCTTGTGTAAAAAATCGTCTACAAACATAACTACTTTTTATACTTTTTGTAACTACTTTTACTACTTTTTTTTATAACTATTTTTTTTTACTTTTTGTAAATAATCGCAAATCGTATCACCAGCCGAAATGAATTTGTACTCAGATAGTTAGCCAGAAATGAAAATTATCACAGATAAAGAAATAAACTGCCAATCACTCTAGTTGCGTTCGGAAACGATAAAATTGTTTTGATCTAATTAAAATTAAAAAAAAAACACCATGCAAAGGTTACTACATAAAGGTATATCAAGTTTTAAACATACGATGTTTAAAAACTATTGCATCGATTTAAGGGTTAAAAACTACAAAATTATGTAATATAAAGAAAATCAATATATATATATTTTTTAAAAAACATGTTTTTTAACCTCCTAATAATTACTTTAGCTATTTCGCTTTCAAGCCACTTACACTTTTTTATAATTTAAATCAATGTATTATATTACTACGATTGGAGCACTAATTTTATGTAATACACTTCTTTGAATTGAAGGAGACTTACTAATTACTTTTTCTTACAATTTACGAATTAGATTCGTTTCATATGTAACCTAAGTAATTTGCTTGTATACTGACAATTTCAGAAAAAAGAAAGTTTTAAAGGAAAATAGTTTTATCTCAATACTTGATTGCAGACTACTTTTTTGTTGTCTATTTTATTTATTTAACTAGTTTTTTATTTATTTTTTAATTCAATAGAACAAGACGGCATCGTTTGCTGATGAAATGCCATACCTTAACTACTTTTATCGGTAGTTTAGTTTATTATTCGTGATAAAGTAAGATAGAAAAAGTTATTTAAAATTATTATTTCTAAGAACTTCGTTTCATTATTCAATTTTCTTTTGCCTATTTCAACTAATTAATATTATTTCCTACGAAATCACTATGTTCAGATCCAGGAACTACAATGTAAAAAATTCCAGATCAAATTATGGTAAAAATTATCGTCACTCATGGTGCCGGTACCTTTTACCATGAAATCCATTTTTACCGGAACGTGTTACGAAACAAAAAATCTGATCTGATAGTAACTTTTACAATAATAATTTCCGTAAAATCACTGAATCACTGTAATTAAATAAATATTGCTGTAAAAATTACGGTAAAATGGATTTTACGGATTATTCATCCTAAGTGCCGGTAATTTATATTGGAATTTGAACTCACTCTCAGAACATTGTACCATAATACGGTATACATTGACCGCATTCTTAATGAGAAATTAAATTGAACCAAGTTTAAGAAGTATGGCCATAGCACCAGATTGAGGCTACTGCAAATTTGATCGATGTTATGACTTGACTCGCTGAAATTTCTTACAATAGAGCAGTCTTATTTATATCCCTTATCTGTATATAAGATGGTAAAAATAGGTAAACATTATACTGTTAGAATTTTCATTCTAAAAGTATGATAAATTAACTGGCAGCCGTAAGTCTATTTAGTTAACCATAAAGTTTACGGCAAAGGTCATTTTTTATCTTTACGTTTTTTTAAACCGTTTGTTACTAGTATGGTTATAAAACCATGAAAACAAAGCTACACGTTTTTTTTAAACCATTTACAACTAGTATGGTTTCAAAACAGTAAAAGGAAAATTATTATAAATGCTTGGATATTTGAACTAAGCCTTTCACTGGGTAATGGGCCTTGGAGAGTGCAGGGCACTGGAAACTCTTCATGTGTCGAAGGGAATGGAGGAAACATTGCAGTGCCTACTCTGGGACTCGAACCCCAGTCAGGCCATCCACAAGTCTGACAGAACAGTCCTCTCGGCTATAATATGTATAAGCTACAAGAAACTAAGTTGCTTCATTAAGTGGGCTTAGTCAATGCAGTAAAATTCCGGTTGTTTAACCGTATTAGGTGAAAGCAGTTATTAAACGGTGTTTCACACAATTAACAGTTTGGATACCATATTATTTATGGTTATTTGACTGTTTTGTTTGAATATGGTAAAATAACAATTCAATAAATTGTTATTTAACCGTTTTCCGAGAACTAACTTTCTAACAGTGTATGAATAATCACGTTACTTAAAAATTCTCAGCTCATAGAATTTGTTAAAAGTTAAAATTGTTGGAAAACTTGGGAAACAAAAACTATAGCGTCCTGAAGAAAAAAAGCCCGTTTTTACACACTTGAATCACTTTTTGATAAAATAAATGTTGCTGCCTCATCAAAAATTCTTTCGAACAAGATGTTTTTCCTCTCGTTTTGCACTTCGCAAGAAAGGAACAGTCATGGTCGGATAGACCTTACTTCAATCGGACCATGTCCACTACAGCCACAGAGTTCTTTCAAGCACTCGGCAGGGGTTGTCTATTTGTTTCCTTCATATCCCTATTCTACATAACTCTCAGAAAAGGACTATTTTTTGTCAAGTTAAAAATTGTTGAATTGTTTCTCATTTGAACTTAATGTAACGGAAGGATTTGTAATGCATGACATTCAGAAAACGTTACAAAAGAAAGTTTATTCCTAAGTTTAAAGCTAAGAATATGTGTTTATTCGAAATAAATATCAAAAAGGTTGGGGGACAACTTGATAACGGATTATGAATCTGCTTAAGGAAAATGTTCATATTTTTTATGAAACTTTTTAGGTATATAATTATTTGTTTTTAGCTTAAATTCAGAATCATTTCAAGAATTTCTGAATTGTTACAGTTGCTATAACTCTTTTCCCGGAAGCAGATGACAGCAATTGAAATGAATAAAGTAATAATAGCAAAAATTAGTGTGTTTGGTAGATTTACTTATTTTATGCAAACAACTATCGTCAAATAGCTATTGTTGTGTGGACCCTCCATGATCCTGTACCAATCTACCAGATTTACTTTTGAATCAAAGGATTTATCAGAAGTTAAATTATTTAGCATCTTGGAATATTGCATTAAAATCTAAATACACAATATAATTTAAGCATTGTGGTTTAATATAATGCAAGTAGTACAAGTATTTAGTTTAGTGTAACACAAAAAATTATTAAGTTTCATGCACAAAGTAATAAGTTACCTCTCACAAAAATTAAACACATAAAAAAAGTTTTAAAAGAAACATTTTAATATAAGAGTTATAATTATAATTTTTGTACGAAGAATAGGAAAAAATATTGAAATTGTTATTTTACTTAATATATTTCTTTTATTTCCCTAATATTTTAATTATAATTTATTTTTACTTTACTTAAAGCAAAGTAAGATTTAGAATCAACTAATGATAAAAATTTCCTTTTCGATAAAAAAAAGCAAAGTTTCCGCACTTAAATAGTATGCAAGTAGGCGATCGTTGCTCAATTTAGACCGTCTTCTAAATTTAACCAGTTTCATAATTATCATTTCTATAATATATATGCATAAATAACGTGGATCATGGAATCAGTTTTATGGGGAAACACTATTTAGTAACAAAATTAGAAAATTTATTGAAATTAGTGAAATGCATCAAGCATTGCTGTATATGCAGTAAAATATTTTATTATTTAATTGATTAAATCACTTCATAGACTAGAATATAAAAAATTACTTTTATGAATTCTGCTTGAAACTGATGTTTAGGGAGTGTTTACTTCTTTTCTATTTATTTTTTATCCATTTTAATTTATTTTTATGCTTTTAATATTTATTTTTTTGTAAATTAAAAAAAAATTGCTTTTTAATCACATGTAGTTGCCACATGGATTAGACAGAAATGGTTCAATCAGAAAACATTTTTATTTAGTATTAGTAATAAAATTTTTATTGTTAATAATTTTTTTTCCAATGCCCACCTGGATATTGACATTCGTCTTTCATAATCAGAAGGGCAGATTTGTTGACTACTTTTTCAGAGGCACCTTATTAGGTGGGTCAACGTTGTTCCCACTGTACGAAAGATAGATAATACAGAGATGAGAAGGAAAAATACAGAAAAGAGAAGGAAAGATACAGAGAAGAGAATAAAAGATACAGAAAAGAGAAGGAACATCCATGCTTTGTCAGGGATTCGAACCAGGGACATTTATGATATGAGGTCATCTCCCTACAGTTGTATAACTATGGTAGTAAGAGTATCTCACTGCGAACCAAGAGGCTCTTGGTACGAATCCTGACGGCTACTAACAAACATCTCTCTCCACTTCATTTTGGGTCCCGCAGTGGACTGATCGATAAGACACGGTTCCCAGCAGATCACCGAAGTCAAGCATCACTGGCTGCGGTCAGTGTGCGGGTGGGTGACCACTTGGATCAGTCTGCGTAGGGACCGAGGGTGTGTGGTATTGGTCCTCGTTAAACTGTGCTACCGTAAAGTGCTCGACTTCGCGCGCAGGTCGTCGGGCTACCGAAGCGGGGATGCCATCCCCTCCGCAGAGGATCAAAATTGTGATGGCATGTCTTCGGATCATCCTCAGGGATGTTTCCCAGACCGTCGCCAATAGCCCATTGTGCAGCTCCAGTGCGACGTAAATTAACAACAACACTTCATTTTGGCGACAAATTTTGGACATCATTTTGGTTCAAACTGAGTATATGCTGTTTCAATTTTGAATACATGGGGTATTCTACTTCAACTATAGCTATTTTACTATAGTTATATTTCGACTCTAGTTTCGGAGCTATTTCGACGCACCTTTGTTCAACTTTGAGAAAAACTTTTTTACAGTGTAGTATTAAAAAGTAATTATGACGTAGTTTCAGGTCGATTCAGTAAAACAGGTTCGTAAATGAAACCGTTAATATTACTTAAATATTTTACCTTTTCTTACTCTACAATGTATTTAAAAAACGTTAATAATGTATCAAATTAGTTCGAAAACAGATTACAAAAAAAATGTTCCGATATAATTTATTTTGTAAAACTCATTTAGTTTCACTGAGCATTGAAAAATATCATATAAGTCTAAATAAGGCAATATTTTATGGTAAAGATCAATTTTATCACTCAAATCAAATGTAGGTGATAATCAATTTAATTAGAATAAATGGAAATAGCAATATCCATTAAAGGCAATAGCAAAATTGTACAAATTTGTTGAGTTTTAACTTTTATTTCACACTTTAAAGTAAAATCGCTAGTTAAATGTTAATTTTATATATTTCGAATACAACAATAGTTTTAAATATATATTTATACACAAGAAACATAATTTTTGAATTTTTCAAAACCAAAAACATGTGTTGAATCGCTTGAAACAATGAAAGTATGTTAGTAACTAGTTGAACATTTTGAATTTTGTGAGTAGAAGTGTTTAGATAATTTTAATTTGCAAACAAACAAGAGAAATGTACAGTTTTAAATGGACATGAATCCAAATAAACAGAAATCTGATTATATAAAGCTTGAATATTTTGATAATGTTGGTTGCTTTACAAAATCTGATTATGACACGTCAGCGACCCTCCATAAGTCGTGTGATCTTTCAAAAGGGTTGATAAATTTCTGCTACTTTCCCACCCTATCAGATTCGGTACAATCTGATAGTGGCTGAATACTAATTCAAGATGGCTACCACATCTCTGGAGATGAGATAGTGTAACTAGATTAAGATAAAAGTTATAGGGAATTACTTTCACGCAAAGTTGGACCACGAATTTCAGTTGCAGATGAAAGGAGCAATTGATTGACCGTGGAATATAATATTTTTATATATTATATATGGATTGTGAATAGATAAGAGAAATTTTATGACAAAAATATTTTATAAAATGTCGAGTTATTTGAAAAGATAAAATTAATGTAAATAATGAATTTCTGATATAGAATCAGCCTAGGTAATTGGCGATGTTGAGAATAAGCGGTAAACTGTTGGGATATGGTTTTAAGAATAGATATAAGTTTTCAGTGATAAATTCATGCATATTTTGTAATTCTTTTTAGTAAAATGTAGATTGCATGTAAAAAGAAAAAATATAAAAAAAATGTGTTGTGTAACTTGGGAAATAATATTAAAAAGAAAGACGACATGAACTGTGTACACAGATGCAAGATGAATATAATTTGTACAATATAATTTCACCTTACGCAGAAATTTCAGACTGCATTAAACCACAATATCACGGGAATCTAATTCAATTTATATCTACTATATTACTACTATTATTGTTTTAATTAATGGTTTATTTAGGCAAATTAATCTGTAAAGAAGTAAGTGAAAAAGTTTTATTTTTGACAAAAACTTTCTTAATCTCACCATCTCCTTAAACGAAAATTTTTAAACTTTTTTCAATTTTAAAGCATTTTGATCAGAACCTTGTCTAAATTTAGAAATTGTAAGATACAAATATATTAAGCAAATTAAAAAATGCTTTTTGAATTTTGGTTTGAAGTGATTAAAACTAATATTGTTGTATATGAGTAAGTAATTTAACTCTGCATTATTTTTTGTAAATCTGCAGAAGCGTTATGTTTTGAAGTATCACCATAATTCGGGAAACAAAGTAAAATAAAAAATATCACTAAGTATTAAACTAAAAATGAAGTATTATAACAGAACTCTAGATTAACACAATTAAAAAACCCTATTTAAACAAGTTTCCGGAAACAAAAACAGCAATAAATTTAAGCATCATTTTGCCCTATTAAGTGTTTAAAAGTGCACTTAAATAATTTGATGTATATATTCAATGTTTGATATATATAATTCATGCAGTAATTTATATTGTTAATTTAAAGTATCGGTTTAATTAAGAACCATAATACTTTGATAAAAATTAAATTAGTTAAATTAGATTCTAAATGAAGTTGAATTTCGCTCAAGTTGTACAATTGTAACGTGCAATTAAGAAGGATTGAAATTTTCAAATTAGCACTGCAATAAAGTAGCAGCAAATTTTAACAACATTACAGTTCAGTACGTTCCAAAATTTCGATCAGTGTCATAGTAAAAAAAAATTATCACAAAAAAACTTCTATGATATCGTAAAAAAGTTCCCTGTTCTATATTCAAAAGATAGCATCCACTACAGTAAATCGGAATGCTTTCAGAAGCATAAAGAAACCACTGTGCCTTTATGTGGAGCTGTAAGTTATGAATAAAGCAAACTCTTCTCGACTTGTTTATTTAATTCTAGGAGCCTAAATTAGTCGCGCCTATCATAGCATGTATTCCTTACGTCCGCGGACCACTAAAACTGAAATTGTTTCGCATGATGTCCCTTACACTACAGATACCGCTTTGCATGTTTGTTAGAAGAAGAAAGTCTATGAAAAAGACAGCTGAGAGATGAAGTCCGTATATCGGAAGGAACGACCGTCAGGTCAACGATCGTAACCCTTCGCTGGCCAGGTCAATCTTTCTTGCACCCATGGTACTGGCTGTGGAGGGATGGTCTAAGAAGGCAAGCGGCACGTTTTCCGCATCGTTTTGCTTCATCACCTTCTAGCTTCTAGCTTTCTCCATCCCCTTTCCTTCCTTCTTTGGAAAATGTCACATCAAAAGAATTTTTCAACGAATTAACCTCCGACTGACCCTTGAGGACCTTCAACTTTAAAAACTGACCAATTTGATTTAGTCGTATCATGGTGATTGACACATTTTAAATGTAACTCTTAGGTTATTTTTTTCTTCACATATGGCATTAAAAGTCTCACTTTAAAAATTTGAGCAATTTGTCTTGGTCTGCTTATGGTGATTGGCAGATTTTAAGCGTGACTCTGGGGTGACTAGTCTTTTTTTATTTTTTATAACACGATGTCAAAAGCTTTTAAAACCTTACACACACCTTAACACTTTTCCTCAGATCCAAAGACGCGCAAACAGGAAACAAACATTGTATATTTGCAAATGTTGAGAAAATAAGGTTACAGCAAACATACATTGCAAAGAAAGGATTTCTCAAAATTGAGCAAAAAATGCTTCAAAATAGCTCCTAAACAAATATGGTTGAATTTGAAAACCCCACGTATGCATCATTGAGTATAGTTATATGCTCGAAATTGAAATAGATTTCAGAATCCGTCTACATTTGAAAATAACTATGGCGGTAAGGTAAGAAAGTGTTGATTACCTATCAGATGACATTCTTTATTCATGAAATAAATTTGGATTGCAGATAAGTGCAGTAAGTCTTTATTTAATTATACGTTCTTTTCGAACACGTGATCGTTATAAACTAATTAAGTTTGAACTTTGCCACATTTCATGATGCGTCATTTTGTTATGTCATTTTGATCTTCCGATTTTTATTTTACTCTCAAAATTTGAGAAATTATGTTACTTTTTTAAGAAAATAGAAAAATAATATAAAATTTTAAAATATGCTGTAGGTCTAAACAGAATGCTTCAAACAAATCGATTTAACGCTAAAACATAATACTGTTCTTCAATATGGTGTATTGAATGGTGTATATAGTGTATTGAGTATGGTGTATAGTGGTACTGCAACTTCAATATGGTGGTTATTCATATTTAAACTGGTAAAACTATAGTTTCGCATAATCACTTCTAAGAAGCTCGATAGTCAGGTTACGCGTAGCACCATATTAGGTTGGCATCAAATTTGAATTGCTATAATGGTTCAAATTTCCAACAGGTCTGTAAGTGGAAGAAAAACAGATCCGATTTGCCTCGAAAGCTAGTATGATATAAATTTCTCAGCATATAATTTCTGGTTTTTGATGGTCCACTGAGAGAGAGACAGAGGTTTTAAGAAATTCAGCAAGACATCCATTTTTTTAATTTCTTAGAATACAAAAAGGGATTATTTTATACACTCATGGACAAAAAAATTAGCACACCAAGAAGGAGTCGTCAAAATGAAGAGAAATTTCTCATACGTAATGACTACTTTGATATAAGTAAATGATTAGAAAATCAAAGAAAAACGATGATCTTTAATTTTTTAATCATTTACTTATATCAAAGTAGTAATTACTTATGTAAAATTTCGTTTCATTTTGACGACTCCTTCTTGGTACGCTAATTTTTTTGTTCATGAGTATATATAACTATTTATTTTTTTTCCAAAATTTTTTAATATACTGCATAGTTTTCATGTATAAAAGAAAATATATCTTTTTTTTAATTCCTAAAAAGAAAAAAATGGATGTCTTCATGATTTCCTTAAAACCCGCTCTCCCAGAGGACTATCAAAAACCAGAAATCACATGCGTGAAAAATTTATATCACACTAGCTTTCGAGGCAAATCGGAGCCGTTTTTCTTCCCCTTATACATTCTAAAAGAGACAACGTTCTTAACTCATGATAACATTTCCGCTTCAAACACAGGAGAAGTTTCTGATAGTACTTCACGAAATCTTCTCACATCTCAACCCTTTTCCGCATTATAGCACAAGCACATCCAGTCTGAATGACTCGTCACTACCGATTAGTTAAGAAGCATCTTGCATTCTGGTTATAGATGATAACAACATTCGGAACAACAATACTTGGAAAATGATAGGGTGTGGTAGTACAAGCTCATATCATTATAAAAATATAGATGGAGGGAGAAGAGATTTTGATAATGAGTATCTTCAAGTATAAATTAATTTTTGCAATTTATTTATTTATTTTATATAAAACTAGTCATTGTAGCATGTGATAAAACATTAAGTTCACGTTTTAGAGCCGTTTTAATTATTATAAAGGCCATTTTGAATTCCGGGAACCTGCACACTCAAAAAGAAAAATTGGTTTAAATTTGAACCATAAACGCAGACCTTGAACCATAATACGGTACAAATTTGCTGCATATTTAAAAACTAGAACAAGCTCACATCAGAAATAAAATGTCGATGGAGGATGAAAAGATTTTGATAATAACGCGTATCTTAATTTCTAAATTAATTTTTGAAATTTATGCGTTTATTTTACATAAAACAAATCATTGTAGCATAAGGTGATTAAATAGCGAGTTCATGTTTCAGAGCCGTTTTGAGTGTTATAAACGCCAGTTTGGATTTCGGTAACCTGCACTCTAAAAAAAAATCGGATCAATGTTGAACTATAATATTGATGTATTGAGTCATAATACGGTGCAAATTTGCTGCAACCTTAACAAGGTGTTTAAATGAACCATGTTTTCACACGAGTAGAGTCATATATTCGTATAATCATGTCTAAAAAATATGATAAACTTAGTACCATATTAAAACTCTTTAAAATTTGATCGATATTATGGTTCCATAGGCACCACATTTTCAGAGAGAGGCTTCAGTATACTAAAGAAAGTTTGAATGGCAACATTTCATTTGTTTGGTTTTAATGTTTCTTCTTCTGTTTTTGAAGGGAAAAAAATCGCCTTTTTTCAAACCCTTATTTTACTTAATTCTTGTGTTAACTATTAGAATGTGCAGTGAAAACAACTTTGTGCCTAAGCATAATGTTTTTCTCTGTGTGCTTAGAAAATCTGTACGATGTTCGTTGGAAAGGTAAAAACAGCAATTAAGCTTAGAGATAATTTATAATGTCCTTATGTCATTTGAAAATAAAATACATATATATTATTACAAGACAATAATGAGTCATATTTTTTATCCCTTTATGGCCATTGAAAAATGATTAAAAAATGGGGGTGTTAAAATTTTATTGTTTTAGCAAAATTGTGAAGAAAAAAAGATGGAATATTTTTATAGTGATAGAATTATCAGATTTCCTTTTTATATTTAGAGAGAAATTTTTTTAATTTTTTCTTATTCATTCCAGAATTTTTAAATTTAATTACGAATACTTCTAACTACGATTGTAAATGAGTAAATTAAGGCTATATATATCTAAACTCATGATAATCATGCGTTAGTGTGATTAATCTATGGTAAAATCTGTAAATTTATTGTTTATAATTGAGCTTTCAATTTGCATTTTACTACCACACCGAAAATAAATTTTGAAGCGAAAAAAAAGTTGGCAGGGATAAAATATATGTAATTTTGGTTTGATAATTTCCTAATATGACTTTTAAAAAATTAAAATAATAGCTTAAACGGGGAACTATCAACTACACTTAAATAAATTTTTTTTTACTAAACTGTTGCAAAAAGGCCTTCAAATAATGTATTTATAACACTAAGGAACAAATTTTTTGTTGCATTTATATAAATACTTGATCTTGACTAATTCGAATGTGGAAATTTAAAATCTGAAATTAGTTTTTCTCCCAAAGCTACAGTCTTTTTTTAAAATGACATTTTTAGCCTATTTTTGGTCAAAATGTACAAATTTAAAAATGTACACGAGAAGGGGGTCGCGTAAATGTTGTGACAAACATCTAGAGGAATTATAGACCATCCACAGGTTTGAATCATCGTAGGAACCCATCCTCGGAAATATCCTCTTACGCGGCTAGGGGCGCTTTCTTATTATGGCCTGTTACGAAGTACAGAAAGAAACAGTTCATAATTGAGAAGCACCCTCATGGTTTATGACGACATGGGTTGCTATGCAACTTTAATCCCAATGATGTGACCTAACTTCGCTAGAATTGTCGCAACATTTACGTGACCTCCTGGTATATATAACGTTTTTAAACCTATACATCCCAAAAAATAGATTAAAAATGTCATTAAAAACATTTGTAGCTTTAAGGGAGACATCGATTGCAGATTTGAAATCAGCGATACGAAAGTATCTAAGATCCGTTAAGAAATCTCATGCAACAGAAATTTTTTTCCCCCTAGTGTAATTATTGAAACGAATTCTTTCTAAATTTTTAATATATAAATGGCAATCAATAATGATTCTTTTTAAATTTTTAATTTATAAATAGTAATCATTAATAATTCTTTCTAAATTTTTAATTTATAAATGGTAATCATTAATAATTCTTTCTAAATTTTTAATATTAAATGGTAATCATTAATAATTCTTCCTAAATTTTTAATTTATAAATGGTAATCATTAATAAGATTTTTTAGCAGTTTGATAGTTATGGGTTTCCAAAAGATTAAGAACATAAGCAAGAGCGTGAATTAGCAGTTTATTATAGCTTTTAATTTATAGCTTAAAAAAAATTAGAATCAGGAAAAGTATGGTGTTTTAAAGAATTGCAGCTTTCTCTGTAACCTTTTAATTTCTGTGATGATGTATAACATGAAACATGGAATGTGTTCCTCCATGAGTCAACATAAGAGTTGTTTCAGCAGGTGCCAAATGGAGTGATTCCAAAACATGATTCAAGGGCTGGAGTGCTTTCAATTAGAGTTAAATTTCACAGGTTTTTCTTTGTTTGCTTAGACTTCTTTCATAATTCTTACCACGTTTTATTTTTTCAGACAATATTTTGACTAATTTACATTGAAAATAAAAACATTTTCTTTTCTTTAGCCTTTTTTTTCACGGCATTAAGAAAAATAACAGAGACTATTATATGACGTGAAGATTTTCTTGGATAATAACTTTTAGCATCTAAGACTAAACAAGATGAATTCTCAGAACCTTTTGGTTAATGCAAGTTCTAAATATTTTTCTAGGCAAAATTGAAAACAGCCCAGCCCTTCTTTAGTTTTTCAGGTTTAATTTCTTTTTTTTAATGAGATGTGAAGAAAAGTGATAGGATATTTTTGATTATGTAAAAATAAATCTTGCAATGTAAAGCATTTTGCAAGACTTTTAAATTTGCGATTATATATTCTCTTAACTACAGCCTGTAAAAA
This sequence comes from Parasteatoda tepidariorum, assembly GCF_043381705.1. Taxonomy (NCBI): domain Eukaryota; kingdom Metazoa; phylum Arthropoda; class Arachnida; order Araneae; family Theridiidae; genus Parasteatoda; species Parasteatoda tepidariorum. The sequence continues at coordinate 34,267,865 of NC_092214.1, read as the reverse complement.
TCTTAAAAATGCATAAGTCAGAGGTCAGTAAGAATAAATAAATGTGCCACCCATTAATCGTGGAAGTCACAGGTACGAGGCTTCAATTTTTTTCAACTAATATTTCTTACGTTTTAAGTTATTAATACTCATTAATAATTTAAAGTGAGTTAATTAATATAAATAGTGTTATTATTAAGTTAATTACGTTATTAATATAATTACAATTTTATTACGTTAAATAAATTAGCGTAAATATTGTTAATAATACTTTCTTAACGTAAATTTCACTTTTTTTTTAATATCTGGGGCACATTATTCTTGACGTGTTTCCTTAAAATCTAAATAAATGGCATTTTTCGATAGAGAGTGTATACCATTACACTGCGAAAAAAATAAAGTGAAAACTACCAGAATGTGGTAAAATTTACCGTGTTTCTGGCTCTATAGGAATTCCAAAAAGCTAGGTAAGTTTTATCGAAGCTCCTTGGTAGTGATTTTGGTAAAATTAACGAAAAAATATGGCTTTTTAATATGTAATAAAATTTGGTAAATGTGGTAAAATCTGATAATTTTATCATGCTACCTTATTGTATACCTAAAAACCAATTCAATCGGTTAAATGAATTTTTCACTTTTGAATTTCTTACTAAATGTGTGGTAATAAGAATTATAATTTGGAAAAATCAATTTTCTGGTAAGCGGTTACCATATGAACGGAAAAATTATCAAATGAATGGTATAAATAGAGTGTGTTTAAATTTCACACCAAAAAAGTTTTTTTTTTTTCGAAAAACCAGAAGTGTTATTAATGCAGGGCAGTAATTTTAACAGATTTTTTTCTTTATTTTAACAGGCATTTTGAAAAGAAATATATCTAGCGAAAAAAAACAGATTGCCAATCAAAAACACTGCATATTTAAGGATTACACTCTTTCATACGCTATTTTTGTGATTTTCGGAAGCTATTGTCATTTTCTTGAGCTATTCCAAGGCATTTAAGAAGCTATTTTTACATTCTTTCAGCAACTATTTCTAATCTATGCTTCGAGCTATCAATATATTTCTTGAGAGATATTTGTAAGGACTCTATTGAGCTATCTTAAATTCCTTTATGTGAGACATTTATAGTATACAAATATCGTCGAGACTTATTTTTCTTAGATGTCTAAAGATTGTTTTCTAATCTAAAATACAAACTAAGGTCATTATTTGCTGGCAGACCTTATTAATATGGATTATTATAATAATTTAAATTAAATTTTGTTTTATTAGTTTTAAAGCTTTAATTCTGAAATGTTTATTTCATAAAAGTGTGAAGAGAATTTTTGAAATATTTCCCTTTTTTTAAAAATATGTAAGCCAAATAAGATTTAATAGTTAACTTTACTTTACAATAAATTAAGCATGTTTAGATGATGACAAAGTTTAAAATATTTATTAACAAAAAATTTTAAAAAAAATAGGAAATGATCATAACAATATGCAATTTAGACAAAATTCGATTTGATTTGTTGTATAAGATCCCTCTCCCCAATCCCTCTTTCTCTTTTGTTTTAATTTTTATGATTATTTTCAAATTATATACTGTGATACCACCTCAGGGGAACAGTTAATGATATTCAATAATAAATTTAAGAAAACCAATAAAATTATTTTTATGTACTCACATTTGGTATAGACAATTTAGACATAGATACATAATTACAAAATATATTGACATGTAAATTGAATGAAGATCAAAGGGGAAGAGCCGTTTATGTCTATTTTACACAAAAATAACGATTGAGCCGCGGTGGATTAGGGGACAGAGCGTTTGCCTCTAATTATGTGCCCTGGTTCGAATCTCAGCGGCGGTTGGTTGATACGAATTCTACTCCAAGCTCACACCGACCACAGGGCTGACTTAAAATATCCTCAGTGGTAGACAGATCATGGGTTAGAAAACCCTGGCAGTCGGGCTAGCTGAGAAAGGTTTTTGTGGTTTTCTTCGATATGTAGCGCAAATGCTGGTTAGTTCCAACAAAAAAAGTCTTCCTCAAAGATTAGTTTAGCTAAATGCTTGATTCAGGTGTTCTCTTGTCTTTTGGGTTGGATTCAGAGCTGAAAGTTTAACTCCCGTGATAAAAAAGGACGACTGGATGGTCATTGATTACATTTTGAGGTTTTTTAAGTTTATATAAATCAATTACGTGGAAAATCGGTTCCCATCGAGAGTTATTACTCAGTGAAAATGAGCCATGCTGGGAAAAAACTGTTGCTGCCGGCATTGAAATTTGTATTTTTCTTATAATCAGCTTTCATGGACATAAACCATTCTTCTCCATGGATCTTTTTTATAATTTTCAAACATCACGTGGGGGAGAAAACAGAGAAACCAATGTATGATTTATATTATTTACAAAAATATAATAAATAGTAGTCTTTTTAAGCAAAAACGTTATAAAAAATCTTTAACACCTGATCATTTAATGCATCAGGAAGAAAAAAAAATAGAATGAAATGAAACAAAAAATGACTCTATATATTTTTTGATTGAACGCTGCCCATAAAATCGATACTCTTCAACGAATCTTCCTAGAAATAGCGGAAAAATCTATATTCATGCTTTCGCCCTAAAATTCTCCAAATTATTCCCACCTACCCAACCGCACCCAAGCAGACAATGCCGTTTAAGAGTTGGACAGCTTCGAGATCTTTATTTTTCTATTTATATTTTATTCTTCGCTTACTGTCTTTCTCTAACTCTTATCAACGGATTTAGAGGCGACTGTCTTGTTAGCGGGTTAAAGTCTGAAGAAAAACGATCTGTGATCATGTTTGTTGAACATGAGCACCGGACATGTATCCGTTGCTTGGGCCATAGCAAACTTCCCCTCCGGAAGTAGTAGAACCGTATTTTGCCCATCTTTTCTTTCGTTCTCTTTTTGAGAGGAGGGGTTTTCTTTTTTTTTCTTTTTTTTCTTTTATATGAGCAAAGAGATCATCCTTCCTGAAGAGGTATGTTGGATGTATTGAAATGGATAACGGGCTCTCTTTAAGAGATGGAGACGTATATATGGGTTATCTAACGGGAAATGCTGTAACTGTAGCTGTGGCTTTAGGAGTGGTGCACCATGTTTTGGAGATAGAGTATTCCTTCCGCTGGCTAATTGAATAATTTACGAGGGCGCGAGGTCCTCAAGCCGGCACTTGATAAATACAATTTCTTTTATTTGCTGAAGTTTCATCAAGACGGGGTACTTGGGAGATAGTGAGTTTTTTTATTTGTAGCAATAGGTAACGAAATGGTAATCTTACAGCGAGAGATAAATTAGTAAAGAATGCGTGTTAGCTTGCAAAGAGATTACTAGAAACTCTCAAGGAAAATAAGGCACTAATTCCTGAATTATTCTAGCACTAAATTTTTACTTTCAACTTCGTAAATAGTCAATTAATTTTTAAAGTAAAAATAATTTTATTTAAGGCAGGCACAATTTATCCCGTATTCCCGTATGAAATTATATTTTAGCTAATTAAGCAAACTGGGGAGCATGCCCTTTCTTTGAAAAAAAAAATAAGACTGGTTATTAAATCAATAATTTTTCTAGAATTTATTTGGAAGAAAAAAGAAAGAAATTTGTGCTCAACATGTTAAATAAATAATTTGAATTTGTTTATTTTCATCTGAAATCGCATAAATGCGATATCTTCCAAAGCTATAGTGGTAGCTGACACTTAAAATATTCAATTAGATTTAATCTAAATATCTAGCCACTTTTTTCACTAAACAACTTTTCGAATCATTATAAAAAGAGGTTTTAGCAAAATTAATGAAAAAATATAGGCTTCTGATAAAAATGTTTACATATAAGATTCTTTTTAAACATTTATACACAATTCGTATAAAAGATTTTATCAAAAGCATACGAAATAGAATGCAATGTTTGTGTAGCTATTGCTTGTAAAATTATTTTCCTTCATCAACTCCATTGAGAAAAAAGTATGGTCAAAACAGCTATAATATGGTAAAATTTACCGTATTTCTTTCTCAATGGGAACATTTAAAAACTCGGCAATTTTTACCGAAGCGCCTTGATAGGGCTTTTTGGTAAAATTTACAATAAAATATGATTTTATAATATGTGATAAAAGTTGGTAAATGTGGTAAAATTTGGTAATTTTATTGTAATATCTTTGAAAATGGCACAAAAAACATTTAGTCGGTAAAATTTACTTTTCAGTTTTGCATTCCTTACTAAATGTCTGGCAATAAGAACTGTAAGTTTGAAACCTGAATTTCCGATAAACCGTTACCATATGAGCGATTAAAGTACAAAATAAATGGTTGAAGTACCGTATATTTTTGTTCATTAACCAGAATTATGCTTTTTTCTCAAGAAATGTCATTATAAAACAGTGCGGTAATTTTAACAGAATTTTTTTCTCTGTGTAAATCATTCATTGATCTTAGAAAAATTATTTTTTAGAACGTTGTTCAAGGCAATTGGAATTACATTGCATCCGGAATTTTGGACAATTAATCAATTCGGACAATTAATCAATAAAATTGATTCATTACTTCGACAATTAATCAATTACTTTTAATAAGAGACGATTTAAAACAATATTCTGTTTTATATTTAGCATATTCTGTTGTCTATTTGAGCAATAAAGTGTTTTTTTCTTGAGTAAAAGATATTCGTGTAAGAGTTTATTGCTTAGTGTATTTCTTGAAAAAATAGACATTGGGTGTATTGAAAATAATGAGCGCGAGCGTGTTTGAAATATGGCATTTAATTTTTTTCTTAGAATAAAACTGTATTCATTTAAAGCTATTTTTACTCAAAAATGTCGATTAAGCTTTATTTCATAAGAATAATATTTGAAAAATTAGAAAAAAAAAAACACAATCAATAAAAGCGAAACAACTCGTGAATAAAATAAGAGGAATTTAGTAATTTTACAACGATATTTAAATTTGAATGTTTATTTTTAAAATAAATCTTAAAGAAACATTACTGCAAATTCTGTTTACAATCAAATGGTCTTTAACTTAATGTGTATGTGACTAGAAAATATTAAATAATAGTTAGTATTCTATAGACTAATTGATATGTGTAAATTTACTTTTTATTAATTATTTGGGGGACGCTTAATTTTATCAATAGTATAAAACAATTAAAATGTAATTGTTTTTATTATTTTTTTTAACTGCACGTCTTTTTATGAATTACTTTAAATTTTGGAAATATAGAAAATATTATAGGCGTGCATACGATGCATTCAATTCTTATAATACTTTTTTCAAAAATTTTTTTGGACCATCAAAAATTAGGACACATTTTCTATTTCCTCAAGGTGATTAATAAAACTAACATTATAAGTTATTCAAATATTATTTTTAATTAAAATAATTTTAAAGAATAGCCTAAGTTTTTGTATAATACTTTTTAAATTTGAAACTATATAGTTTTTTCATTATTGCTATAAAAATATACTCGCTGAAAATAAGAGTTAGAAGATTTTCTATAAATTTAATTAACTTTTCAATAATTTAGTGTTAAACAGCGTACTCAACAGAAACGAAACATGACTTGGTGTAAATGCTTCTATTTTTTACTAAAGCTAATTGCATTACTTACGAGAACGTAGGAATTTCAGCTAGTAGTCAATAAATATCATTTCGTTTATCTGCAAAAGATTCAGCAAGAATGATACTTACAAGATATTAAAAATTCCTTGTGCTTCTTTATTTGCTTCAATATGTAATGAAATGAATACTGGGTGTTGGAAGATTGCTGAGGAATGTATAGAATATCTCCAGGCGAAAAATACAAATGTTAGATGATATGATAAGTTAGTAAGAAAATGCTCAAGTTGCAAATCAGTACAACAACAACGATTCCCAATTTTTTTCCCACTATTAATCATTTACATGATTTTTCGAAGCTCTTTCACCAAAGAAAATAAAAAAAGCCACAGCTTAAGTGCCTTACACTTGAAGGAAAACTATAATTATATAGAATATCTTGTTGTGAAGAATTAATTACCTGAACTTTAGAATGGATAAATAACTTAAATATTTTGAAAGTTATTAGGTTTTTTTAAAATCGCCAATTTGGCGACATTTTCCCTACTAGATGAGAATTATCAAAATCATTGCCTTATTTTCTGTTTTTGCAAATTTTTATGACCCCACATGATACAGCATTAGTGTAAGTTTTAAAATATTCAAATGTAGGCCAGAAATGCTTTTTATTTTCATAAAACTGTAGTTTTTTTACATATTGATGTTTTGCGAAATAATCAGAATTAGCATAGAGAGCGATGGTTATAGATAGGTTAAACTTGACATAAGGGTCTTGAGTAACTGTTGTAAAATTACATTAGTCATTAAAATAATCATATTATTCACAAAAATGCATCATTTCATTTGATGACGGAGCTTTCGACAAACAGTCTTAAATGATCTACCTTTTTTTCGCGGAACACCGACTTTATAAAAGAAGTTTCCAAAAACTATTATGAAGGTATTAACCAGTGAAAGGCTACTTTATTGTGAAAATATATGGTTTTCGATGAAATGAAAACTAAAAAGAAATGTTAATAATGTTGAAGATGTTTTTAAGGAAACATATTTCTTTATTAGCGAATTTGGTTATTTTATTTTGATTTGAAAGGAATTACTAGTATAATACTAATGGAAGAAAAATGCTAATGCATTTTTTAAAAGTATGTTCTTTTCATAACTTATCCAATGCATTGTAATCTGTGTTTCTTTTTTATTTGCGTTTTACCTTAAATAATTTCGTAAAGGCAACGAAATATCAAGTAAATAATCGATAGTTAAATATGAAAATATGATCTAAATATAATTATAGGTTTAAAAAAACTGCTTAAAAAGTCCTTCCTCTCGAAACCCTTTAGCTCTTTTATGCAACTCGAGGGTTCAGCTGAACACATTTGGGAACAGCTGACGGAGATACATTCAAATTTTTGGAAAATTAGCCTATAAATTTTACTGAAATTCAGGCGCGAACAACAGACAGTTACGAGAGAGAGATAAAAAATAAATTTGTTAGATATTTTACTATCAATATAAGGTCTTGGTGTTAATTAAAAAAAAAGGTTAAAGTTTGTCTTTAAAACCATCCAACATTTTAACTCTTTTAGGAATTGAAAAAAAAAGTGCTTCTGGCTGATCAGATTTGGATTTGAACCAAGTGCTTCTCATTAGTTTAAGAATAATAAAAAAGTGTTCGAGTGTTTAGTGTTAAAACAGTAATTATCAAGAGGAGCTGCATTTTTTCAAGAAATAATCAACAACAAAAAAAAGAAAAATTCCCTTCATTAAAACAATGCATTTATGAAGAATGCTTTTATAACGTTTTTAAGTATTTAGATACACTGTAAAAAATTCTGTAAACCATTGTGGCACTTTGGGTTCGTCATCCATAAAATCCATTTTTCCCTAGAAACCATTTTTACCGTAATATATTATAATCAATTTTAACAGTAATATTTATTCAGATTGAGTAAATTCAGAGATTTTATGATAATTATAAAAAACCACTGTAAAACCACATCAGATTATCAGGTATATCAGATTTTTTGTTCCGTAATATGTTCTTGTCAAAATAAATTTTACGATAATAAGAAACAGCTCCCTGAGTGTCGGTACTTTTTATGGTAATTTGATCCGGAATTTTTTACAGTGTAGATAATTTTATTTAGGTTTGAAATAGAGAAGAAAATGAGTTAAGTTAAAAGTGAATCAAACAATAATTAAAACTAAGAAAAAAGAACACTTTTGATGACAATTACTAAAAGGACTTAAAAGACAGGGTACAAATTAAAGGTAAAGGGCATAACTGACTAAAAGCAGAATTTGCAGTAAAATGAAAAAGTGCACTTCTAAAAAATGATACACAGTTTTAAGACAAATCACTTTTTATCAAAAGCATATGCTACTTTATTTTGCAATTTTAAATTCTATAATATAAAACTAAATTGATTTGCTGAAATTAAATTCTCTAGAATTTATTTTTTTTGTTGCAAAATTGACATCAGCCTCATAATTTTTGATAAAAAAATCTTAGGTAAAATAATTAATAGTGTAAAACTCATCTAATTCAATAAATGAAAATTAAAACAGCTCGGAACATGATGGATTACTTGCTGTACTTGTCGAGTTGAGTTAAAAAAACATTCTGAGGGTAATGATTGTTTTCAAAGATTATCAAAACCGTAAACTAGTGAAAAAAGGTCCTGCAAAAACTTTCTTGGACTTGTTTTGGTAGGAAGCCAAGTTTTCGTCAGTGAAAGCAAGAAGATTTTGCAGGAAAGTGAAGAAACTCAACACGTATCTGGCACTAAACCAAATACATTTTGTGATTTTTGATAGCACGTCAGACAAAACTTTATGCTATTAAATCTGGCTATGATACTTCTTTTAATTCACTTGAGAAATGACAAAATATGAATCACACGTAGGAGTCGTATAATTGCCCACTTTCAGCACGTCTTTTGTTTTTAAAAATCAATGCAGTTAAAAAAAATGATTTTGAATGTTAAATTTTTTTCTATTCAAAACAGTGATTTTTTAACATACTTTTTTTCTAAATCTTTAATTTCGGAAAGTTTGAAAAGATGATAATTAAGGAATTTTCACTTTTTATTTTCTAACATTTTTTCAAGAATTTGAACAAATGTTTTTATTAGAATGTTTGTATTAGAATTATTTTTATTTTCAAAAAAAAATAATCAGGCTTATTGATAGGTGATCGATCATATCTTAGGGCTGCTAAGTTTGATAATGGCATTTCCAAATTAATGGTTTTGATGCCATTCTCTAAGGTATCATGATAAAATTACCAAATTTTAACATATTTACCAAAGTTTATCGCATAATATAAAACCATATTTTATTGTTAATCAAACAAAAATCATTACCAAAACACATCGGTAAAAATTACCGAATTTTTTCGTGTTCCCATAGAGCCAGAAACATGATGAATTTTACCACATTCTGATAGTTTTGACATATTTTTTTTTAAGTATAGAACAGTGGTTACCAACTGGCTGCCCGCAAAGCCTTTTTTTTGTGGCTCGTGAACCAAAATATATTAGTTGTCATTTTTTTGCGGACAATTTTAGTAAAAAATCTATATGATTTTTAAATACTTTTAAGTTTTATATCTTAACACATTAATTGTTTAATACATAGGTGCACATAAAAGTTATTGTAGCAAGAATTTTTTAACATGCAATTAAATATTTTTAAAATTCTACTTCTTATTTTAATTTGTAATTCAATACTTTAGTTTTGTACAACTTGATAAAAATCTGACAGTACTATTTAATGTTCCTTCAAACATAAAAGAGTCCTATATAAAATTTTGATAAAGTTGCGACCCGCCATTTGACTGGTGTTTTAAATTGCGGCCCCCGGCCTCATGTAAGTTGGAAATCCCTGCTATAGAACGTAGTTCAATAATATAACTCTTCTAAGACACAGATTTATGTTACAGAATTTTTCTGCTCAAGATATATATTACTTTGCAATCTTTCCCATATTTGTTCATATATGATATTTTCGGGCGTATAAGTCGACCCCTATTTTAAAATTCAAAATGTTGGATTTGGTGTGTATTCTGGGCGTAAATCGATATTCATATTCTAACTTTTTAAAAACAAATTTTCTGACCAAAAGTAAAAAAACTTTTTTTAAAAGATTCTAATTCAAAACAAATTTTTTTTTAAATAATAATTTAAACAAATAATTTTTAGCCTCAATCTTTATTATAAGATATGAATTTTTACGGTTAAATTACTTTGTGATTGGCGTTATATTACGTTCATATTATTTTATGATTTATGTTATGATTATTCTATGATTTACGTCAAAATTATTTCCTTGATTTACGTATATTATTATCGTATGAAATTAAATAAACTTATACAAATACTCTGACATGGGACAGTTTTCGTTCTTCTACTCTCACTTAATGATGTTATTTTTTCTTATGTTTCGATCTTATTCTACACTGTAAAAAATATTGGTGTGTAGTTGTCGCCATTTTTGGTGCTGAGGTAAACTAACATTTTTTACTGTGCATGTCATCACATTTTCTTATATACTTCTTCACTGTAATATTTTCATTTATTTATTTATTCAATTTCTGTTTGTTTGTTTACTAACGACACATAACTTCATGCTTAGTAGAATCAATTTATGGCTTCCTTGCAAAAATATTTTGTTTAAGAAACGAACACTATTTTAGTAATATATTCTTTCTAATTCTTTTAAACAGTTGTTATTTTATCAATCTTATATAATAATTTGCACGGTAAGAACAATTCTGGTGGCTCTTATACACCAAAATGCTTTACAGTGTAATGTTAAAAAAGTTATTTTTTTTTGGATCCGTAAGACATTTGGAAGAATTAAAAAAGTCGAGGTTGTTTTAGATTGTTAAAGGAAAAACTCTTATGCACTTTTGTCACAATGAACGTGATTTTACATTTCTATTCCACAAATTTTAATTTCTTTTTCTTAATTTGAATTTTCAAATTTGAAATGATGCAAATTAATTTAATAAAATAATAAAATAGTGTAAAATGTGAAAAAAAATTTTTTTTTCCTCCTAAATAAAATTTATAATAAGTCCTAGTCTTTGTTTTGCACAGAAAATCAGATTCGTTATTAATCGATTTATTATAATCCTCTCCATTATAATTTAGTACTAACTTGCCCATTTCAATTGGCTATAAAAAAGTTCATCAAAGAAAGTATATATCTTTTTTTCTACTGAAATAGTCCAGTTAAAACTAAATTGCCCATTTGGAGTGCCATGTATTTTAAAATTGGAAAAATAAATGATTTTTACTTTTGATAGAAAACTGTTATCGAAATGTCAGGTTATTTTAAGGTAAGAAGTCGTAGTTGAAACACTTTGAATCTCTTGTTTGTTTATTACTATCTCTTTTGCATATTTAAAGTAAAAAGAAACAATTTTTATTAGGAAAGACTACACTTGGTTGGCTTTTCCTGTTCAAGAGATCAAGCGATCAGAGAATGAGATCTACTAATGGCACACACGTGGGCAAATCTTAGTAAGTGGCTTGGATAGATTTAGTCTTGCGTTTGTGACCAAATTGCGATTTCCACGCTAAGTGATCGAGTGATGCTGTGGTAAAACTTGGTGTCCGAGGCTGATGACCTGTATTTGGACTTGGCGAATAAAGTCATACCGTTCCGTTGCTGACTTCTGGATTGGTCACACTTGTGGTCTTCGATTCGTGCGGTACCCTTCCGGAACTTCACGCAGTTCCACACTTCCTCATTTCCTCTAGATGTTGTCGTCTTCCCAATGGGAATTGTATTGATGAAACTTTCATCAAGCTAACGCTTTCTGGTTATTAATAATCTCATCACGTGCTCGATTGGGGTTATAAACTTGAAGTAAACAAACACCGCTGTTTTGATCTGATTTCCCCCAATCGCAACATCATTTCTACTTTCGTTTATGAGAATAGGATTGAAAATGATATACGACCCTGAGGTAAAATAAAGAAATCGAGAGAAAGTGAGTAACGATCTGGGAATGAGGAAAAAAAATCTTGAGAAGTCAATAAGAGATATGAGTTTAAAACAAATGAAAAGTAAAATAAACCAACCCACATAAATTATTAAAGAATTTAAAATAGATAAATGTTTTAGTTACTTTTGATATAAAACTTATTGGAGCAGACTAAATAGTATGACTATAGTGATTTTCAAAATTATTATTGCTATTTTTACAGTATATTCAATTTGCCTCAATACAAATAAAAGCTTTTACTATTAATTCTACACTGTTTAAATTTTATCTCAAATCTATATACGTCTTGAGCATATATTCCGAATATTTATAAAACAGTTTATTGAATGGAACACAGAAATAAAAATCGAAATTGTGAAGAAATTTAGGGTCACCTTAGAGGCATGTTTCCTGTAACTGCTGGAATATTTTTCTTTTGAAGTAACATCATTTGTATTATTCTAAAAGTTCAGTTTTAATGAGATTATGACTGTAGGTAAAATAAACATGTATGCCTTTTAGAAGCTAAGATGTTAATTTTGCTAATTTGAACTTTTACAGTGTATCTTTTCGAAAAAATAATGATTAGCAAGCCTTTTGACAACATGATAACTCTATAAGAATAAAGATTCTTTTCCTCAACGTTTTAACTGGAAGATTTTACTTGATAATACTGTATTAATATATTTTAAAAGATTATTAATGGGCAATTTTATATGTCAATATTGTTAAAACATTGTTAAAATAGGTATAGGTAATTATAAATATCAACATTGCTCGTACATTTTGGTAGATTATGAATAGGAAGATTTGAATTTAACCCTACATTATCTATCAATATGTATTTGGGTATTTATACATATCAGTGGAGGTAAGATTATGGTCTGGGGTGATTTTTTCAGTATGGAATGAGGTATTTGGTTCAAATTCATGGCATGCTTAACTCCAATACCTTGCACTATTTTGAATAACAGTATATTTCCTACGTTTACTTTTTTTTCACTGGTTAAAATATTTCTTCTTCTACGATGACAATGATAGTTATCATAAGGAAGATGAATTGGTATAGTAAATATGGGTTTAATCAATTAGACTACTCTGCCTAGAGCCCAGACCTGTTTAGCATCCCCTTGCCATTAAGCTAACTGTGGGTGGTTAACATGATTTTACTCTCCATATAGCGCAAATGCGGGTTAGTTCCATTAAATTCCATTTTCTGAGTTGGATTCCAAATTACAAGACTACGGAGTTGAACATTCATATCGGTAAACTCAAAAATGAGTTAGAATTTTCGCTCTTAAATTATGGTAAAATGACCAGCAGCAGTCTGTCCATTCAATTAATCGTAGAGTACACGGTGCAGAACATTTTTGACCTTTATGGTTTCGAATACGTTTACAACTAGATAAGACCATGGTTACAAAACTATACCGTTTTTTTTAACCATTTACAATTGACTTAGTTTCAAAACTGTGAAAAAGAAATTTAACTGGACATAGGAACTAGGCTTTTCGTTAGGTAATGGGCATTGGAGAGAGCAGGACTCAAATTGGAGAGAGAAGGACATAATCATGTGTTGGAGAGCAGGACACATCATAATCTTCATGTGTTGAAGGGAATGAAGGAAATATTGTGGTGCCAACGCTGGGACTCGTACCCCATTTCTGTCAGTCATGACAAAGTAACACTTTCTGCTAAAGTATGTACGCAGTTGCAAGGAACCAAGTGGCTTCATTAGGTGAACCTAGTTCGTGCGGTAAAATTCTGGTTGTTTAAACCTATTAGGTGAAAGTAGTAAATAAACGTTTTTCTTCACAGTTGACAGTTTGATTACTATCGCATTTATGGTTATTTGACTATTTTGCTTGAATATGGTAAAATAAAAATTAGATAAATTGTTATTTAACCATTTTTTTCTGAGAAATTTGTAACTATGCAGATGCTTATTGCCGGTTATAAAATCAAATCACATGTGTCGAAATACTTACTGGCAGTTAGTGTATTAGTATATTATGGAAGATTATTGTCAACGTTTTAAGTACGATACAGTTTTTATTCAAGTGTGTAGTAACTGTAATCAGATGAAGAAGTTAGAAATGTGGAATAATTTTTCAGTGACCCCATTTCTAAATTTAAAAGCAGTAATAAAATAGTGAATTCTAACTTAAAAATCTAGAAAAAAGCTTTTTAATGTAGTTAGACTTTTCTCTGCTTAGAAATAATGTATCTTTTGTTAAATATGCCATCTAAATTAATGTATAAGTAACCTTAACTTTAAAAATTAAGCTTGAATAATTAATAGTTTAACACTAAAACCACAGCTTGCTCTATTTTACGTAAATTACAAAACATCATTTATAGAAAATAATTGTACGCTGTTTATCAAACAAATATTAATTGTATAAAATTATACTTGTTGCTAATGTGGTGAAAAATTAGTTAAAACAATTGACAAAAGTTTTTAACATATTTTAATACGCACAGAGCGTTAAGAAATTAGTAAGATCACTAAATCGTTTCATTTCGAAAGAAAACTTTTAATGTGTTTGTCTAAATATGTACTAATTGAAATTTTTAAAACTAACTTTAAGTTTATTGACATTTATTCCTTTTTCGAAAGCGCTATAGGACCATTGGTTGAAATTTGCATGTACTGTATCATATCAGAATCATTGTTAATTTAGGCGTTAGTATTTCGGGTAATAATTAAAAGAAGCTATAATAAAGAATGGTACAATGTTACTAAAATTGAACTTGAGTTATTGAAAAGAAAGACTAGAATCAAATTAATTTCTACGCTTTAATTATTTTTAGACAACTTGTCTTATAATTTGTTAACATAATATTTTCTTATAATTAAAATTAGTTAAAATAATTGGCAGAAGTTTAACGACAGAATGTAATATGTCGTTAAACTTTTAATGTGCATTTCTAAATATGATAGATACTTTCTAATTGAAAATTTTAGAAATTAACTTTAAGTGTCTTAACACTTAAAAAAAGTGTTTGAAAAGAGTGTTATAGGACCATCGGCAAAAATTAGCATATTATGCATCGTATCAAAACTATTATTAAGCATGTGCGATAGTATTTTATGTAAGAACTCAAGATTACTATAGTAAAGAATAGTACAATATCACTATAATTAAATTTGAGATATTAGAAAGAATGACTAATCTATATATTAATAGGCTAGCAATATTTTGTCTCGCTAAAAACTCCCAAACTACGCAACAGAATTAAACAAATAAGGTGTCGTTTTAAAGGTATTGTTATGTAGATGTGCATTAAGGTCTTAAATTATGAAAATTTCCTTTAATTAATCAATAAAATTAATAATTTAGTTTCAACCAATGAGAATTCAGCAAATCATTTTTCGAGTGGTTCGCATAAGCATTGCTTCCGTAAGCATCGTTTGATTTAAAGCATTTCTGAATTAATAGATTGATAAACAAAAATAAGAGTGGATAAAAAAAACGGAACTGAATTTCTTAAAAAAAGAATTCAATATCTTTAGTTCCTTTGATAAATTTTTAGTTTCATGATAAATTTTTTGTTTCGTTACAATAGAATGGCAATGGCATCGTGCGAATATTCAAACCAAAACAAACGTGCGAATATTCAAACCAAAACAAACGTGCGAATATTCAAACCAAAACAAACTTTCTACAAACAATTATTTTGATTTGAGATTTAAAACGATATCTTAGTTATTTAGTTCTATTTTTATTTATTTAGTGCCTGCTGCCTAAATAAAATGCCTGCTATCAGGCGTCGAAATATCTCTGGCAGACGTCAGAGAAATGAATGGCGGAATTCTAAACGAGAAAGCATTTCTTATTGAGATATATTCTCTGCTACAGCTCCAAATTTCTCAGCTACATGAAGAAAAGATAATCAAATTGTGAAGGGGGCAGAGAAGTGTATAAATTTCATTAAGTAATTGATTTCACTATCTGGCATTTTTATTTTAAAATTTAAATTTGTTAAAATGTTTTTATAAGATTGCGAAGCAATATGCAATGGAACTGCGAAGCAGTTCTGTGGGTTGGCGAGCGTAGCGAGCAGGGGACGGAGCCCCCTAGTATCCAATTAAACTTCCAGGCTTACATTATTTTTAGACTAATTACAAATTGTTAACAGTATATTTCTAATTATTAAAGTATATTCTTGAGACTTTGGAACGTAATAGTAATAAATATGTTGTACGGTCGTATTTCATGTTTGAATTGTGATTAAATCCGTTGTTAATATTCCAACTTTTAAAAAAAAAGTGGTCTTATAATAATTAACGGAATGTAAATACTACATATATGAATAGAAACTGTTTTGACTGCTAAATATTCGTGTTTATACATTTTTAAAAGTCTAATTAGAATAAACCAATATATCTTTTAAAAATCAGAATAAAAAACTATAATTAATTCTAAGTTTGATTAAAAGTTAATAGCTTTTTGTTTGAGGAATGACTATTGCACCCCAGATGAATGTAGTTTCCTTATTGTAGTAATTACTAAAATACATGTGAAACTTGAACTTACATAAATTCAAAATGGATACTTCCTTCAGCTGTATTTGGAGTCTTATCTAAAAAAATGAAAGTATGTAAGTTTCATATAATAACTCAGAAATATAATGTGCTAAAAATGTAAATATATGTTGTTCATGGGAGTTTATATTATTTATTAAAATTTTATTAAAATGTATGCATGTTATTGACATATAACGAAACAACTATAAAACTAGAAACATCTGTTCTAAACTTTTAATAAAAATTTTCTAAACACTTAGTAAAAAACTTATTTAATCAAGTTGATTTAACATTTTTCCATTTTCAAAATTTCCTAGATAAGATACATTTTTTTACTATCTCAAAATTATTGCGTGAATTGCAACCTACTTATTAGTTACTGCGTGACATAAATAAATGTAAAAAAACATTAAAAATTGTATCTTATTTAACTGTAAAGTTACTTTAATGGGAAAAAAAATCTCATTCTGCAGAACTGCTATTTATATTAAATATTAAATAATATTTAAAAGATATGCAAACTGCAAAAAAAAAAATTTGGTGTATGGTTGTCAATATTTTTGGTGCAGAGGTTAACTAAATACACTTTTAATTATAGAATTGTAGTTATCATGTAAAAATTGATAAAATAACAATTGTTTGAAAGAATTATCGTGGATATATTGTTAAAATTGTGTTTTTTTAAGATAAATGCTTTTGCAAGGAAGCCATTAATTAAATCTAATTCACATGAAAAGATGTTTCGTCAATAAAAAAATAAAAAATGAATAAATAAATAAATAAAGCTAAAGCAGGGAAAAAATAAATAAAAAATGTGACTGCATGCACTGTAAAAAATTTTGCTTAATCTCTACACAAAAAATGATGGCAATTGTACAGAAATCTTTTTACTGTGACTATAATTGTAACTTTTTTATATCGACTCATTCATTATCGTTTTAGTCGGTGCGCTGGGCTTCAAAATCATGTCCTGCCAGTGAGATAATATTGCTTACAAATATATTTTAAATTTAAAATAATATTAACTTTTTCTGATTTATAAATTTTTTTAAATGTTGAATTAAAAACAATTCATAAATCAAATTACAAATGCTGTCAAAGAAACCACGACTTGAAAATAATGATAAAATTTTATTTTTCAACTTATTTAGGAAATTATTTATGTGTACAATTTTTTTTGTTCCATTCATTTAAGTGTAAAGTTAACTTATTTGTTTTTATCCAAAATTTAGGGGGAGGGTTTCAATTTATTAAGACAAATTAAATTTATTATTCTTATATTATATAAAAAATTATGAAAAATTAATAAATAGGTTAAAAAAATGTCACCAAAAAATGAAGGCACGGCAGAGTTAACATTCAAGTTTTTTTAATTTTTAGGAAATCAAAACAATGCTGTTTATTTGATAGAAAAATATTTTATCAAGTTTTAGTTAAAAGAATCTGTCAAATTCGCAAATATCTAATTTGATTCAAAACATTATATAAGCATTAAATATAACAGTATATAAGAATTAAACATGACACTGAAATTATTTAGTTAAGGGTTCGAAGTATAAGACAATGCTACGTGATTTATATAAAATAAACTTAGGGACGCTTTGATTTATGAATAAATCATGCATTTATCACAAGGCAATTGGAGTGTGTTTTCATGCTACTGATTTCTTTTGTTTTCGTTCCTTCTGTGAGTAAAATTAATTTATTGTTTGAATCCAATTGAAAGGGTAATATAACCTTCAAAGTATTATCAGTAATACATAAATTCTTCTTCTTCAAAATTTAAAGATTGACTTAATACAATATTTTAATTTTGAAGCAAAATTTTCATCTAAAAAAAAACTTAGCTTGCAGTCACTATTGTTTTGTCGATTTTAAACAATATGGTATTATACAACAGGGTTTTATGAAGCATCATGCATTGAAATTAAATATTTTGAATGAAAAGTATGTATTTTTAAAAGTTGTTCTTGAGCATTAATTTTCGTTTTGAATAAAGAAGGCAGTAATCTGAAATGCTATTTTATTACGACAACTTTAATGCACTTTTATTAATAATATAAAGTTTTTTTATTATAAAATAATAATAATATTAAAAAATAATAAAAAATAAATAGCAGAATTTTTTTAGAAGGCCGAAATATAACTTCATAATACAAATTTAGGTAATATAAATTATTCAGAAGGCCGACAGCTTCAAAAATATTTAATTTATTTTGCAGTTTTTTCAACATTTGATTTTTTGCAATACATAAAAAATTTCAATGCATGCAAGTTAATAATACATTACTTGGTTTTAACACCAAAAGATTTAAAAAATATCAGCATTGTTGCCAGAACTTGATGCAATAATTTTGTGTTAATAATCTCCACTGAAATAAAGAAATTGAGAGGACATTAATAATATAAAATGTATATTTAGCTTAGAGTATTGTAATTGAACTCTAATTATACTTCTCATTTTTTAAATGTGCATATTTTTATGATAATTGTTAGGAAATGAAATTTTTTTATCAAGTCAAAAATTATATTATCTTTTAATTTCGAAATTATTGATACCGTTATTATATTATGGATTATGTAATTAAGATGTTTTAATTGTTAACAAATTAAGGTACGTAATATGGAGGTAAATAGAATGTCGTCAAGGATAAAATTTGTAAGTTGCATATTTCCATGTTATTTTTGTTATTGGTTGAATATTCTATTCTTTTAATTTCGTTTTTTTTTTAACCGTCGTTGAACAGCCGACCCAATTTTACGGGTTTACGACTACTAATGTTCAACTCCGTAGCCTTGCAATTTTGAACCCAATCCAGAAGACAGACAAAGGAACTCCTGTATTCGAGTATTGGGAGAAATTTGCCTTCGCGGAGGACTTTTTGATGGAGCTAATTCGCATTTGCGCTACATGGAGAGGAAGACCACGAGAACCACCCTCGGTTAGCCTGACGTCAAGGGTACTCTAACCCATGATCCGTCTACCATTGAGGATATTTCATGTCAGTACTGTGGTCGGCGCAAGCCGGAAGCGGAATTTGTATTGACTGGGATTTGAACCCGGTTCGCCGCATTGGAAGGCGAACGCTCCCCTGAGCCATCGCGGCTCTTTTAATTTCGTTTGTTGAAATGCTACATAACACACGCATAAAATTGTCCTTATAAACATTAAAATGTTACATTTTGAAAATGTAATGACCAGAAATTCGCTCTATAGTGAAGTATGAGTTTTTACGCGGTACTGCGGCATCGCAAATCACACATAACATTAATAGAGTATTTGGCTCTTGTGTTAGTTGGTTAAAATGTTGGTTCAACAATTATGAAACATCAAAACACACACTGTTAAAATTTTTATTCTAAAATTATGGTAAAATAACTGGCAGCTGTCTGTCCATCCGATTAACCGTAAAGTTTGCGGTAAAGAAAATTTTTTTCCTTTATGGTTTTGATACCATTTACCAAAAGTATGGTTATAAAACCAGGAATACAAAACTATACGGTTTTTTAACCATTTACAATTAGCATTTTTCAAAAACGGAAAAAAATATGATTATTTAACTAGACATACTAGCTCGGCTTTTCGTAAGGTAATGGGAATTGGAGAGTGCCAGACACTATAAATTCTTCATGTTTTAAAAGGAATGGAGGAAATAATGTGGTGTCAACAATAGGATTCGAACTCCAGTTCTGCCGGTCATGAGAATGACAGATAAGCCCTCTCGGCTATGTACTCAGTAGCTTCATTAGATGGTTCTAGTTGGTGAGATAAGATTCCGGTTGTTTAACCGTATTAGGTGAAAGCAGTTAATAAAGAGTTTTTCTCAACCTCAAAAGTTTGAATACCATTTTATTTATGGTTATTTGACTGTTTTGATTAAATATGGTAAAATAACCATTCAATGAATTCTTATTTAACTATTTTTTCCAAGAAATTTCTAACAGTGCACTTCGAAGGGTAATATTCACCAAATGAGTGTTTGATATAGCTCGGGTGTTATCCATTTTGATTTAATAAAACTAGGCTCATCAGGCGTAATCGAAGTATGCTGCAATTAACTAGACGAAATGATGCGAAAACTTAAAAAGAAAAATAGCCTAAATTGGTCTATAGATCGTGTCCTCTCTCATCGTCTGGTATTGTCAAACTGCACGACGAAACAATTTTATTCCGAAAATGCTGGCTTTCTAGGCATTCTTAAGCTATCGTCTACCAAGGTTTTATCATACTTTCCCTTAATAACCAGTCGCTTACATGACGAAAATGTGGACAAAATAGTGCATATTTTACTCATAAACAAATATGATCAAAACTACCAGAATATGGTACCGTGTACAGTAATTTTTACCGAATATGGTGCACAGTAATTTTTACCGAAGTGCTTTGAAAATGACTTTTGGTAAAATTAACAAAATAATATGGTTTTATAACATGTGATAAAATTTGGTAACTGTTGTAAAATTTGGTAATTTTATCACGATACCGTAACTACTAAATATGGTATTTTACCGTTTTTACTAAATATGGTATATTAAGAACTATACATTTGAAAAATAGAACTTCTGGTACACCGTTACCATACGAACAGAAAAATACCAAATGAACTGTTATATTTTAGTTTTATTAACAGGAATTATGTTTTTTCTTTATACCAGAAATTTAATTACCAAAAAGTACGGTAATTTTAACAGAATTTTTTTCTTCTTATCTAATGAATGAAATAGTTTCCTATATCTGCTAGCTATCAAACAACGTTGTCTTTTTTTTGCTATAAATTTCATACTTGACCACATAATATTAAGAAGCATAACAGTAACATGAAAAGTGCGAAAATTATTATTTGGAATTCATATACACAGAAATTATACTCAGGAAAATGTATTTTTGCAACATGAGGCTTTAAACTAACTTTTACTCACGTATTATGCTTGTAATATTATTATGATTATAACTATGATTGTAATATTATGATATGATTGCTATGCCTATTACTAAGCTATGCTTATTACTATGTATGCTATGCTTATTACTATTATTGCTATGCTTATTACTATGATTGTAATATTATTATGATTATGCTTGTAATATTATTATGATTATGCTTGTAATATTATTATCATCCTCATTAAAAAAATGACATTGCTATTCTGCGTGTATTTTTCGCTTCTGCTATTTGCTTCTCATAAATTCTGCACCTTTCAAATGCATCTACGTGCAAATGTAAAATCATGTAAATGTAGTTATGTAAAAATTCGTGAGCATAAATATTAATTATAATTATTAACAAGAACTTATGAGGAAGTAAAAAAAAATAAATATTTATGTTATTGCAGTGCTTAATTGATGATTAAAGGAATGAAACACAGAAAACGATTAATTTTTTCCTATAGCTCCAAGAAAAAAGGAGGATATTGAGAAGAAGTTTGAAAGTAACTGGCGCCAAACAGAGAAAACAGAGCATAACAGAAATCCATCATCAACCAGCAGTTTTCCTAAAAAATTAGTTCAATGTCGCCTTAAGTTTGCGAGACAATTTTGTCGATCGTCTAACTCTGTTGGCGACAAAACGGTCAACAGATTTTACAGATAGTAAATCAGCAAAGGGAAAAAAAAAGAAATCAAGTGGAAAATAAAAAGCAAAAGCGGGAGGAAAATTTTTGCTGAAATGATTGAGTCACTAAAAACGTGCTAAGAAAATGGTGAATGAAAATAAATGATGCCGAAATAGTGATAATTGCGTTCAGTATACCATTTGCGGTTTTTTTGTGATTCCATTCCTAATTGGAATTTTTTCTAAAAGAAATAATTGTTGTGTTTTAATCGAAGAAATAATAATGAAAAAGAATATTGTTTGAGATAATAATTCATACTGGTTATAAATAATCTGTTTTTTTTTTTTGTCTTCTTGCGCTAATAATTTTTTTGGGAAAAATATATTTTTTTTCTCAAAAAAAAATTTGCTTGCTGATTTATTTATAGGAAGTGGAACAATTTATTGTAAAATAATTTTTATATTAAATTTACTTCGATTTTATGAAATAATTTTTGTTCCGAAGCATTCTTTTACAGATAATAGCATAAAAATATTTTTAACTGCAAAACTTCATGCGAGGCGCAGTTATATGAACAACTGAGAGTAATATTGTGATATGCCACACTTCTATCAAAGTATTACTTTTATCTAAAATTCTTGCATACTTTTGTTTCCAGATAGGTCATTTTCAAGTTTTTAACATTTTTATGAGATAACAGCGCATTATACAGAAACTTCTTATTGTCTAACTGAAAATTAAGATGTTTTTCACCAAAAACACTCTTCAGAAAAAAATGTGACTTCTATATTACCCTAAATAAAATGAAGAGTTTGTATTGTCAATAATTTTATTGAAAAAGCTTTTCATTTAATTATTGCAGGTATGCAATAATCTTGAAAAATAATAGAGAATAATATTATGTATATATATTTTAATAGAGAATATGTGTCCCGAATAAATCATGTTTTGTAAAACATTATGCTCCTGCATTCGCAATTTAAGGGTTAAAATGCTTGAGGTTTATTTTCATACTATTTCAATAAAATAATTCTGTCAAAATTATTAATTTAAAATAAATTATTTGATTAGGCATTAGAAAATATAAAGATTATTTAATAAACTAAAAAGTTCATGCAACAAACAGTTATATATTATAAGTAAGTGTTTGTCACTTGTACTTAGTTTAAAATTTGATGACCATCATTGAAAATTTTTAGAAGAACGTATGTGTTTTTATCTTTTATAATATTCTCCTTCGTTAAGCATTGTATTTCAGAATTAAAAATTCAAAATGTTTAGTATTATTCAATACACCCAATAAACGTTTAAATTTCTTTACAAACTTAGTTCACATTTATTATGTTTGAAAAACTGCACAAAGATTGCATTATAAATGCAAGATCCTATTCAACAAATAGTTATCAGTTATAAATCATTATTTGACATATGTACTAAGCTATGAAAAATTTCAGATCAAATTACGGTATGAAGTACCGGCACTTTGGTTGCATCATCCGTAAAATCCATTTTTACCGTATAATACCATACTGTAATTTTTTGTGTAATATTTATTTGATTATAGTAATTCGGTGATTTTATTGGAATCATTTCTCTAAAAATACTATTTGTAAAAATGTATTTTAGGTTAAAAGGTACCTGTGATTTTAATTAAAAATAAAACGTTATTTTGGTCACGATGACAATAAAGTTCACCAAAAAGTCACTCACACAGAGGTTTTTCATACACTGAAAAAAATTCCGGATTAAATTCCGGTAAAAAGAGCTGACACCAAGAGCGCAGCATCCATATAACTCATTTACATAATTCCTGTAAAACCATAACATATTATACCATCATTTTTACAGTAATATTTATTTCATTGGAGTGATTCTGTGATGTTATTATAATTATTACGTAAAAATTATAGTATATCAAATTTTTTGTTCCGTAACATGTTCCGGTAAAAAGTCGGCATTTTTTACTGTAATTTGAACTGAAATTTTTAACAGTGTAGTTGCAAAAAAATTGAGGTCAATTAAATTACAGTCGATAAACAGATAGGGAGATTTCAACAATTTTTCTTACCTATAATGCATGATACCAATCAACATATTTATAAAAAAAAAATATTTTTTAATTTGCATTTATGCCTGAAATATCTTTATATCAACTGTCAACAGATAAATGTAAGTTTATGTTAGTTCATAAAATAACTGTAAAAATTATAATTTATATTTTTTTTTCTACTGTGAACCATCTTATATCTCTGAAATAGGCTTAGCAAAAACATTTGACTTCTCTAAAAACAATTTTTTAATAAAAATGTTTGTCTATTTATTTTCTATCCTGCTATAAAAATGTAGGTTTTTATACAAATATCTATCCACATTACTGGATAATTGCAGCATTAAAACAAAAAAAAAAATGTAGATAATGATATAAAGTAACTAAATGCTATAAAGAAAACAAAACATTTCAGCAGAAAGACTCGATTGTAATTTTTTTAATCAAAATCACTGTTTAACTAAGTTACAATGTAAGGCAAATGTTATTTCAGCGTTTGAAAACTAACACGCCATCAAATATGATTCATTTCTGTCAACACGTTTGTGATGATGCACGGAGCAAGGTTAAATAGTGATAGTTGATCCTATCAGTCTTTAATCTGCACTGAAAGTGTTATCAGTTACTAACAGTTATCTTTAAATGTCACTTTTTTATTCCAGAAAAAAAAATGTTGTGTTACATTGTTATCGTTCATATAATAGCTATACACAAATGAAGTACACACGATATGCATTTTAATTTTCAATGAAACTTTATAGCAGCATTTAGCATGCGATATTAGTTGATATTTATCAATTCTTTCCTTTCTGCTAATTTCTAACTAATTTCTGCCGTTATATAGTCAATGAGAAAATTAAAAATTTGATATTATGCAGAATTTAATTCTACGGCATGTCAAATATTAGGATACAGATATAATATTAGTGATGAATTTAAATTGAATTTTTAGCCTAAACTATTGTGAGAAAAAAAATAGTATTTTAAGGTGAATGAAATTTTAAAGCAAATTATTGTAAAATAAAAAAGTCTTTGAATGAAAACTATCTTTAGTATTGAATATTTAATTGAAAATGATAATTTTGATATTATACTGAATTTAGTTTTACGGTCATGGCATATATTATAATACAGTTATAGCATTAGTGATGAATTTAAATTTAATGCTTAGCCTGAAATAATGTAAGAAAACAATAGTATTTTAAGTTTTAACAGCATTCTTAAACACTTTTGCTGTTAATTGGCAATTTTAAGGCATCTTTAAATTATTGTAAAATAAATAAGGCTTTATACAAAAATTATCTTTAGTATGGAATATTCAATTGAAACGAAAAATATTAAAATTCATATTTATTTATTTTTGACAAGAGGAAGGCATGGATTAAGTTTATTAAATAAGAAATGTTTTTAATAACAATAATTGATATATATATATAATTAGGAAATACAACCATATTTATTTAAAATTTAACAAGCATGTTTAAATTTTTGTTATAAATGCTCTTAAAACATTAAAGCATTTTTCATTTTACTACATTGCAAGAAATTTTGGAGCGTGTTAAACAATAATATCGTTTAAATTTGCTGAAAACTTAAGATTAATAGCGATATTTTAACCATATTATCGTGAAAATTAATCGCTGTAAAACTTAATTGCACAATAATGAGAATTAGCCTGATCGGAAACATGGTTAAATTTAACACCTCTTGAAGTTTCTTTAATTTGGTTCAATGTTGAACAAATTCTGAAAAAGACTAAAGCTTAATTGAGGCACTTTATTCGCGAAATAAAAAAGAATTAAAATGATTTCCCTAATTTTGAAGTTCACGAAATCCCTTTTGATGCAAAACCAAACTTTGAATAGTATAATTCTTTATTTAAATAATTCTTGAATAAAAATGATGTCACGCTTGGAGGGGAGGAGAGGTTTATAATGTTTGCTTCATATTATTATCATCTTTTTCAATAAAATAAACATACATCTAATCATTATTATTATTATGCTCTCAAATGCCTTTAGAAACGTATTTAAAAGTTCAAAAAAAAATTTGAAACATAACGTATAAAGTTTGTTCTGTTTCTGAACGCTTGTATATGTTAATATAATACAGCCTGTCACGTGACAAGGATTATAGTGAAGCGTGGCACTTTGTGACAAAATGGATGAGGGAATCAAAAATTCTTAAGAAATGTGACTTTACTTATGAATTTCTCCTCACGTTTCTTTTTTTAACTAAAAAATGATAAAGAAACATATAATACAAAATTTTATTATTTTTCATATTATATAGAGAAATTTGCTCAAAATAAATTGAGACACTTTTCTTACTAAAAAATATTACAACTGAAAAAATAATTTATATTAAGAAATTATTTGAATAAGAAATTATTATGAAACGAGAGCTTGTTTGGTCTGCAGAATTTAAAAACTAATTTTATCATATAGCTTGCAGACAAAACAGAAAGTAATACAGAAACAGAGTTTTCTTCCACTTCTTTAAAGAATGTTAAAATTGAAAAAGTAAACACTATCGATTGAGCGGCTGAGGAAACTTATGAATGAAAGTGAGGAAGAACTTTCTAAAACGATTCTCTACGCAATCTGTATTTATAACTACAAACGTAGTACTTACCTATAATACACTATGACTGGAACATAAATAGAGTTCACGAAGGAAATAGAAACAGTTCAGGAACAGCTAAATTTAATTTATGCCGTATTTCTCTCTTTTTTTTGCCTTCGTGTTTAAGTAGTTCCTGTTGAAAGTCATATCAATTTAGCAACAAAAACTTTGTTGACAAGGTGAAACGAATCAAGTTCATTAACCAAGTTCAAAAATATAATTTATTAGTCCCTGTTATATAGATCTATGGCCATTTATTATTCATTCTATAGTTGGTATATCTTTGGTAATTCGTATATTGAGAGTCAATGTAATAGAATAACTATTACAATTTAATTTCATATTGATTGTATTAAAGCAAAACTGCTTTTGCGATTTACATATCATTTTTAAATTGCTTAATTATAATTTTCAACTTATGTTAATGACTTAGATTTACTTTAGATTTAAAACTGTATGTGCAAATGATGTTAATGTTTTGGGCTTATTATTATTATTTGCTTGCATAAAAGCAAAAATATTTGCGTTCTATATATCGCTTTTGAATAGAAAATCATATTTTTTCCCCTTTAACTTTTGTTTTTGACTTATTACTTTAGATAAAAGGAAACTGTGTGTGCAAGTGATATCAATGCTTCGGGATTATTAATATAATTTGATTGTTTGAAAGCAAAAATATTTGCATTCTATATATCTCTTTTAAATGGATAATTATTACATCGTTTTTTTTTTCTAAATTAAACTTTTATTTTCGACCTATCAAAATAAAAATAAAAAACTGAGGGCGCAATTGATATGAATCTATTGAAATTGTTATAATTTGCTTTCATAATACTTGCATAAAATTAAAACTACACAGATCAAAAAAGTTAGGGGAGCGAGCAAAAAAGTGATGAAATCTTTGCGCGATAGTCATGCATAGGCATAAAATGGAAAATTCAGATATAACAAAACGCAATACAGAAACAAATAAGTAAAATAGAATTGCATGGGAACTCTAATTATTTGGAATGGAATAAAGAACGTGAAATGATGTTTCAAAGCAACAATTGGATAACATGTAAATGACAAAAAACTGATTGCATGGTGTGTGGTCCACCCGAACTGCTAAGACTGTCGCACATCTTCTTTTGCATGGATTCGATGAAGTTATCAATGAGACTTTGAGGAATACTGTTCTACTCTTGACAAAGTCTTGGACAGTAACAGGAGACCTTGGTCTTGCAGCAACACGTCGTCCGAGTGCATCCCAAGCATGATCTATCGGATTAAGATCAGGAGAGCATGTTGGCAACTCTATACGGTGTATTGTTTTAGCTTCAAGAAATTTCTACACAAGACGAGCAGCATGAGGTCTTGCATTATCCTGCATTAAAAAAATGAATCAATGATGGCTGTAGCGTAAGTTACGACATGGGGTCACACGATCTCGTCTGCATATCTCTGAAGCGTCAAAATTCTATTCCGAATGATATGCAGGTTAGTACGGCCACTCATGCTGAATCCAGCCCATACCATCAAACCACCTCGTCTGTAAAGTGATCTTTCCTGAACAAGCATAGGGTTATTTCGAGCTCCCTTTTCTCATCATACTAAAACACGTCTGGTATCACACTCTAAACTTAATCGTTCATAACCAGCATTTGACTCCAATCACTTTGCATCGAATCTCCATTTTCTAAAGCCCACTTTCTTCGGGCTGCACGGTGTCTGGCTTTCAACGGAGTACATACCATTGGACTACGTGCATACAGACCACCCTCATGAAGCTTATTTCGGATTGTTTGGCTTGAGACCCTTCGTCCTGTTGCCAAAAGAATCTGTCTTTGAATTAACGTGGCATTGGTTGTTCTGTCTCAACGACCTGTTAATTGAATATATCGGTCATTATTTGCCATGGTATCACGTGGACGACCTTGTTCTGGACTACGTCGAACATGCCCTGTTCTTGGAGTCGATTCCAGAGTCTTGAAATGACACTTCTTGCTACTTCAACAGCGTCAGATACATTTTTTTGTGTTTACCCGGATTCCAGTTTCCCGATAATAAGCCAAGCCATGGATTCTGGTAGATTACGTTGGCGTGACATTTTCAAGTAACCTTTCCTCAAAACAAAAGCCCGAAGGTTAAATTTCACCACTGAGATAACGAAAGACAGCAGCATCTGCGAAATCGAGATTTCTACTCATATAATCTTTTTCTGGTTTTCGGAGTCATGAACAATGATTTGCGTCTGAAACTTTCTACTACCATTTCTTGCTATACTTAAGGCTTTAAAAGTTTTGTTTTGCCTCAGTTATCAGAAGAAATATTAATGTAATTTCGTTAAAGCCATGTGCTCCCCTAATTTTTTTGAGCAGTGTATTTGAGCTCCATATATTGCTTTTAAGTAGTTAATCATAGTTTATTTTTACACTTGTATTTATTTCAGATTTACATTAGATATTAAACTGTCTGTGCAAATGATGAAATATTGCAAATATAGCTAAGTTTATATACTTAAAAAAGTACACTCATTTAAATATATGCAATATATCTATTTGAAATTAATTTATTTGTGTCATATGTCATCTAGTTCATTTAGGTAAATGGAAGCGAAAAAAAGATTATAAAAATGCGTGATTCAACATAACACAACAGCTTATAATACATATTAAAATAAAAACTTGTAGATTTAGAATAAGTAGAATTATTTTGTTTTAGGTTGCATTACTATTTATTTTCTACAAAAGTAACACATCGGGTAGTAGGATACATTTATTTCGGTTTATATAAGAGTAAATGTAATGCAATTTCCCAAATATTGTTTTTTTTTTGTAGTCTCGGGGATGCACGAAAAAAAAAAACAAAAAACAAAATTGGTAAAATTAGCGTATTGTCATTTCTGGTAAAAAAAAGATCCATAAGTTTTGGTTAATAAAGCCAAATATACGGTATTTCAACCATACATTTGATAATGTTTCTCTTTATATTGTAAGGTTTATCGGAATTTGTGGTTTTTAAAACTATAGTCTTCTAATCACATAAATACAAAACTGAAAAGTAAATTTAACCGAATAAATGATTTTTATACCATGCTCTAAGGTATTATGATAAAATTACCAAATGTTACCACATTTACCAAATTTTATCAAGCATTATAAAACCACATTTTATTGTTAATTTACTATAATTATTACTAAAGTACTTAGGTAAAACTTACGGATAGGGCCAGAAACACTGTAAATTTTACCATATTCTGGTAGTTTAGGCCATACTTTCGTTCTCAGTGTGTATCATACATATATTAATAATCTAATGTAATCGTAATTAAAAAATACCTTTTTATTGTTTTTCGTTTATCTGAGAATTTTAAATGAAATAATTTATGAGTTTTAAAAATAAAATCTATTTTCATAAATGAAAGAGAAATGTTTGAGAAACTCAAGCAAATCAAATATATAGAGGAGAATAGAGAAGTTTCTTCGTGTTGTTAATACCCAAAGCTCGATAACCATAATAAATAATTCTATTAATTAATACTGAGCTAAAGAGTGAGAGATTAAAAAACTTAAAAAGTAAATAAAACAAACAATAACGAGT
The DNA here is from genome assembly GCF_043381705.1 of Parasteatoda tepidariorum. Taxonomy (NCBI): domain Eukaryota; kingdom Metazoa; phylum Arthropoda; class Arachnida; order Araneae; family Theridiidae; genus Parasteatoda; species Parasteatoda tepidariorum. Next base: position 34,237,984 of record NC_092214.1, on the reverse strand, counting down.
GGTTTAAAACAGACATGTTGTATATAACTAATATAAGTGAGAAACTCTTACATTTCGTGAAATTAAACTATATTACATGAAATGCCTGAGGTTATCAAACACAACTTGAAAACCCTTCGAGACGACATTTTTGAATAATAATGTTTTACGATAAAAAATTCGAACTTCAAACGCTTAAAGCGTTAACAAATATTTGTTTGAAAATAATATTTAGCTAACTTTTAATGATTTTAAAAATATTAACAAGAATGTTTAACTGTTCTGTATTGCTACTAAATTTTTATCCGTATTTTTTCATTCATTAATTTTTTTAAGTACACTGAAGGTTTTTTAAGTATTTAATGTTTGTTTAATATAAAAAAGAATAGATTTCATGTTTTATAAATTATTTGGTGCTTTATGAAAGATTATTTTGAATGATAAGTATAATAAGAATAAAAAAGTAAATTAGTTTAATGAAGAAAAAAAAACATTTTGAGCACATACATGAAAGCTCAAATCAGCAATCGGTTTAGCTTATAAAATAAATAGAACGATTTAAATATTTTTGAACTTCTTCAACAGCTCTAATAATATCTTAAATATCTATCTTTTCTATATATATCTTAATAATCTCTAAATATCTGACTTTTTTGAAACTCAATTTCACAGGAACTATTGAACCGATTTTGCTCAAATTTTGTATTTTGCTATATTCTGCAATTCAACACTATTTCAACTATTATTAAATAAAATAATAAAAAAATAGCAAATCTTTAATAAAAATTATTTTTGTATAAAAATATCTTTAGATAAACGAATTTTATAACTGTGTGCAAAAATATTTCAATTCACCTAAAAAAGTTCTCGAGATATAGCGAAATACGTTAAAAGTGAAATCAACATTAAAAGGTGCAAATTTTGGAGCACTCTCTTGACCAAACTATAGGGACTATATTTCCTTCCGAGATAGCCGTTATTTCGGAGGTTAGAAATCCGAATCCGTGAAAAAAGGCATTTTTATTTAGAGAAAGTACGTTTTAATGTCTGATTTCGTAACTTGGAATATCTTCTGCACTTATTAATTAGTATATTTGTGGTCACCTCCTCGAGTCATTAAGATTGAGTCCTAGAACGTCAAGATCCGATCATTATATCAAAAGTTATTCAGGGAGGGTTTTTATTCCTGGCAGACTTTACTTTTGAGGGATTCATGCATGCACCAATTGCTATATATAAACTTTCATCCGCTTTTTTTTAATAAAAATTCGATTAATTTTAAAAGGATCTTTAAAATTGAAATCATTCTAACATTTTTAAACTGATGTCTTATAATTATCACCATAAATCTAGCGTTTTTAAATTTCAGATCTGTACTTTAGACTCAATAAGTTTAAATTTACTTCCAATGGAATAACACCAGAACAGAAAAATCGAAAAATACAATATTGTATCGTGCTCAAAAGAAGGAAAAAAATTGGCCTACCCTGAATAACTTTTGATCTAATGATCGAATCTTGAACTTAATATTAAAGGTTTGAGGGAGTGACTTCAAATATGCTAACTAATTAGTGCATACAATATCTTAAGTATGCATACAATATCTTTCCCTGAATAAACATAATTTTTTTTAAAGGATTTTAATTTCTGATCCTTAAAATAGTGGCAATCTGAGAAATATGGTCCCCATAGTTTGGTCAGGAGAGCGATCCAAAGTTTGGACCCTTTAATGTTAATTCTACTTTTTGAGCATTCCACCATATCTCGATAAATTTTACAGCGACCAGAAACATTTTAGAACACAATTAAAAAAATTCGTTTATATGTAGATCATTCCTTACAAAAAAATAACATTCAGTAAATAGCTATTCTTTTTTATTACTTTATTTTATAATTGTCACAAGAGTTTTGAATTGTAAGGTATAAAATTTTTTACATCATTTTAAAGAATATAATTTCATAAAAAATTTCAATTATTGCATTAATGACAAAATACAAAATTTGATACAAACGTCGGTCCAATGGTTCCTAAGAAATCCAATTTTGAAAAAGTCATTTTTTTAAAATTAGATTTCTCAGGAATTATTGGAGCGATTTCATGCAAATTTAATATTTTGCCATGCAAAATTACATTCTTTAAAATGATCACTTCCTCGAATTATTAAGATTGAATACTAAAAGGGGAAGATCCAATCATGATCAAAAAATCATGAGATAAAAAGTTATTCAACTTTCTCCGTTTTTTTCCGAAGTTGAAGCCCAATAGAAATTTTAGTAAGTTTGGGAAAATGAAATATTTACAGTTCATTTCAGAAATTTTCTAAGTTTTTTTTCTAGACATAATTGTCTATTGCTGATCTGCAAATTTGAAAATAATGCTTATCGGAGTTAATAAGTAAAATAAAGTATAATCTGTATGTTTTGAAGCAACCAAATATTATTCAGGCTCCACTGAGCCGCTTTTTTGAAGTCTTAGAAAAACCCTACGCATAATAAGTTCCACTTTGTACAGCAAGAAGCTTCCATAAGATGAGATGGAAAGAATAAGACCCCCCCCCACTTTTTCCAAACACTATTTTGAGTTATTTACAGCTCTTGGGCTGTTGGGTAGCGAAGAAGTGGACGAGGCCCATAAAGGGTGAAAGAGTAGAGGTAGAAGATCTTCAGCATCCATCCCCTTGATCCCGGGCCTCTCTTCTCTAACTCTCGAAACTCAAGTTACAAGGGATGCGGGAAATCGGGCCTAATTTGGAAGCGGACGGCTATCCTCCTCAGCATCTGTTGCCAAGTCAGAGGTATGAGACTGTTACTCTTTTTCTTGGGGAAGTTCGGGGCCGTGCTGGAAGTGTGCCATGGAAAAAAGAAATATTGGGGAGACTTCGTGGCCCGCCTCTTATCTTTCTAGCGCTTTAAACCAACCTCAGGATAGCATTGTTCATTATTAGTTTTTTTATGCTTTTTTTCCTGCGTTTTACCCCGTAAACTCTTGAATCTACTATCAAACCGAGTTTCCTGAAGATTTCGTTCTTCTACTAAAGCTGTTCTTAATTTTTTTTCCTTCTAAAAAACTATGTTTTAAGAAGGCGTAGGTGTACCTTACACTCTTAGAAACAATACATCAACGTTGAGCCTTAATATCAGTACTTTAAACCATAATAAGGTGCAAATTCACTGCAACTTTAATAAGGTGTTAATTTGCGCTATATTTTTCGCTTCAGTTGATCCATAATATTCATAAGCATAGTATTGACCCATAATTTAAGCAAGTCTTACAAGTCTAACAATGAGAATCAATTTAGGACTATACTGAGGTTGAAGCAATTTTGAACGATATTATGGTTCAGCATTCTTCAAAATTTTTTACAACGTGTGTACAAGTGGTTAATATATTGATGTATTGTACAATATCGATTACTTTTAAATATCGCTCGAAAAATTCTTTTAGAATGAATTTTCATGCTACAGCAATGGTAAAGACTTACAATAAAACAGTTACCTATAACTGTAAAATCGTAATGATTATCGATTTTAATATTTATCGAAAACAATAATATCGTAATCGTCAATGATATTCATTGAACATGATAAGAACTTGGTAACTATCATCTGCGATAATTATCAATAGATAAAACAATATCACGACAATTATCGTCAATGATTCTATTCGAGTCTTACTTACTAGGCAAATAAATTATTATATTTTAATAACTACTCACCAATTTTTTTAAATAATAATGCTTAGGAAATGTTTAATAAAGTTTAATAAAAATTTTAACGAAAATCTTAAAAACGTTTATCTCTTTTTTTAATTGGTTAAATTTAACATTGCGAATTTAATTTAAAACCATTTTACGTACAAAATCATTTTCATAAAGCGTTTCTTGAATTTAAATTCATATTTCCTTATAGTAAGAGAAATGTATTTATGATAAAATTACCCATAATTAGTTAATGAAACTGGTTTCAGGAATTTTTTTGAAACAAGATTACAATAATTCATTTCATATACTTTGCTTTGTTAAAAATTACAAGGCTTTTTGGTTTTTCCATAGAGCCAGAAACACGGTAAATTTTACCATATTCTTGTGGTTTTGTCCATACCTTTTTTCAGTGTAGATTACTTCTACCATAATTAAAAAGCTTCAAAGTAAGATATTTTATAAATGTTGCAGAATTTGTTTTGCTAGTACGCTGTCCTGATAGTTTTTCAATGTTTTATTAAAATGAAATTAATATCTAATGTAAAACTCATCCATTTTCTCTCTAAATCTAAAAAAAATGAGGATATTAATTTCCTAATTCGATTTAATAACTCTTAGTATATTATATTAAGTTAAGAATATTGTGTGAATTCCATATCCATTTAATATGCTTTGAAGTAACTTTCATCTGATTGTAAAAGTTACATAAACCACTTTTGAAGTCCTCGGTTGGCATGCTCTTTAATACTTGAATTGATGTTTCTTAATGATTTGAATATTCTTAAACATTGTTCCTTTAGCTAAGTTTTGAAGGATGTGGAGACGAATTATTCACCATACTCTTCAGGTGAAAACAAACACCGAAAGAACTTTATATTACATGGGTATAGTATTCACATATTCGAAGTTAGTAGAACAATCCTGGAAATTAAATGACATATCTTGTATTTCGAAAGCTAGATGAAATAGACGAAAGTTTCTCGGTCATTCCAGCTGTAAAGTCTACTTGTATATTAAAATTCAGCTTGACTGATTCATGCTACTTTCCTTGTTAGCTAAGGACAGTTCTTCTGATTTCACATTCACAAAATTTATCAAGTTAAAATCAAAAGACAGAACGAATTAATGCATTATGAGTTTCCGATTTTTGAAGAAAAGATAATACTCTTTAACTGATTTATAAATGGGAATGGTTATCTGATGGTTAAGACCTATACACAGCAATGATCGAGAATATGTCAAACGTGTTGCTTCTTTATCATTTATTAAAGTAGCAAGATGTACGTTTTTTCTTCGTTTTTATACCTGTTTCCTTTTCTTCTGTCTCCGGTGGCATCCTGGATTATAGGAATGTAGGCATAGCCCTGAAAGCTCTGGGTGTGGTCCAAGTCTCTTAATTGATAAATGGCATGCAATTATTTGATCGATCTCGAGGAGTAATCGCTCCAGTTTTTTTTTCCAGGAATGCCACGTACACAGCTAAGTATGCGACCTCAGTTCCCCCGAACAATCGATGCAACTTTGCGATGGGAGGATGAGATGGTGAAAAAAAGTTCACTTTCAACAGCTCATCGAGAATGGAGGTGACATGTTCGAGTCCAAGGTCGATCACGAAAGGACGGATCTGTTAAGTCAAACGTGTTGTGTATGGACTAGGGAATTAAGAATTATTTGACGCGACGTTAAGGAACGGAAAGGGTTGCTCCCGTTTTTTTTCCCGGGAACAAAGTAAAAGGAGTTGATTGTTTTAAATGACAGATTGAGAAGACTATTAAAAAGATATTAGAAAGCACTGGACGTTGTCAATCGAAAAAGGATTATAGCGGAGATGGTAAGGAGTAACTCGATTATTTTAATAATTAGGGGGTAGAGCAGAAATCGCGAAAATGGTACAAAATAGGAAGGTTAACTGTTTTACATCGGGGAAATTCAAATGCCTACCACTCTCTTAAGAAAAGGCGTGCAACATGAAAAAACAATAACATTAAATGATTAGCATATTTAATAATAAATTATGTTTAATTACTAATGAAATAATGGCGAAAACGATTTTACTTCAAAGATGAATAAGGGCATCGCTTATCTGATTTGTATAAGTGTTGCACTTATTCAAATGATTCACAGAGGGAAGTGAAAGCTCAGGGGATAAAGCATTCATCTCTCAATGATAGAAACCGGGTTCGAATTCCAAAGATGGCTGGTGGCATCTAGCTCTCACCGTCCACAGTGCTGGAGTAAAATATCATCAGTGGTAGACGGATCATAGGTTAGATCCTGCCATCAGGCTAACCATGGAAAGTTTTCGTAGTTTTTCTCTCCATGTGACGCAAATGCGGGTTAGTTCCAACAAAAAATCCACTCTGGAATTAAATTTCTCTAAATACTTGATACAGGAGCTTCCTTGTCTTCTGCATTCGATTCAAAATTACCAGGTTGCGTAATTGAATATTGGTAGTAGTAAAATCGAAATTGGATCAGCTGTTCCACGACGGTTATAAAAGAAAATTATAATGCAGTAGAGTTATGAATTTCAGGCTCAAAAATACCTTGCTTAAAAAGTGCTACTAAATAGGAAAGTTTACTGTTTTACTAAGTTGAGAAAATTCAAATGATTGCCACTCACTTAAGAAAGGAGCTTTTTTATTAATAAGATAATAGCGTAAAAAAGATTGACATATTTAATAGTAAATCATGCTTTATTGTTAGTAAAATAAGGATGAAAAGCTGCAATGATTTTTTCCAAAGACGAATAATTGCATCGGTTATCTTTGATTTGGATAAGTTCATGTTGCAATTATTTAAATGGTTCACCTAATATCATATGCATTTTCCATAATACGATTCACTGATCAAAATTTAGCTCTAAAAATTTTATTTTTTGGGCAAAGTAATAAAAATATAAATTTTATTTAATCCTTAAGACCAATATTTGATGCAGATGATATATGCAATATTTGATGGCAATATTAAAATGAAGTACTGTATTTGGCATACTTTTTTAGATGTAATAAAAAAACAAATATTGTCTGAAATGATTGGGTGACAGTGTAAATCAGGAGTGTTTATGAACTGTCGACTTCAAGATTACAGCTTGATATAGTAAATTAAGTCCAATTGTACCGTTTTGTAAAATTTATTGTTTGGTTCTTTTACAGAGGGTTACTTTTCGCTCTATTTAATTCCTGAAGTTTAGATTTACTTTTTCGGGTAAAAAAAAAAGTAAGTTTGTAAGGACGGTATTATCCACATATCACCCATAAAATAGAAGAAAAACCAACTGATTGAAAGACTGTAACTATGTTCCAATCAGCTGTCATTTTCTCTTTTTTTTCAGGCCGCGAATCCTCCAATACTTTATAAACAAGTCTATAAAAACTAACGGCTAAAAAGTAAGGAAAAATTTAAGTACAAAAGGTTACACGCAATCGGAAAATAAAGACTCACTGACGTAACGGGATTTAAACCCATGTTCTAGCAGATGCTGAAAAAAATTGCTTGAGCGGTAACAACAAAATATGTCCACGCTGTTTTCGTCAAATATTGGGGTAGGGGGTGAATGAAAAGTAAATAACAATCATAAAAAAGTAAGCCAAAGATTTCCTCAACTTCCTCCCTTCACAGGTAAGCGAACGTTTGTTGTTGACCTACCCGCTAAAGATGTCTGTTTAAAAGAAGTACTGGAATTTTTTTTTTTTACTGACCCATAAAGGGGTTGCCCGTATTTGAGGATAAATTGTTTACGATGTTTCTCGCCAAAAAGGTATAAAAAAAGTTTTTCGCCTCCAGGGTCGAGGCCAAGCTTAACTTTCTCGATGTGTAAGACGGAAATGGGAAGTGTAGAGATTGTTGTAAGGAAATAATAGTTTTACGCTCAATAAATTTAAAAGTGAAAGACAAAATTAGAAAAAAAAGGAGATGAGATTTCGATAATTATGTAAGTTAAGAAAATTAAGAGTTTAATGATTATTGCTCGCAGTTTAAACCTCAGTTTATACCAGCAGATTTTGATAATTACGTAATCTATGAGAATTAAGCGTTTAATGATTATTATTCTTAGTTAAAACCTCAGTTCATACCAGCATTCCGTATTTCAATAATCCCGTGATTCAGAAATAATATTTATGCTTCTTTAATTATTTGAACAAAATTTTTTCGATAGTTCTACGCTGAGAAAAAAGTATGGTAAAAAATATTACAATAAGGTAAACTCAATCGTGTTCATAGTTTAAACCTCAGTTTATACCTGCAGATTTTGATAATTGCGTAATCTATGAAAATTATGCGTTTAATGATTATTATTCTTAGTTGAAACCTCAGTTCATACCAGCATTCCGTATTTCAGTAATCCCGTGATTTAGAAATAGTATTTATGCTTCTTTAATTATTTAAACAACATTTTTGACTCGATAATTCTACACTGAGAGAAAAGATATGATCAAAAATATTAGAATATGGTAAAATCAGATGTGTTTCTGACTCTAGAGGAACACCAATAAGCTCGATTATTTATTATTTTTGCATTGGTATGATTTTGATAGAATTAAAAATAAAACATGATTTTATAATATGTGATAAAAGTTGGTAAATGTGGTAAATTTTGGTTATTTATTATGATACCTTAAAGCAGGGCATAACACATTTTCTTCTGTTAAATGTACTCATCAGTGTTGCATTTTTTTTTTATCAAATGTGTGGTACTAAGAACTGTAATTTTGAAAACCAGAATTTCCGGTAAACTGTTACCATATGAAAGATAAAAAAATCAAATTAATGGTTTAAATACTGCATATTTTGGCTTCATTAACCAGGAATATGTTTTTACCAGAAATGTCATAATCATATATTTCGGTAATTATACCAGAATTAGTTTTTCATTGCACCTGGATATACAGCATTCACAAGTTGTGATAGATTCACAAATTGTGAAGAATATGCTATTAATGTTATGCTGATAATGTTATATGCTGAATATGCTATATGCTAAAAAAAGTCTTTTTTTTTTTTTTTACATTTTTCGGTGTGACTTGCATCTTTGAGAAAAAAAGACTGATTTAACAAAAGAAAATACTTAGGAAAATAGGTTAAATATATGATGATATTAATGCAAAAATAGAACTAAATTCAAACGTTATTTAATTGCGCACTGCTCTACGAAAAATTAACTTAAATGTTTCGGATACAGAATATAAATTTTACATTTGCAATGAATAATCTCAATTCTATGCTTTTAAACCTTGTGGTGTATACATTTTTCAGCTTATTAGATTTACAGCAAACATCCCATCAACGTAAATTTATTCAAATGTAGTATATTTAAAAACCAAACCTTTAAATAATACCTTGTATAGAGTAAAAGCCACATAACAAGATTTAAAACCTCAACTGTTTCAAAAATTGCATCAAAAGGAAAGGTTCGTAATTAAGACAGCAGTTTTATGCATTTTAATATTGATATCTTACAATATTGGTACTCTTAGTTTGCGATTGGAATTGAGTAAGCTATAATATATTAAATTTGCACCTACTTATAGTAGCTATCGTTGTTTCATTTCCTCTTTAACACATAGGGGAAAGCAATAAATCATATAAAGTTTTATTCGAAATAAATAGAATCTATATATTTAGGCAAATTAGAAACCTTACTGAGCAATTATATTATTTCCAAACAATTTTCAACACAAAAGGGTTCATCTATTTAATTACTGAGAATATGGAGTTTAAGTTAATCAATTGAAAATCGCGTAAACATTCGGTTTAAACATTTTAATTTCTAATAATAAATCAATCTGAAGCAGAAAAAAATTTTTTTTCTCCCAAAAATCACTTAAAATCATTTAGTTTTATTATGCAATATTATTAATTTTTGAATCTTTCACATCAAAAACAACAAACATCCTTTACAATTTTAACTTCAATAATTGCAACATCGAGGTAATCAAAGGAAAAAAAATGAGTCTTTATCCTGATAAATTATATATATAAGTTNATAAAATAGTTTTACAAAACAATAGTATGATAAGTATGAAAAATAGTAAATGGCAATATCAATCAAACATATTACAAAGAAAAAAAAATGCATAAGACTCGAACATTATAGTACAGAACATATTCAAATTGGAAACAAGCAACTTAGAAAATTGACAAATATGTTGCCAATTTTCTGCTGATAAATACATAATTTAATTATCTATACATTAAATATATACATTATTTATTTCAATCAAATACAGATTGTTAAGTCAACCATTGAATATAATTTTCTGTACGATAAATTTTAAAATCAATAAAAATAATTTATTAGAAATCTCAAGATAAAATTCATTTCTCAAGGCGATATTTCATATTAAACATGCTTCACCAAATAAAGAATAGATGTAAATAAATTTTTATACTAAATATATATATATAAATAAATGAAAAACAACAATCTTTATATTTTAACTTCAATAATTGCAACATAGAGGTAATCTACTGAGAAAAAAAAAACCAGCTTTTATCCTGATACCTAAAAAACTCCTCTTATAAGCATTGATTTTATACATATATTTTTTTAAAATTCGAACTCATTGTATTTATAAAATACATAAAAAATAAAAAAAAATATAATAAAAATTGTATAAAAAAATTAACATTTTCAACTTGATGCATGTCATTGACATGGACTAATATCAAATGTCATGACAGCGATAACTAGGCAAATGTCATTTGAATCAAACTTATCCTGAGCAGGCACATAATACCTGTAGACCCCTGTGTTGATGCGTCATAACTACGCTAACGCGTGGGAGGTAATATAAAGCAACGTTATCCGCCATGTTTTCAAGACGACGTAGATGCAGCTGCGATATGTTGACGAAGGGACAATTTTTGTTGCATATTTTTTTTATTCTGCTGAGGTAAGGGGAGGGGATAGAAAAGCTCTCCTGTAGAGAAACCCTGCCAAGACATCAAAAATGTCCTGCTTTCAATTCGGCCACACGGGGGCAACGCAGATGGTATTATTTTGTAGTATTTTATCCCTTTTATTTTTTCCTCCTTTAGTGTCGCGTTTCACATAGAAATCCAGGTTTCTTGTTTGTTGATGGTTTTGGTCAAAGAGAAGTCGCGATCCTCCCCCTTTTTTTGTATTCTGTAAAGAACACCAAGACAATAGATTATAGCAAAAAGAAATTTGTACGGTGACTTACTTTCGATCCAATGTATGAATTAAGAGAGTCCACTGAAATTTTTTTTGCCATTTTTCTTGCTATAAAAGCAGCTTTAGAAACATTCTTTTCTCGAAATGGTTGAGAATAGAATTTTTCTGGATCAATAAATAAATGATTTATATAACGGGCTTAAGAGAACAAGAATAAATACATAAATGTCGCTTTTTCCTTTTCAAATATTTTTAGTCATTAAGAAATTATGAGTTTCACAGCTTAAAATGTTGATTCAGGAGGAGGAAATAATTCATTAAATACATTAATTTAATATAGTAAATAATTTAAATTTAGTAGAACTATGGCGTAGATTTTTAACACTGACATTATTTTCAAGAATAATATCTATTATCTTCATATTTTTATATACGTATGTATATGTCTTAGTATATTATATGTATATGTCTTAGTATTTTAAGTCTGGACCAAATGTGCAAGTTAACTGAAATGAGCATTTAAATACGTAATAAAACAATCACAAATGTATTAATAATTTTTGGAATGAAATATTTTAATCTGAATGTTGTAAAAATTTTTAATGGTTTCATTCATAAGTTAAAAGTTCCTATGATTGAAAAGCCTTTTTGCAAGGTATCTAAATATATTTAAGCGAAACCCATCATCATCTTTGGTAAAACAAACCGGCGTTGGCCTTAGCTTTCTTCAGAGCATTTCTCCATGCAGTTCTTGGAGTATAAATAAACATATTATTATAATTTTTATTAATACGTTTGTTAATATATAAATAGTAGTAAATTCTAAAGAAAAAATATCTTTATAGTTAAGTTAATGCCTCATTTTGTAACTTCAGGTGAATATTCTGGTGTTCGCATTATTTTTCAAGACTGAAAATCTTAAATTTCTAAAAAAGTGATAGATTACATTTTGAATCAATAAAACATCAAACTTTCATAATACAACTTAATTTTACATAATCATGGAACATTTGAGTATTCATTAATGCTCTACTTTATATATTCACGTATAAAGAACATAGGCCAATATAATGATAAACTTTATTTCAAACTATGAAGAAAAGCGTATTTTAAGAGCATTTTTGCTAAAAATTAAGATTTCCTTGTACACGAGAAAGTTTCTCAGGTTTTATAATAGAAATTTGGGAATCTTCTTGAGTAGGAATAATATTAAGAGACAGTTTGATGTAAAAATTTTACCCTTTCTCTGCATTTTCTCATGCCCTTGTATCAAGTTAAAATTGAAGTATATGAAGTTAAAAAAAATTTAAAAAAAATGTCCTTTCAACGAGTGGACAATTGGATATCACTCCTAACTATTTTTAAAAAAAAGATTTTGAGTTTTTAATCCTTTAAAATTCATCACTCGTTTTTTTGTATATTTTAACTGAATATCATACCTTTTGTTTGAATAAAATTCCAATATACTGTCTAAGTTAACGAAATAAAACTATAATTCATCGATATTCGTAAAAATTTTCAGGTTTGATGGAAAGAAAAAAGTCTTTAGTTTGAGGCTGAGTAGTAGATCCTGTTAAGGGAAAAGAGATGACAAAAAGATTTATATTCTTAGGTCTATGGACAAGGTAAATATATGGATTTGAAAAATGATAAATGAGAGAAAAGCAACAAGTCAAGAAGAAAGGATTTGGATTGGAGAATGTGATCGGCATTAGAAAACACTAAAACGCAAGCCTTTTTTCCCGTGTCTTTCCGACCAGATGGTTTTGAAAGACTATAAAGAGTTTTGTGGAGTTTTTCCCCCATTTTCTTTTAGTAATAAAGAAAAAGTGACTTTTTTTATTTGATCATAACCATGCATTTGATCCAAATATATTTATTTGAATTTCCATTTATTTGAATTTCCACTTATTTATATCAGAAAAATTGAGGAAACTAAGGTTAAATTCTAGCATACTCCTGGTTAATAGTTTCATTTTGAAAATATTTGGAAAGAAGAGCACATTATCTTCGAGTTAGAATGTTAAAAAACATTTAAATTTTTCCCCCCATTCTCTTTTAGTAATAAAGAAAAAAGGACTCTTTTCATTTGATCATAACCATACATTTGATCCAAATATACTTATTTTAATTTCTATTTATTTGAATTTATATCAGAAAAATTGAGGAAACTAAGGTTAAATTCTAGCATGCTCCTGGTTAATAGTTTTATTTTGAAAATATTTAGAAAGAAGAACATATTATCTTCGAGTTAGAATGTTAAAAAACATTTCAATTTTATCCCCCATTCTCTTTTAGTAATAGAGAAAAAATGACTTTGTTCATTTGATCATAACCATACATTTGATCCAAATATACTTATTTGAATTTCTATTTACTTCAATTTCCATTTATTTATATCAGAAAAATTGAGGAAACTAGGGTTAAATTCTAGCATGTTCCTAGTTAATAGTTTTATTTTGAAAATATTTGGAAAGAAGAACACATTATCTTCGAGTTAGAATGTTAAAAAACATTTCAATGTATATAATGTACTTCAGTTAAATATATAAATTTAGTTTTTTAATAAAATTATGAAAACATGTCTAAAAAAATTAATTATTCTTGAATAATTAGAAAGGAGATGATCATTTGAATTTTATTCTTAGAAAGATGATGGTTTAAACTACCAGAATATGGTAAAATTTGTCGTGTATCTAAATCTATGGAAACATTATAATTTAGCATTATAATTTATAATTTAGCACTTATAATTAATAAATAATTTATAATTTAACATTATAATAATTTAACATTATAATTTATAATTATGGAAACATGATAATTTTTTACCGAAGCGTTTTGGTAATGACTTTTCATAAAATGAACAATAAAATATGGTTTTATTACCATGCTGTTTTATAGGAAATGTCGTAAAATTTTGTAACTTCATCATGATTCCTCAGAGCATGGCATAAAAACCATTTTTTGGTTAAATTTGCTTTTAAGTTTCGTATTTTTACTAAATATGCAGTAATGAGAACGATAATTTTGAAAACCAGAATATACCGTAAACCTTTATCTTACAAATGGAAAAATTACCAAATGAATGGGTCAAATACCGTATATTTTGGTTTTATTACAAAATGTTTCTTTTTTTAAAAAAAACCCAGAAATGTCACTTCCATACAAGTAAGTCAATTTAACCTAAATTATTTTCTTCGTGTATAGAAGCTTATCCAACTATTTTAAATTGCTAAAATTATTTACGTACGTTGAATCATTGTTAAGTTGTGAGCTAATATTCCTGTATCATGAAAAATTTATTTATATTCCAGTGCAAGAACTTCATTTTTAATTTTGATTACATGAAACTGTAGTTAGGAATGGATAAAAATATAGTCTAGCTCAAAACGTTATTAAGATTGTGGTATATTTTTCGATATTATGGTTCAATATAGTAATATTAGGGTATAATCTTTAACCGATTTTGGGAATATATTAGTCAATTTTTCCTTTTTATATTATTATTTTTCATAGTATTTTAACTGAAGTATTAACTTAAAACATATTAAACATTGTTAGAAATTTTAGAGTGTATTGAACCCTAATACCGTTCAAATTTGCTGCAAACTTAATGCTGTGGTAAGTAGAATAATATTATCTTAATTCTTAAACTTGATTGAATGATACTTTGGTTCAAATTGAACAGAAGCTCGGTTCAATTTTATTAAGGTTGCGACAAATTTATATTGTATCATGGTTCTAAGTGACGAAATTATGGTTTTAAGTGGCGAAAATAAGCTTCAAAGTAGAACGTATTTTTATGGATTTTTCACATCCCAATGCGCAATGAGGGATACCGAAAATATTAACTTAATTATGGTTCAAAAGCTCCTCTTATGGTGCCAGAGGGAAACTTCTTTTATAACTGTTTGTTCTATCAAACCTAGTGAACTTTTCGCCCATACATTTTATTACTTGATATGGTTGCATTTTACTATTGATATGACCCAAAAGTTAAAGACAGAGTCTTTAAATATTTTCTGATTATTAAGACAAAGGAACTTAAGATTATTAAAAGGTGTCCTTAATAAAAAAATACACGAATAAGAAAGCAAAAATGCAACAGATAGGCTTAATAATTTATAGTATATGAACTACAATGAAAATAAAATTTCATATTTCAGCATAACTTTGATGCATCTCAAAAATGAAAAAAAGTTTCATCCTCAAAACTTTAAGGCAAAACTTTAAAATAGGGTAAATTTAATTTGTTTTTAGTAAAAATGTCTGCCCTCTCAAGAAATCTGTTAAGCTTAGTACCATACTATCGGTATTTTGAACAATAGTACCATGCAAATTTGCTGTCACCTTAATAAGGTGTTGAATTAAATCATGTTTCTGTTTTAGATGAATCATAATATCGTTTGATGAAATTTAAGAATGATTTATTTACATGATATGGTTCATTTATTTCAACTATGCACCGTATAAAGTTCGTTGGAAATTTGCATTAAATTTTGATTCGACATGCTTCAAAATTTTTGACAGTATATTATAATTAATGTTTTTAAAGTTAAATTTAAAAAATGTAATTTTTTAACAGTCACCAATAATATTCAACGAATTGTTGCAAAAAGTTTTATTTCATTTATAAAATATATATGAATAACATAATTAAATCAAATGTGATTCATAGAACGTATTTATATAAGAATGCAAAAAAAAAAAAGAAAACAATTGCTCAGTTTATACTACTCAACAAACTACGCAACAAAGTTTTCAAAAAATAACAAGAAATAATGTTTTTCGATAGTTTATCCTTTTAAGATAATTGCACTAAAATATTGAATAATTCATTTTCGTAAAAATGTAACAGTTTCAATATAGTATGTCGATCGCAGCGCAAGACGCGCTGTGATAGGTATGAACAAGTGATTTTGTGCCCTCAGTTAATTAATACATTTTTTTACTTCTATAATAACATTTCAGCAAAATATTTTTATTTTAACTATTTAATTGAAAAAAGTTGTTTAATTATGTAAGAAGAATAATTAATGATATTTTCAGTATTAATAGTTGAAATTGCAACTTATTTAGTTGTAATAACTTTTAAAGAAGGTTACAAAGAGTAATTGTAAGTTTTAAAATAATTAAAAATAAATGTTGGACCAGAAGCCAAAGAATATGCTCAAAATGAAGATGACTGTAAAATTTCATCTGTTACTCTGAAAACATATGAGGCGTCACATGAGAGTAGATCGACAAGAAAAAGGGCAAGACCAGCACTTAAGACAGCTGGAAATGATGAAGAGGATGAATCTTATGAACCTGGATGCATTATAGTTGGTTATAAAAATGTATTTATCCATATGGATTGATCACAAAACTTTAAACACAATTTACTCGAAACTATGTTTCTCTTACTTACTGTAACTCTTAACTAGCACAATTTTTAACCAATTTACTTCAAATTTTGCCACACTGTTCGCAATAAGTTAGTTTTCCTTGGTAAATTTAATTAGATTTACTGGTTTTAATTAACCCACGAAAATGTAACTTAGTTATGTTTTTTTTTAAATTTTTTTCAAAACTCCGCCATTTTGTGAACAAAAATTTATTTTTTAAAAATCCTACATACAACGAAAACTACATCTTGGTAGTTTAAAAAATTCTAAACGGAATTAAATTTGGATGATTTTTTTTTAACTTACGAGTACAGCAAATTATGGATAATTTAAAAAGTTAGTTATAAACATTGTATTACATAAGCGCTATTTTTTTATTTTTGTAATTGTAACATGATAAAATAAGGATTGAAATATGTACAATCGTTGTAAAATTCATTAAAAAATACTTCTTTTTTACAGGTTTCTACTGCATTGTTGTCCCTTAATTCATATATTGCTTACCTTTTTTTCAGAAAATTATAAACTATGTGAATAAATGTTCTATACAAAATTTGATCTAAAGCGTAAAACTTTTACAACTAAATATTAAATGCAAAAGAGGGAATTACATCGAAAGTTTAAGAATATTGATAAATTTAAATTGTGACACAACTTTATTTTATCATTTGGCGAGTAATTTAGGACAGACTTTGACCCTGGAATTCTATTTCCAGATAAGAGTTTAACAGCAACTTAGTAAATTTTGTAGAAATATAAGGATTAGGTTGACGGCGAATAAAGTTAAGTTTTGATTTTGCTGAAGACGTTGAAGATTCTTCATTTTTAATTTCAAAGTGGGGCGAACGGAACTAAGGAAGTTCTTTGACGTAACAGAATAAAAATAGACCGGATATCTGCTGAACATATGACAGTGGTCATCTGGACTTCGAATCTTGGAATAATCGTTTTTGTTTGTTATGCAGAAAACAAGGCACATCTTAAAAAAAAATTATATCTGGTTTGTTTTCAAAATGCATATCCAATCACAAAGTATAATGAAAGCAAATTTAAAATGTATAACAAAAACATGAATTTTTTTCAGATTTAATTCGAAGAAAATTTCTTGGTTTGTTTTCAAAATGCAAATCCATTAGCACATTACAAAATTACTGGCCCTTTTTTTTAATAATAAATGAAAAATATCAGTGAATATTTGTATATTTTTTCATTTAAATGAAAGCATATGCTAAAACAAAAGTTTTAGAGATTACCATCACTTAAATGCATTGCACATATTTTTTTAGATATCTAATGGAACGTATGTTGAAATGAATTTTTCAATTAAAATATATAACAATATATATCCGCAAAAATTAAAATATATAACAAAAACATGTATTTTTCATTTCAGTTTTAATTAGCAAAAAAATTATAAGGAACAATAGAAAAATTATAAAGAATAATTTTAAAAAACAAGTTAGAATATAACCGAAATATTTGCATCCTAATTTAAAATTTGAAATATTTGAAAACAAGATACAAAATTAAATATGAAACATTATAGGAAATTTGATATTCTAATGTGTAGAATTTTTCTGTCGGTCGAAATTTTAAGTAAATTAGGACGAAAGGAATAATTTTCGCTTTCATTAGTTACTCGTAACGTCTACTCTTGTAGTATTTCAAAAGTTACTCTTTTGGCGACAATTTCACTCATATGAGAATACACACTTTCGTCTCCCCACGATTTAAAATGAAGAGCAATTCACTGAACCCTATCAATACACGATAACCTTACGTTAAAATAAAGAAAAAAATTTAAAACAATGAAAAATGTTTTTAAATGCTCATATTTTAAAAACAAGCATTTTTGTAAATGAATCGTAACTGCAACAGTTGGAAATATTTCGACAAAATTTTTAAAACTTTGAACGAAAATCCGCATATTTCTCTATACTTACCGTCTTAAGCTTTTGTTTCAAGAATATTTATTGGATTTTAAAAACGAGTTTTTTTAAAAAAATAAACAAATGGAATAAAATTAGAAACAAAACTGTTTATTAGAATTTTCTTAATATTTTTGCAATTAATATTATGAAATTCACTTGGTTTTTGATGAAACGTAATTAAAGTGGACGAAGAACTTAATAAATAAATTTTAATAAACAAGTGTACAAAAGTAAACAATTATTTCTTAAGCACTGGATTTATTTTAAAGTAATAAAACGGTTTTCTAAGTGACAACTAGCAAACATTTGTCTAGTTAAAAAAGCCAACGACCAATTGTTATAACCCTTTTTATTGGGTCGAAAATTGCCGTTTTGCTAAGAAATCCCTCCATTAGCAAATTTATTTGGTATGAAATATAAAAATGAATGAATGAGAAAAAATAAAAATGATGGCAGGATATTCCTTGTGATACGTATGAATAAGGTAAAAAAAACAATAAATGAATAAAAGGTCATAAATAGACATACTATAGTTTCATGTCTATGAGCAGGACCCTCTTTCAGTGTCTAAACATAAAATGACAGTAGGAAAGTAAAGAGATAAACACGTTACAATAAGCAAATTATATATAATATATGAGCAAAACTTGAATAAAAAAACGTTCCTTTTTGGATTTAGAGCTTTCAGACGTGACGCCATTCATCCATTGTTTCTTTTAAAATATTAATTTTTGAAATTAAACAATAATAGAAGCATTAAATATTACAAAGATGAACTTTTTTAAACTAAATATTAGAATCCTTTGCTGAAGAATAGTATCTTGAACTATACATCAGAAGAAAAAAAAAATGCTAGTTACAAATTCAATCAGCAAGCTAAACCCTTCTTTAATTGAAGACACTTAATTATATTTTACGGCTAAACAATTAGATTTCATTAAAGACATCATTAAGATCGGATGTATTTTTTAAAAGAGTTCCAGAGAGATGAAAGAAAAAATGCTTCAGCAGCTGGCTTTTACACAAGTCACTGTTGCTCCTTGATGCACTTGGCACGAGCCCAAGGCCTATGACCCCCACCTCTCCCCTTTCTTTTCCTTCGTATGTCGGTATTTCTCTTTTTTAACCTTCGGAGGATGGAGATGGTAGAGAGATCCCAGCTGCTGAGCATCCTGCTCTTGGGCCTCTTTAAATCACCTGGGGGCGCGTGCGTTGCACGTTGCCAAGAGATCACGTAGGTGCGACGCAAGCCTTTTTTTTTACAACTGAAAGAATGGAATTATTGTAGAGCTGAAAAAGAATGTTTAAGGATATTTAGAAAATCAGCCCATTCTACCTCCACATGTGTGCAGAATGGAAGAAAATGAGCTTAAAAAAAATTTCAAAAAGAGATGCTTTTAAATAATTTCAGACACAGTCGAGTTGGAAATTCAATTTTACTTTAAACTTAAAGAAAGTTATTATTAATTATATATAAATATGCTGTGATATAAATATTTTTGTAATGTCTAAATTTGATGAAAATTTAAAAATTGTGCTCTTTTCTGTATCATGCAAGTAGGAAAGTACGACGATGGAATATTGTGTGCTTATTTATATATTATAACAGCATTTAAGCTTGCAGTCAAACAAAATGTTGAACTATTAATATTTATCGATATAATTTATTAGTGTAATTTTGATTTCTGATAGTAAGAAAAACTTTTTAATGAGGATAATTTGGTTTTTAACAGAAAATCAAAAATGAGTATCACTTATTGGCAAAATTATTCTAAGAGACTCTTTTTTTCATTTTGTTTTAATAAATCTTTTTGTATTATTAAAGAGTTGTTGCATGCAATATTTTATTAATTTATTTACTAATTATTATTTTAAACTTGTCTGTTTTCAAAATGCATCAATTTTCGAATCTGATTATGTTCACAGAGAAGTTTTAACAACAAAGAAAAGCATTGCTGAAAAATTGAGTATTGTTAATTTGATTAAAGAACTGAATGTCATTTCAATTAAACATCTTCCTTTTTGATGAGGTTTTTTTAGTGTATATAGTTAAAAAAAACAATTTAATAAAGTTATATGTTACTTTATAAATACATAAATAACATATATAAATATATAAATAACTGTTATATATAAATATATATATAACTGTTGATTAGATTAAAATTACGATTTAAGGAATCGTAATTTTTATGTTTTCAAAACGTGAAAGGCTATCAAAAAATTCCAGGTCATTGAAAAAAATCCAAGCTTTTTGGTCAAAATATGTCATTATTAGGTTTAACGGTAAATTGAGTCGTATTTTTCCAATATAGTAGTTTGTTTATGTTTCGTATCTAATACTTTGATTTGCTTGATGGTATAATATTTTCATTCAACTAATTTAAAGGTCAAATCTAATCTGTTTTTATAATATTCTCAATTATAAGCTATATATTTCATGTTTTAAGCTGCTTGTTACAGAATCAAACAAATCTATACCAAGAAGTAAAAATATTATATTGTTAGAGCATTATTTATATTTTAAAAAGTGAAATCAATGAAACTCAAACAAATCGTTGAAAAATAACAAGATCTAGACATTATTTCATTAAAACTATAAAAACAGAGCTGATTCAATTTTCTAAATCTATGGATTTAGTCAAATTCAATAACAATTTAAGAATTTCGATAAAAAGTAGGAAGAGAGTATATTTAGAGTAGAGTAGCGTATATTAAAACATCTGAGAGAAAAGAAAAGATATTCAAATGCCTTCTTGCGTGTAAGCAATGATCTTTTTAGCGGATCAAAGAGAAAGAGCAATTCAACCATATGACTTTTGTGCTTTGATGACCACAGAAGTCATGCAAGCAGACATTTGTATAACTTTTTCGCTTCAGAGTCCAGCAAGTTCATTAATGTATCGATATCATGGTCTAGGAATATTTAAGATCACAAAACCCGTAACACTAAGAAAAAAAAGTATAGATTTTTAACTAGCATAGCATTAACTAAATTATTTAATTGCTATTTTAGATTAGAAAGTAAAATCGAAAATTACAATTTGATATACTTGAGTGATATTAAGTAAGAAAAACATGTTACAGCTTTTTTTTTCACTTCAAATTATAAGTTGGCATCATTAAAGTTTCGAAAAAAAAAGGAAATAGTTTTATAAGAAAAAATATATCCTTTTAAAGTGGTTTCAAAATAAAATTGATGGAAATGCTTCACTCTGTAAATAACAACAACGACAAAAAAAAACATGCGCCAAATCTTAATGTCTGATTCGGATCTAAGACCTTCTATCATGTTTAGTTCAAAATAATAATAAGCAAACAATAACATTTGTAAAGGACAACATGCAGAGTGTGTTTTATAATTTTTAAATTCTCTCAAATTTAACTTCCTGGACAAAAAAAAAGAGAATGCATTTAACATACACAAATATTTTAATTTGTAAAAAATGGAGAAAAATATTGATTTATAACATGGATATAAAAAAGAATTAAGTGAATTGTCAGTATTATTCTGAAAATAAAATTATTAATATTATTACTATTGCAAATTCGTACTATGTAAATAAAGTATATAATGGAAAATTATTGTTATAAGTTATTCCAAAACCTTGCAAATGATATTTATTGCTGTGAATAGTAAACAAAAGTAAATTTTAAAGGCAAAAAATAACCTCTTTATTAACATTATCCAAGTAGTGTCAAATAGTGCAATTATTATCTTCAAAAATTGTATTAAAAAAAATCAGATGATTTATGATCTAGTGTCCAGCGTAAATAATAACGTAAATGAAGGCTTAATAATTTATATATTAAGTTTTATCATCACACTAAACTGTATCAGTTTGGATCAGTTTGTATCAGGAAAGGAAAAATATCTAAGTGTGTGTATATATACAACATTCAAAATATTCTGAATATTAACAGCATAACCTATCTTACAACCATCAAGATGAAGAGTAGTATAACGTATTTCCCTCTAAGTGCATTTTTAACAAAATTTCCCTGGAGTAATTTGTCATTCGAACTTTCTTACGACTTGCACTCTACGTATATTAGTATTCAATCAACTACAGATAACCTATCTTTTTAAAAAATGGCAAAATATAAGCGTTTATAACATCTGATTGCTAACTTTTTAGCTAGTTTTTTTTATTTAATGGATGTATAAGTTTAACATTATACTCGAGCAATAAATGGCATGCCTTAAAGTGCCTATTACATTCTATTGGCGTAAGATGCACTTGTGTTATAGGGATGTCATGCCATGGCGCTATGCCAAAAGGCTGAAATTCTCCCCTTTTTTTCAGAACTCGCTTTTATCTGTTCTAAGCAATGCTATCAATGTCATCATCTGTGGCTTGAAAAGCGTGCCAAAAAACTGATTGCGATGGTGAGAGAAAATTTCGCTAACGTTTGCTAAATTTCAGTTGACGTAGTTGTACACGAGAAAAAAAAATACTCATAAAATTCTTGGCTGTAAAAAAGAGGCACCTAACAGCAAGATTCGTGCGCATTAATGTCAGTTGCGTTGTTTACCTGCTTTTAAAAGTTATGTATAGAGTTGCTAGATCCTAAAGGCGAAAGTTATGTGAACATTTAAAAGCACGTGTGATTTTTCTCTTGAAATCGGATCATTTTATCAGATGTTAGGAGATAAAAAAATATTGGTCTCAAAGTACCATATTGTGTGAAACTTGTACATTTTTTTCGGAATGTACTAAACTGCTAAAATTTAAAATAGTTATTTTTTTTTTAAATTAGAACAAGTGTAATGTAAATGTTATATGATAGTACAATATTGCTGTATATTACCATTTAATTTTAATTCTTTATCTACTTTTGACAACAGTATTAAAAATGCAATACATTTCTCAGTTGCATGAAAATTTGTCGTATTAGACTAATTCTTATGTATATATTTCGAGTAAGATTAAGAGAATGCACACGTGTATTTTATGAATTAGATCGAAACATACTTTTTTCATGAATTAGATTAAAAATGTGACTAATTCTTTTATACGCATAAAATATTTCTTCTTTACTCGAGCTAAATCTATTGTGACTAATTTATGGATGATGAATACAGTTTTAAATTAGCTTTATTCAATGTATTTAAGAGAACTGTACATTAAAGCGCACATTATCTTTTTCTGTATTAGTTTTCATATCATAGATTCTCTGAAATTTACTTAATAATTGCTCATAGGAAATTAATTAATTTCACTTATTCTTATTGAATTTTATAGTTTTTGAGCTGCACTTATTATAAGAAAATAAGAACTTGGATCAAAAAAATATTTTGTACATTTGCTAGTTTTTACTTTAGCTTAGTTTTATTAAACATGCAAATTTAATAGTTTAAACTAGTTTTTAAAAATACAAAAATTTTTTGTCCCATAATTTTATATCCTATAAGAATGTTACGTTTCTTTGATCAGAACAGAATTATAAAAATAAGAAATAATTGTGAAAAAAATCTTCTTTTTAGTAAAAATTTATATTTGGCATAGATTTTATTAGTTAATGTAAGAATAAAAAGCAATTTTTATATGTGTAATTAGTTCTGAAAAAAACACACTAGCAACAGAGTCTCCCCTATTCGTCTGTTGAATATTATAACTATTGTAATTAACTAACTATTATTTTTAACAAAATTGCCTCAATAGTTAAAGAATGTTTAAGTTAAAAACGTGGAAACGTGGTGCTTTATTCGTTTTGCTAACTAAAGTAAAATATAGCACTAATCAATTAGTATATGTGATGTGAGCTAGTCAAACCACAGAAACTGCATCTAAATACCTAGAAATCTGGACATTAGATCAAAGGTTATTCAGGACGATTTTTGGTGTGTTGTATGATCTATGAGTCTTTGCATGTTTCATGACATGTCGGTTTATGATTGCAAATCAATTTGGATTACTTCTTGCAAAGATACCTAATGAAACACTTGACTTAATTAGAATTAAAGTTTAATAATTTAAATTAATATTTAATTATTCATTTTAAATAGAAAATGTAAGAAATTACTTTAAAAAGTTTTATGCCTTTTTTTAAATAAACGTATATGAATTACTGGCAATTATTGAACAATATAGTACAATTGTATATAGTAAATAATTCTGATTGATCTAAATATTTTTTCTTTAATTTAAAGGCATTTTAAAATTTTTTTATCCATCGAAAAATTTGACTTATCTAAAAGAAGTGAACATATTTGACCAAAACAGTGTTCTTCTCTGGGACAAAAGATTTGCATTAACAATAGACAATATCTAGCATTAGTTGAACCAACTGACTTTTTCTTAAATTAGTGATAAACAGCAATTATGTCTTACTTATTCATCTGAAAGCCTTAGCTTTTATGATAAATAAGCTCAAAATATCTCAAAAAACAGGTAAGTAACAAATTATTACCTATTTAATTTTCACAAAGCAAATTTGACTTGTACTTTCTATGCAGTTTAGATCCATCTTTATTTTGTATCAGATTACACAGCTGAGAATTTTTTAAATATGCGATGAAAAGCAAAATGTCATTTATTTACTCATCTGAAAAACTTAGCTTTCATGAAAAATAAGTGCACAATATTTCATGAATGAAAAGTAACAGAATATTTTATTTAAGCAGACCAAAATCATATTAGTTACATTCTTTCTATAAAATTTATTATTTATAACTTAACTAGAAAAGTAGATCTGTTGTTAAGTTAATTTCATGAATAATCTGAATTTAGTGATAAGTTAATAAAATTATTACTAATCCTTAAAAAAATTTAAACACATTTAGAAAATTTTAATCCCCTACATGTCGTCGCGATTAAACCCCTTACAGAAAAATATATTGTAAATATTTTCTCGAGTTCTCGGAAATTTAAAGTTTTGAGGTCAATCTGATTTAAGAACATAAAAATGCGCGCAGATTATCTTCCGTTCTAGAAATATTCCTTTTTCAAGAGATTATAAAATATTCTTTATAACAGAAACTTTGTACTCATTGAAAATACATTTGTAAACAGACGCTAAATTTGCGCTACACATTTTTACAGTATTAAATTTTAAAATGGAGGGCATAGTTTTTTGTTATTTTTTGACACATTAAATTTTAAAATTATTTTTTGACACATACTCATAAATACAGATTCATACATGATATTTTCAAGCATTAAATATAACATAAGTGACTGTTTGGTACGCTTTACATGAAATTAATTAATATATTTGACAAAAATATTTTCTAAATGTGTATCGTTTCCTGAAAAATGTTAGTATCCAATGAGAAAACACAATTTTTTTTTATTCTTATTCAATTGTACTAATATTCATTAAAATAATTCTGCAAAATTAAAATTTATATTGTGCAAAATTAAAATTTATATTGTGCAAAATTAAAATTTCTATTAATCTCTCAGTAGTTGAAACATCCCATATCTTTCTAATTTGACACATTATAAAATTTTATCTACTTCAGAATAGAAACCTGCGGCAAAATTTCTTTATGGAACATTATATGAATATTAATTGTAATTTTTAATGACTATAAAAATGTAACCTAATTGTTAAGAGAGGTATGCAATTTCCTAAAAGAGTTTTGTTGAGATATTGTGTAAATACTGCTTTTTGAATTGACATAATATACATTTCAATATTTAGAATTTTAAATTTAATGAGTTTTAAATGTTTAATATTTTAAATGGTAATGCAATTATGCACAAAAAGTTGAGACTTTTGCTTTAGTTAAGTTTTTACGATTTTATTTAGAAGTATGTCAAAATATTACGTTTTATTAATTTAATTTTTATTCTTCTTCTTCAGCACTGCAGTCTGTCACGGGCCAATGCTGTCTCTATGAGCCTCCTCCATTTTACTCTGTCTAGAGCAACATATTGCTATTGGTTGACTCTCGGATCACCAGATTTTTTCATTAATATTATCATTTTAATTTACTGTTCATCAATATTATCATTTAAATTTACTGTTCATTAATATTATTATTTAAATTTACTGTCCATTATTATTATTATTTAAATGTTATGTGCTTAAGGATTTTTAAGAATTATTAAAAAATTAAAAGTATGCGTTAAAATTTTTTTGTTGACAAAATTGACTTCTTCTTTTAATTTGCTCATTCATAAAATTAAGTAATAAAAAAAAATTATACAAAAAATTGCATATAAAAATACCAACTGAATATAGATAGGAAATAGAAATAAAATAAATAAATAAATAGAAAACAGAAACGTTTCTTTGTTTTAAAAAGTCTTAAATATTAAAAATAAACATGATATATGCGTACATTATTAAATTTAAAATGGCCTAACTCTTTATTTTATATTCTGCAAAAACCTTTTTTTTTTAAAATAATTTCCTTTGGAAAATTTCGATATGTATTTCAAAATTTCATGTATATCAATGAGACTTTTAGCAGCAACACTTTTCTAATTTTTAATTTCTCTAATTATATAAATATTTAGTTTTGATGTTAAACTGAAATTGTGTAGACGTATTGTACGGAATTTGGAGTTTATACAAGTTCAGTAAAAAAAAATAAGTTCCTGTAACTGACATCTTAAAGAGCACTACAAAAATGCCAAAGCAATGTATACAATGCCGAAAGACAAACCGGCAACGTATGAATATGATTGTTTCATGCTTTTAACTAATATGATTACGATTTGCTATTAGTTAGTTGAAAGTAGTTTTTGGTGCAAAAAGTAGGTTTCTATTTCATTTTGCTTCTTTAATAAGATCGGCATAAATATTTAGTAATCGAAATGAATTATTTGGATAATTAATTTGGATAACAACTCGGCAAGGATGCATAAATGATGATTGCCTGGTTTTTCCAACACTGACGTTTTTTTAAGGAAACGGGCCATAGCCTTGTCCGATATTCTATACACTGATATTTTTTTAACCCTTTCATGCAGAATTTTCATTAAGCATATTTTTTATGCCTTTTTTATTAGTTAGTATTAATTTCGGTCAAAATAAGAAAAAAATATATAAAATATAAAAATATTTAAAAAATATAAAAAAATTAAAAAAATAAGAAAGAAGAATAAAAAAGAAGAATAAAAATTAAAAAAATATAAAAATATTTAAGGTAAATTTTTTCAAACAAGGCTCTTTTCCAAAGAATAATTTTTCAAATTCGCACTTATTTGCAGTTATTTAAATGCAAGAAAAATAGTAATTCATCATTAAAATGTCTGTTTTTGCAAAATCAATTATTAAAAATTTAAAAATTTTTTGAATATGAATGGAAACAAAATTCGCAAAAATTTTTTTTTTCATTTCATATTTCAGAACAAGTATAACTCCGAGAATCTAACGGTTTTTTTTATTAACTAGTAAACTGCTTTTTATCATAAAAAATACCAACTTTACTTTTTATTAGAGGGTGTGAAAAAAATATGTACATTCCTGCCAACATGCAAAGCTGTTGAGAAATAATTTTCTTAGTGCCAGTGTGAACGTTAGCTTTTTTGCGTATTAAATCTTGAAGTTTAAAGTTTCACAAATGTTTTTTTTAAGCTATCACGATGAATCCATAATTTAAAAAAAATATATAGATAAGATATATTTATTGGCTAATCATGTTTATAGATGTCTTAATGGTTTTGTTTTTAGAAAATTCTTCCAATCTTAATTGTTCTCTTATTACGATTTTGTAAAATTTTTATCAACGACCGCACAAGTTGGCAGGTATGTATATATAAAAGGCACCTGTGTCACATCAGAGCCAAAAGGTAAATAGGATATTATTAACAATAACCTATTAAACTGGTGAAAAAAATTATGTTTCATAAAAAATATTGTGTCAAAAATGTCATTTTTCTTTGCTCGTCAATTCTGTAGAATGGAGAAAAAAAAACGATAGGAAAAGAAAAAAGTAACATTGTAACTAAGTAAAAAAGTGACATTGTATACAATGTTTCTATTTGCTACCATAGCTAAATATTCATAATGATTCGTAACTCGGGATCTTGTGGAGTAAAAACTTCACGCATTATAAAGGAGAGAAAACATTACCGGCATAGATGTCAAAAGTCAAGAAATTGTGGGCGGATGAGTAAAGATAAATAGGAAGAGGAACTGCTAACAATGTTTATTCCCTCTTTCCCCCTATGGAAGTTTAGTCCCTGGTCGCGTGCCACGCTATCACGTGGTGCACTTCTTTTCCTCATATTTCGATCATCACTAAGAATGGACTCTTGCTCTGAAGGTGAAAGAATCACGATTTCCGATAGGGGATACAGAATATAGGTTTCAGTGAATAAATTTATGGTTTTTGAGTCTTCAAAAAATATCGTAATCATTTTATGATTCGAAGGGATTGGATATGTGTCATGGATAAAAAAAATACAACTAGGGATAAAAGGTTGTAAACTTAAACACTAAAAAATAAAATTAAAAAAATCGAATTTGTATGTTTAATGGAAATTCCAAAATTCATACCAATTAAAAATAGATGAATTTAAACTAAAACTCTTCGCAATTTTTTATTTTTGTTTTTATAAGAAAAATTAAAAGAAGGGAATAGTTAATTATAAGCTTATTGAGATGAGATAATTCAAGATAAAACAAACAAACAAGCTAAATAAACTTTTATCTTTTAAATCCACCAGATATTTTGAATTAAAAAAGAACATGCTTCGACCTGAAATGACACCGAAACTAGTTCGAATAATGGAATTACGAAATTACTTCTTCATATTTCTTACGTTTATAATATATTTAAAATATATACTGAATTAAGTTATACCTATTTTAAAATTTGAGGTATGAATTCTTTCAGAAGATATCACTTTTGATGTATTCAAATGATTATTAAAATTAAACCAAAGCTATTTTTATAGTATTATTAACATTTTGCAATAAAAATATCCTCACCGAAAAAAATATTATTTTGGTGAACATTGACTTAAACTGACTTAATTTAAGCACATATACTGAATTAATAGAAGTAAAATGTATAAATTAAAAAAACAAAAGCAACTTTTTTTCTGAAATTAAGATTAAATTATTTCATTTGACGTTACTTTATAACTTATCAGTGTGAAAAGCATTTTTTGAAATATTTTTCACCTCTAAGCTATCAGGAATAAAATATGTTCTATGAATGAAGTGCAAGAAAATATTTTGCTTTTTGTAAAATAAAAAATAGATCATTTTTAACATAAAAAGAATTTTCAAAATATCCAAAAATGCTTATTTAGATTAACATTTTAAAAAAATAACTAACTGTCTGACTCAAATCAAAGAAAAATAATGTTCACAAAAATAACCAAGTAATGATAAGTTTCTTAATATATCCATATATAAATATATCGGCATCGTTCTTTTCGAACTTACATATACGATCCAAAATAACCGACGACTTCCCTGTCTCTAAATCAGCGAGGTGGGTCTTAAAAATAACCCGTCTTCCTTACTATGACTGCTAACCTTAGAATAACGGTTACTGGCTAGCTGGAATTAGAAGTTCTAAAGCGAAACCTTCCAAAATTAACAACAAATCTAAACACTCAGGCACAGAAGATGTTAACTTTTCCCGAACTCATACTACTTGTAGTTGAGGTAGGAACAACGCACAATTTACCTCACATAGAGCGAAAAACCAAATATTATACCTGTGGAATCTGTAACGGATAAAAACTTACGCAAAAGTCATACGAATCATATTCATCCTACTACAACATAGCCGCCGTCTAATTATTTACCATTGGTCAGTATGAGTGTTCTCCTACACACTTAGCCTATTTAAAGAAAGAAGATTACTAATTTGATAACAATTATTACCATCTCTAATAGTTATCGTCAATAATAGTTACCTTCAACTACTACTTATGCGATTACCTAAGTGACCAGCTTCAAATGGATTAGTTTAATTTCAGCTTTGTTTACAAGAAGTCCGTGTTAACAGTGACAGATATTTGTGCCGATTTCATTTGGATAGTGTTAATGTCAATCACGATCCCACCATTATGTTTGGATTACCACTGTACTTGGATCTAGTCCAGCAAAAGTTCGGTTTTGTTTGAGCTTACAGAAAGCTTATGTGGTTTACATAATTTTAAGCAATAAGTAAATCGTCTAAAATGCATGAATAATGCAATTTTATTTTTAGCATACACGTAAAAGTAACTCTATTGTTGGTTAATTAATAATGTCTAATTAAAAATACTAACTATAATTAAGTTCTAGGAGTTAAAGTTAGACTTCAACAGCAGTTTTTTTATTTCAACTCTTGAGCTTTTATATAATATCTGTTGCACATAGTTACTTGTTGTCATATATATGTTACACATTGTTTTGCGAAATTTTACAATTTTAATCAGGTGCAGAAAAGAAGGGAGCATATTTTATTTTATCTCAATTTAAATATATTTTATAATTTTTTTTAAAATCCCTAAAACACTTTACTATGCAATGTTAAATGAGCAAAAATAATTAATAAATTAATTAATTTTTAAATTCATATTAAAAAGTATTATAAGATGAATTCTAAAACTAATGAAAATGAATGCATTTTGGATTATTTTTAAGCGTATTAAAGGGAGCGTATAAGAAGGGAGCATATTTTATTCTATCTTAATTTAAATATATTTTATACTTTTTTTAAAAAATCCCTAAAACACTTTATTTTGCAATGTGAAATGAGCAACAATAATTAATAAATTAATTAATTTTTAAATTCATATTAAAAAGTATTATAAGATGAATTCTAAAAATAATGAAAATGAATGCATTTTGGATCATTTTTAAGCGTATTATTATTAATTCTCTCTCGCAACGTACGTAAATAAGCAGAACTGTGTAAGTAAAAAAAAAATCCGTTCTGGGTAACTGGTTTACACTGTAAAAAACAGTGCTTTCTCGAAAATCGCTAGAAAACTGGATCATAATTTTTTCATTTCATAATTTTTTCTCTAACGGTGTGGTTTCTTTTTTAAGTCGTGTAGAATACTTACCACGTACAGTGTAGTTTCAGTTTTAACGGTGTAGTTGAAATTAATTCGGGAGCAAGCTTATTTTTAAAAAGTTATTAATATTTTAAAACAGCTGCATTCCGCCAAAGCTTTCTTTTAATTATTATTTGAAAATGAGTATTTTCAATCATCCATTATGACATTCAAATTAAAAACCCATCAACTGCATAAGATACTTATTATCATAATATACAAATTTTCATAATATATTTATTTTTATAATATACTTATTTTCATAGGTCAAAATTTAAACAGATAAGTAATCGAGTTTAAAATTAGTAATGGTACCCTCCTTTTAAACGAACGCTCAAAAGCATATTTTCAAAGTTATATAAAATTCTCTTGCATGTATAAATCTAACTAACTTGTATATAAGAGGATTTCTCAAAACTTGATAAGCAGTAAATTGAAACAATGAAAAGATATTCCGAAAATTAAAAAGAAATTTTCAGAATTCTACATAAAAATATTATTTTCTTGGTTAAAATAATGCAAAGTTTAATAGTTAATAATAGACTGTATATACTATAACTACTAATAAACTATATTTTCTAGATTAAAACTGCTCCTAAACTTTGAGACTAAAAAAGCTAATTTT
Organism: Parasteatoda tepidariorum; assembly: GCF_043381705.1. Classification (NCBI taxonomy): domain Eukaryota; kingdom Metazoa; phylum Arthropoda; class Arachnida; order Araneae; family Theridiidae; genus Parasteatoda; species Parasteatoda tepidariorum. Next base: position 34,206,255 of record NC_092214.1, on the reverse strand, counting down.
GTCCGAAAATAACATGTTTATACAGAGAAAGTGTTTTTTATGCTACTTCACGTAATTTCAATTATAGCTTATACCAATAAATTAGTTTATTTTCTGCCAATCCCTGCGAAAAATTAATATTAAAATTATTAAATGAATGCTTCGTTTTTTTACAGCAGTAGGGCATAATTTGTGCGATCTAAATGAATTGCTGTAACTTAATTTGAAAACTACACGATTCGAAATGAGCATGTAAAATATGTAAAATTTTGTGTGGCAGTGGTAAAATTTTATTTATTTTAGACATCAGACAGTAGCATTTGCTGTTTGTGACGTTTTATTATAATTTTTTTTTTATTACTCGCTTAAAATTCTTGGTGCAAGGTATTTTAAAAGTATTTGCTAATCAAAAACGTATTCAGGAATTCTCATTTTAAACCTTGGGACACTTGAATCATTAGTTTTTTTGAATTAATAAATTTGATTTTGAGAACTTTGATATAAAAACACTGTCGCCGCTGGAGTTGCTTCTGGGATACAAAACTTTGAGAAGTGAATTTTTTACTTCTTATAAGGTGTCTTAGTAAAATTTTTTTTAAATCTCTATCATTCTTTCCTTTTTTGTTAAAAAAAAGAAAATTGACATTGCTGCTTTTCTGCCTTAAACCATTTACAGTATTTTTTGTGCATATTTATTTATAAGAAATCCCTTGTTTGAGCAGAATGTAAACTTTTTTTTAAAAATTTCGTGGCTATGTAATATTTTGTTCATTTATGGAAAACCTTTTCTAATAGAAAATGGTTTTTGTTTCTTAATGAGAAAAAGTGTAATGAAATAAAAAAAAGAGATTCCAGAGCAAAAAAAGGTACACTTAAAGTTAAAATTTCTGGGCTTAAAAGGCTTGTTGAAATTCTGGATTACGGTAAAAAGTACCGCCACTCTGGGTGCCGGTACTTTTTACCGTAAAATTAATTTTTTTCCGGAACATGTTAGGGAACAAAAAGCTGATATATCGTAATTATTTCAATAACAATTACTGTAAAATCACTAAATCACTCTAATTAACTAAATACTAAAATGATGCATGATGATAAGATGATAATAAAATGATAATAATTAATGTTTTTCGGTGCAAATGGATTTTACAATAAAATGAATTTAACGGATGATATACTCATTGTACCGATATTTTATACTGTAACTTTATACTGGATTTTTTTTCAGAGTATTAACTTATTGTTTAAAGTAAATTTACTTTTGAACCAAAAAAAATAGGAAAAGTAACATTATTTTTTACTACTTTAAAAATAATTTAAATAAGGAAGAGTTAAGAACAATTGGAAACTTTAAATATGTTTTAAGAAAAAATATAAGAGTTCTTTTTAATCGGAATATTTGTTTGTAAATTTCATGAAAATACGCAAATGATGCTTCAAATTATTTTCGAACGTGATAAATAATTGTCTTCTTAAAAGGTCAATCTCATAAGGGTTTGGTGGAATACCACCGATGAAAGAATATTCTTTTCGCCCCACCTATTCCATAATATTGATTTTTGCGTCCATGACATAAATTCTTTGACACTTACTTCGCCTAATTAATGTTCTCTAGGCAATAGTTACACCCTTACAAATATCACCCTCTTGCTTATTTTATAGTTTTTCAAAAAGATTTTATTCTGAACACGTTTATGTTGGAAAAAGAATTATTAAAAATACTTCTCATACATTGTCACTTTTTGTACAGTGATCAAGAAACTACTTAATAGGTAGTAACGTCGATAAAGAACAGTAATGGTTTTAGTTGGTGACATTTAGGAAGTGTTGTGGCAAATCAAGTTTGGGAATTTAAAAATTTTTTTTTTCTCTTAATACAATTAAATGTTGTAGAAAATACGAATTTTTTGATATTGATTGAAATATGAATATGAATTTGTGAAAAATATGTAACATGCGAATTAAAATGCATTTAGTATGTTATGGTGTTTACTAGAGTGCAAAGTAAAAGCAAAAACAGAATCATGTTCAATTTCTTAGTGAATATGAGGTAGAAAATTGTTTATGAGACTTACAAGACAAATTCATTGGGTCTGTTTTCACAGTGATAAAGAAACTATACTTAATAGGTGCCATTGATAAAGAACAGTAATGGTTTTAGTTAGTGACATATAGGAAGTAGTGGGACAAATAAAGTTTGGAAACTAAAGAAAATATACATATATTTTTCTTAATTAAATTTAAGCTGTAAAAAGCATGAATTCGAATGAAAAATAAGTTTATTTAACATGATAATTAAAATGTATTAAATATGTAATGGCGTTTACTAGACAGTAAAATAAATACAAAAACTTAATCATGATCAATTTCTTCTTTAATGTGATGCAGAAAATTGTATATAAGACAGACTTTTCTGAATTGGTTTATGATAATATGATTAGCAATGCTAAGTGTAATACATTAATATAAAATGATAAACGCAAGTGTAAGGATATCGCTTAATAGTTTTATAATATAATTTTGATTTGATTGAAATTCGGAAAGATATATATATTTAATACAGATCCTCAAGTTAATTTAAATAGTTATAAAAGAATAAAAAATTATAACTTTTAAGATTCTGATTTACCAAGTTTTGAATACTTCTGATTAAATAAAGGTAAAAAATAAATTTGGAAACGTACTCGTATTTAATACAGAGTACTAGTCTCTTTTAATCATTAAATTTAATGAGATGGCTATAAAAGAATTAAAAAAAATATAAACTTTTAAGTTTCATTTTTACCAAACTTCAGATATAATATTAATTAGATATAGGTAATAAAAATTAATAAATTCAAAAATGTGCATATACATTATACAAAAGATTATTTCAAATATGTGAACAGGATTATTTTCAAATTTCAGAAGCTTATCTTCAATACAATCTCATCATCATTTTTGTAAAGAAAAATTTTCATTTGAACATCAATGGTTAAAATTGAGTTTGACTAATAAACTCTTCCCAATATTTTTTAAGTATTCATCATAATTTTTTTTTTATTAAATGAAATGCTTTGGAAGTTTATCTTATGTGCAACAGCAATACTTGACCACGGCCAAGAATCTCATCTGTTTTTTATTTTTATTTCATTTTTTTTTACGGCAAGATCTTCCTACAATTTAGTAAGGCCATGTAATGTAGATTTCAGCAAAATGAAGATTTTTCCACTGAACTGTAACTCATGAGGGCAGATTTAACGTGTATTCTTAAGAAAAACGTTCACTTAAAAGAAATCATTATAAAATTAGAGTACTTGCACAAATAATAATTCAGTAATTTAGCAAATAATGAAAAGCGCTCATTAAGTCAAAAATTATTATTTATTGGTTCTTACACAGAAATTAAAGAAAATATTTTCAACATAATTTATTTATATAAGTTGATTAAAACTGGCTTTTCTGTATTTTATTTGCAGTGTTATTAAAAACGAACTTTTTATTTTTAATATTTTACTGTGCGCATAAATGTTAGAATTCTAATTTTTTTGTACAACATATGCATTTTTTATACAACGTATGTCAATTTTCATATAAGAAATGAGGAAAATTTAGTTTATATATAATAATGAATACTCTTGTTTAGTTACAAATAATTTAAAAAGTTCTTTCCCAGCAATTCTTTTTTTAGTCATTTCAATTTTTAAAACTGTTTTTTACAAGTAAGGTCTAGAATAAATATTTCGTGAAATAATTTCAAAATGTATAGTTTAGAAAAGAAATTTAAAAAAGAGCATTTGGAGTTCTGTTTTAAGAAAAATTTTATGACAGTTAAAATTTTTCATAGATATATTTTGAGATAATTGAAAATAGATTTTTTAAATCATATCATGTAACATTTGTTTTATTTCTTATTTGTGATAAATTTTTTTTACCAAAAAAAATATTTTTTAAAATAAAATTCCAGCGTAAGGTACTTTTTCTCAATAAGGTATAATAGATATTAAAATATGATGTATATTTTTATGAGTAAATTTTTTATGTATATATTTTTTATGTACATATTTTTTATGTACATATTTTTTATGTATATATTTTTCATGTAAATATTTCTCATATATATATTATTTTAATTTGCTTAATTTTTATGTTTTTATGGTGAATAAATACTTTGAATTAATAAAATATATAGTCCTAAAAATACAATAATGAAACTTTCTTATTATTATTTTCCCCTAGTCACTTACCTTTCTTTTTAATTCTATCTCAATTAAAAAAAAATCCACGAGCACATAGTCTAATTCAAAAATTTATATATGTTAACAAATTCATATAGTAAGAATTCATAGTAAGAACTTCAAACTGTTTTACGTAATTTGGAGAAAGAAGTTTCAGTAATGCATGAAATATTTTGCTATTCTCACAAACTAATCATATATATTATAACGTGACATCAAAACTTTGAAAATGTAATAGAATGATTCAAACTGTACGAAATGTTTCAGAAATGAGATCATGAATGTGATCTCAAAAAAATAATTATAATAATTATTTTGAGCTTAAACAGACGGCGAGCTTTAACTTCTGTTGCGGAAAACTTCAGTTTTAATTAGTTTTAATTATAATTTATTTTTATATTCTGTCATAGTTCTTTGAATCTTATATTTTCAATATTCATCAAATTAACTAATATGAGGTTTGCTTTATCTATGAGCTAGTTTTTGAGCATGACAATTGCGAATAAAATTTGCTTATTAGCTTGTAATTTTAATTAATTCTTAATTTTGTTTCAGAATTATCTCTTTTTTTATCAAAGTAATATAAAATGATATCATATAGGTATTTGTATGTTGTTTTTTCTTAAAAAAATGAGCTAGATAGCTTTCAATTTACAAAATACTTCCTCTTTTAAATTCTTGAATTTTTAATTTATTATATCAATCTTTTTATTTAGTGATTTTTCTTTTGAATGGCATGTTTCACTTTTTTGTAGAACATACATTCTGTATTTTGTAGGAAATCAATTTTTTAGCTTAACATCAAACTTTCCTCATAAAGGCTTTCTTAGCACTTTTCTTTTTCCAGAACTTTTTAGCATTTTTATGAAATTCTCAGCTATTTTTTGTCTTTTTCAGGTCCCCTTTAGCTATCATCACCGACTAAAGATTACAATAATGTCATAATTGTAAAAGAAAAGACATAAAAGAAGAGTATAAAAATAAATAATGAATTTTCATTATAAGTATATAGATGTAATGGAGTGGTAAGGGAGTTTTAGTAATGCAGATGGGTAATGTATATATGGGTCATTTTTGATGTCCTGTGAATTAAGTGATTTTAATTTCTGAAATAAAATTCCAAATAACATTTTTAAATATTCAAATTAATTTACTTTATTTGTTCAGCATATTAACATACACAGAAATCAAAATTTTAAGAATAATGTCTTTGCAATAACTTTTTGATGTGTCTAAATTGCTATGTCTCAGCCTTCTTAACCTCTTATTTAACTGCAAATAAACCAACAGTTATTTGAGAAGAATTTTAATTTATCTAATTTTGAAAATTGTATTATATGTCATATACAACATAGGTAATCTGATATTCAGTTTTAAAATTACTTTTGAGTAAGAATCAAGCATTTTAATTTTGTCCCAGGATTTTTTCCAGTTTTTTATGATAATTAATGTATTAAATTACTACAGTTGAGTTGGCTAAAATGGGTTCCATGGCTCACTGGATGTTCTATTTTAGAAAAAGTAGCCATCTTAAATATTTTGTTATCTATATGTCTGCTATGTTCTAAGCAAATACAGCTTTGTCAATGTAATGATGTTTTATTCACTTTCCATAATTGCTTTAAATGTATTGTTCTAATGTTTATTTGATTTTTTTTTATAATTAGATCAAATTACGCTTGTCAGTTTTGAATAAATATTTCTTTTTTTTTATCATTTGAACCTGTCCAAGTATCAGTTTCTTTTATTTCCTCTGTTACTCTTCCACTCTGTTACTCTTCCATTCTGTTACTCTTCCATTCTGTAGGCATGTTTATTTATTGATTATTTGTTTATTTATTGCAGCAGAAATTTCTTAAGTAGTTATTCGAATATTTTCCTACGAAAATTTTTCAAAATGCCTCTCTATTTTGAAAATGACCCATACACAGGCATGCATACAAATATTATAAATACTTTCGATTTTTGATTTCTTTTTCTTTAGTATTTATTTTCAAGTAGTTTCTTCCGATATTTTTGAACTTAGTATTAAAAATATCAAATAGCTTTTGAGCTTTGGAATAGCTTTTTTTCATAATTTTTTTAAAGAAATTTCTTGAATTCTTTACTTTTCACATTAATCTTTTTATTAATGTTTTTTTTTCTTCTCCTTCTGACTGGCATATTTTACTTTTTATAGAATTTGTCATTCTTTAAGTCAGGAACCAATTTTTTGTTTAACAGAAGGCTTTCTGCATAAAGACTTCCTTAGCATTTTTAACAAAATCTCTTCCTTCATAATTTTTCAGCATTTTTATAGATTCATAACCATTTGTTATCTTTTTCAGGCTCCATTTATCTGCCCATCACCGACGAACATTACAACGATATCATAGAAAGCATGTTAAAAGAAAAGCTTTTCAAGAGGAGCAGAAAAGAAGAGTTTTTTCTTTCTTTTTTTAACAAAATATATAGCGCATTTTCATTATGAGTGTGGATAGATAAGGGAGTGGTGAAGGAGGTGGGGGAGTCTAAGTGATGCGGAGAGAGGGAGTGAGATGTTAAGAGGCGACGTAGGGGGTCTTCCTAGAGGCGGAAACGGAAGTAATGTAGCACGTGCTTGGCGGACGTCACCAGATGGTATCGGTTTCTGGCCAGTTTCATCGCAATGTTGTGTAGGATGCTGTCTTAAAAAAATTAAATCTAGCAAGTGAAACATTTGGTTTCTCAACCTTAATACCTTTACTCCATCCTTACAGGCAATTTTTTTATTTTTCCGAAAGGGTTATGAACTTGCTTCACTCACTCTCACTCCGAAAGCAAGTGAAGCACTGAGTGAATTGAAAATAACTGCAAGCTTTATTGGCTTAAAGCTGTTCTTCGGAAACACTTTCGTCCTATAAAATAAAGCTTTTTAGCAAATAATATATTTTCCTAACTATTGTGAGTTTGTAAAAGTTATCTATGACATTCATAAATAATTTTAATTATAAATAACTTTCATATATAACTCATAATGTTCATGAAATGGGAATAACGACAAGCTTTGGTTTAAGGATATATAGTTAAAGCTGTTCTTCGGAAACACTTTCGTCTCACAAAATAAAGCTTTTTAGAAAATAATATATTTTCCTAACTATTGTGGGTTTGTAAAAGTTATCCATGTCATTCACAAAAAATTTTCGTAAAGAACTTCTAATTTTCATGAATGGAGATAACGGCAAGCTTTGGTTTATGGATATATTGTTAAAGTTGTTTGTTCTTTGAATATCTTTTCGTTTCATGAAATACAACTTTTTAATAAATTATGTGGCATTTTAATAACTATTGTGAATTTGTAAGAGTTATTCATAATTCATAATAGTCATGAAATGGAGATAATGAAAAACTTTGGATTATGAATATATATATAAAACAAGGCCTCGAAGACTTCGTCTTATGAAGCAAAGTTTTTTAGGGCCATAATATTTTCATAACTATTATGAGTTTGTTAGAGTTATTCCTTACATTTCTGAATAACTCTCTGAATTAGTTCATAATATTCATAAAATTGAAATTATATATATTTTCTTAACTATTATGCACTATTAAGAGTTTCTTGATAAAGCGAATCTTCAAGGAACAGCTTTAAAAATATGTTCATAAACCAAAGCTTTCCGTTATCGCAATTTCATGAATATTATGAATTATTCCTTACATTCAGGAATAACTCTCTTGAATTACTCATAATATTCATATCTAACTTTAGTTTCGTGCTTAAGGAGTTTAAATTGTGCCTTTTTTTCTTGGCGAAAGATCTCCGATTATCACATTTAATTGGAATTTTATGACAAGCATTAATTCTAAAATGAGAGAAAATGTTTTTCGTGCTAGTACTGAATTTTATTTTAAATACTACAATTTAGAAGAAAAATATTGAGCTTGACCATTGATTATTTTAGAATTGTTTAATTATTATAAATTTTTTCTTTCATCATCAGAGAAAAAAAATTATTTCTTAGGGGCTTAGTTCCTCAATGTTCACCAACGTAATTTCCTTATTCATTGGAAACTAATTAATATTTAGGTTTAATTTTATTTAGTTAAATGTGTTCCAATGAACCTAATTATCGAACTTTAAATCTAAAAAGTGCAAACATATTTTAAAACGTTTTAAAAGTATTATCATTTTTTAAAAAAGTTCGAAACCTTAAAATTTAAAATTTGAGGATCAATTTTAATTGAACATTAGAACAAATTTCGCTGAATAAAATGAAAAAAAAATATTTATAAATAAATTGCATTTATATATTTTCAAAAAAGTTAATAGGAAGGTATTAGAAACATTTTCTGTTAATTTCTCCGAATTAAATTTTAGTTTCCTGATATTTTTAGGCATTTGTCATAAAAAACGTAAGAATAGTTTTTTTTTTTCATTTAGGTAATTTCTTTCGACAATAAATACCTTTGAATAAAATAAAACGCTTTACGTTAGATTTAAATAGCTTAAATTAATTGTCAATTTTGTTTTCTCCGTCATATTTTTTATGTGAAGTTTTGAAACACATATGGGAGCACACAGTGCAAACATTGTTCTATCAGATTTATAAAACATTTATTGAAATATTTATATTAAATTCTTAAGCAAAATGATTTGAGTTTAAATTGAATTAACACATTATTTCTTAAATATAATATTAACAATAATTTCAAACCCTTTTAGGGTCCCGTCTATGATTAAAGGAAAGCAATATGCAATATAAAACTTGCACCAATTAGTTGAAGAGTTCTTGAGAAAAAAAAAAAAAAAAATTGAAAACAAACTTAAATATAGTTCAAACGTTTTTTGAACGTCTCACGAAATTTACAATAAAAAATTATAAATAAATATAAAAAAATATTTTTGCATTAAAGAATCTTTGGAAAAACCAATTTTTTTTTTACTGTGTGCACGGAGTTTTTGAATAGCTTCAATAATTTCCGAGATTTGGTGAAATACACAATTTTTGAAAATTTATGAGGTATGTATATATTTTAAACCTCTCACATGACTAAATTATTGTACCCATATTTTCGAGATTGGGGGTACCTCCCCCCCCCCCCCCNCCCCCCCCCCCCCCCCCCACACACACACATTTCGAAAATATATATCTCTGACAATCTTTTGAGATATCTCTGATAAAAGGTATGTTTATTCAGAAAGTACGTTTTATTGTCTGTATTCGTAACTTAAAATAGCATCTAAGTTATGTAGAGTTAAATAGAAAAGTTTTAAAATAATATAACGTGAAAATGAGCTGTAATAGCTGTGATGCATATTTACAAAAAAAGAAAAGAAAAGAAGAAAAAAATTTAATAGTTGTGAACGAGTTTATAATTTAGAAATAAAGTTTTCGGTACAAGTAAGAACGAGCGCATCGGGTGAGTGGGTGCAAATTGGTTTTATCATTTATTATTTTTTTACTCAAATTAATAAATCCAGAAATATTTACTCCGAAATGAGAAATGATGTATGGATTTTTACCCATTTTATTGGATAAGAGATGGCAGCACCATTATCTATAAAAGGTTAAAAAAAGCTTCAATATTTTCTTTATGAACCAATCGCTAGAACAGTTATCTTTTTTTTATGCAATTGATAATAAATTCATTTGTCAAATCGATCATTCATTTCATCAGAATTGAAGCGAAATATTTATCTTCAAATAATAAATGGAAGAATGAATTGATTTATGAAAGGGAAACGGTGTTCCATGATGTTACAATATTAAAAAAGAAATGTAATCGCGACGTCAACTATTCGATACAATTAAAAAAAATTACTATGTTCATTTGGCGAAAACAAGATTTTTAATAGCTCCTTTTTTATATATATATGTATAATTTATTCATTTAATTATTCCGCATGATCAAACAGCAATGTTATCACGAGAAATGTTACTTGATATGAGACAAATTAAGCTAGTTCAATAAAATATGCTTCGTTTTTAATCACAAATTTGTAATTAAGATTCGAAATACACCCAAAGAAAATTTGTAAAAAGGTTTTTTAAATGATATTTGACAAATTCGTTTGTAAGCTCAAAAAAAAAAAAAAAAAAAAAAAAAAAAAAAAAAAAAAAAAAAAAAAAAANAAAAAAAAAAAAAAAAAAAAAAAAAAAAAAAAAGAAAAAAAAACAGAATTAACAACAAACACCTAAATTCAAAAGAAAAAAAATTTTTTTTTCACAAATTTTTTACTCAGCGTTTTTTCAAACCCACATAATTTTTTTTAATTTTTTAATTTTATTACCTCTTTTACATAAGGAAAAAAAACTCCGAATTCTTAATCTAGAAATTGTTAAATCTGATACTGAAGCTACAAAACTTCATAGTTTGGACGACAATAAATCTGCTTTTACGAAGCACAGCTATGATGAAAGTCAGAAAAATAATTCGCTCCATGCCTTGCTTTTGAATCGATCTACGTACTTTTTTGAGTTAAACATAGTACTTTTTGAATCAAAGATAGTTTTTTTCATGCAAGTCAATAAATTACTTTTAATAACAATTGGATTCTTTTATCAAAATTCTGAATTTTTTAAGGCATAAGCTATATCTGAAATTATGTACTTAAACAAATATCCCTCATACAAATAATATAGAATCGTGGTTCTTAAACCCTTGATTTGAATGGTCTTGTCTTCTTCTTTAAAAAATAGGAAATCGTACCTATTAAAGTATTTTTTTTAATGCTTTGAAATTTTTATGATCGAACTTAAATTCTTAAGAAAAATTTCTGAGACACAAAAGGGACTTTTTTATTGCTGTGTGAATAGAACAGAACGATTTATAAAATTCATGAAAATAACGACAAAATGTAAGCATGATAATATAGCAGAAGTTACTAACAATTATACTCAGAAAATAATAATAAATTTGCCAATTCAAAAATAAACTGTTGGGTAAATGAATTTTGTTAAACTTGTATGATAAAATTGAAAATTAGTAATTAACTAAATGAAATTTTTAACATTTTAAAAAAGTATTAGGACTTTATTTGTATAAAATAGAAATTTAAATGAGCATAAATGTTGCTAATATTTTTTGGAAAGTGAAACTATAATAAAGCTTGATCAAATCTCATCCATCTTGCAATCGCCCTGCGTATAATTCGTCCAGCATGATTCTATACCTGTTGCATTAAACAGTTTTCTAATATTTTAATACTCTGGAGATAAATTTTAAATAAAATAAAAATTTCAAATCAATCATAAATTTTGATTAAATTTTTAATAAAAGAAATTATCAGTATAGATTAATTCTCATCCAGTATCTGATTAGTTTTAAAATGAATAAATAGACTATCTGCACAAGCTGAAATTAAATCATTTTTTAATGTTTTGAAAATCCTCAAAAAAAGTTTAATAAAATGTTTGCGAAACGAGTAGTTTATAATGTAAGTAAAAAGTAATAATAGAAAGAAAAGACAAATATTATAAGCTATTTAATGTCAACTTGGAAATTTTACTATGCTAGCAAGAAAATATAATTTGCAAGAATTGGGTCAAACTCTAACTATACCTGTTTTCTTAGTTATTCTTGCTCCTTCAGATTTATTCAAAACAAGTTTATAGAGCATATTTATTCTTGCTCTAATTTTAAATTCAATAATCAATTATCACAAAAGCATTCAGTTGTATACACTATTCTCTTAAATCAACTTTGCGAACTAAAAGCTTAAACACCATGACAACTTTTAAACTATTATTAGCTGATTAGTAAGAACAAATGTAAGTATGTCGGTTCGAAAAATATCAGATTCCTAACTGGAGGGATTATGAAAAAATGTAAAAAAATAATCAAAGAACGAATGATTTGTAATTTAATGAAATTTAGAAGATACGTTTCTCATAAATGAAGTAACTATTCCTTATATTATATTGATTTTTACCGAAGCGTTTTGATAATGATTTTGATAAAATTAAAAAAAATATATATAGTTTTATAATATGGGATAAAATTGAGTAAATGTGGTAAGATTTGGTAATTTTATCATAATACCATGGTATAAAAACCATTTATTTGGTTAATTTTATTTCTGAGTGTATCATTTTTTAATAAATGTGTGGTAATTAGAAATATAATTTTTAAAACCAGAATTTTCAGTAAACCGTTACTATATGAACAGAAAAATTACCAAATGAATAGTTTCAACATTAATGGTTTATTTTACTTTTAATTGACAAAATTATGCTTATTTTTTTTTTTTTACCAGAACTGTCATTACCATACAGTACGGTAATTTTACCGGAAGTTTTTAGCTCCCGTTTTGTAAAAATGAAAAGCGTTTATTATCGATTATTATTATTTTTTTTAAGTAATTGAAAAGTTACACAAAACTGTATTGTCTGTCAAATTTTGCAAAATTTGAGAATAACTGATTGATATTAATAATTTTTTATCTTAATAGAGAAATTTTGCCAAATTTGCATTTTTTTTTTTAAAAAAGTTAATAGATTTCCAAAATTTTTAAGCAAATTATCCATTCTAAAGCCCAGTACTTTACGGCAAGGTGGCATGTATAGTTTAAAAATACTTGACCATTGGCTTACATAATATTTTTCAACGAAAGAGCTTTAAAAAATATCGAAGGCTCCTTGGTCATATAAAATTATGCTTTTTTTGCGAAAAACTATTAGGTCAAGTTCTTTTCTATCTACAGTCAGTGTTCTCTATACTTATTCTGAAAATGGTGCAAAATGCCTATATGGAGAAAAACCAGTTTTGTGAAGATAAAAAGCGTTTGTGGTCAATTTTTTTAATATTTAAGAAATTATCTGGGCTCATAAAATTTCAAAAGCTGAGAATTAAGCAATTATTTCAATTACTTTCTTCTAGATGAAAAATCGTTGCCAAATAAGCTATTTTTTAAAATGTATAGTAACTTTTAATATATTTAAGCTATTAGTCTGTCTTAAATCCCAGATAATTCGTCACGGTAAGAGGATATATGTTGTTTAAAATTATACTTTTGCTTCAAGTGTAAGGTACATAAACTGTGGCTTTTTCATTTTCCTTGGCGATAACCATGCAAGGAAAAACCATGATTAACCATGTTAAGAAAAAATTTAATAATAAAAATACTTCTTAAGCAGTGCATGTGATTTTTATAAAAACTTGCCCTCCCCCCATTGAGACTATCCTTGTTCTTTTCACGGGTTTTCCACTTTTTTGATCATGTAACATTGAGACGCCCCCTTATTGAAACAAAATGTGTCACGTGAACTATTGAGTAGTAATTGAATTTGTGTAAAAGTATACGTTGTATATAATTGGTGTTAGCTCAGCAGTATGCAAACTATAGCAGAAAATACAATTCCTTAAACAAACTAATATTATTAAGTCAAAAATTCGATTTTGTGCCTCAAACATTCTCGCTGTTTAATCTTACATCCCATTTAATCTTAATTCTCTAGAACAGAGCGATAAAGAAAAACTCTTTCAATTCGAGTAAATAAAAACTAATGTTCTTTCGGACACGCTCAAAGAATAAAAAAGAAATTTTTGACCAAGTCCACAACGTGTCGATTTTAACTCGCTTTAAAACATTTTAAGAGAAACTTTCGATTTTACAAGACTGAGTATCTGGCACAGTAGAAACCTTTCAACCTCTGAGATTTCATTGATTAAAGTTTCCACCGGAAAGATCTAACTTTGCAATTAAACTGAAGGAAGTAGACGAAAGAAACCTTTTAAAAAATTTACCTTCCTTTCTTTAGAACAAAAATGGGGGAAAGCTGAGAAATTTGTTGAACTTTAGAAAAATGTCCTCTTCTTCGACCATCAATTACTAAGTGTCGTTATTCTTCGTACAGAAGTCTAAATGCTGGGCATTATTTTTCTACGCAGAGATTCTATCGTATGACCGTTTTCATATTCTTTCGACTTAGTAAGACCTCAATAATGCGAACCTCTTTAATCCGAAAACCTCAGTTACTCGCAGCTTGGTTATTTTATACAGCTTACTTTTTTCCCCCCTTCCTTTTCGCGATTTCAATAATATGCTGTCATAATTCAGCTATATAAGAGGCCTTCCAAATAAAAACACTTTTATATTAAATGGCTGCATAGAATTGTTTATTTAATGTGAGTAACGAAAAAAAAATGGTTTGTCAGTAGGTGCAGTTGGTTAAATTGATTTTGATGAAGCATTTTAAATATAGTTAGTTTCGTTATTACTCGTTATTTGTTACTCGGTTGGCCCTATTTTGCACACGCGCTTAACTTTTTCATAAACATTTTTTTGTAATGGACAAAATCAAATTAAATCGAAGTTTTTAGTTTTAATGATGATGGCTTCCACTTCTTCTAAACGATAAGCATGTCATGTTCCCTCTGCGTGAAAAATATAGTATCGGAAAAATAGAAATCAGGAATATTAAGAAGAAGTCCTGCAAAGCGTGTAGAGGAACAATTTTTAATGTGTTCTAAGCTTTTTTGTTACAGACGCTTTAAATTATGGAGCAGTTTTAAATTTTCAGATTCTTGCATTCTGCATTTAGCAGAAAATTTTTTCATGGTGCTGGGGAAGTTGTACTTGGAAACCACAATCCTCATCAAAACTTAATTAAATTCCTAACTATTTTAAACAGTTTAAGAATTAATGTTTCCTTGTAAACTAGGCTTATTTTTTCATGAGAAAATTTTATAAGGAAAAACTAGTGATTTTTCTTTTTTTAATCTGAATTCTGAGACGGCAACACATTTCGCTTAGGTGCAGAGAAATTGATTGCAAGCGTAGATTCTACAGAAATCTCTTGAAGTTTCATAGTGTTCCTGAGAAAGAAAGTGAGAACGTGACATCCGCATTTGTATAGACCACGCCAACTCTTTGCTAACTAAAATAGTTCGAAGTGACCAACGCCCATTGCACGCGATCCCCCAAAACGCTAACCCGTTTTACGCAATAAAATCTTTCACAGTGGGGATATTTAAGGTACGGCGGAAAAAGGAGTGTGGTTTTTATTTTGTTTTGTGGTCAATTTATACAAAAATCGAAATGAATAATAACACGATAAATGCGCGGAGAAAATAGCTACCACGTGACTCCTTCTGCATTTTTCGTTCCTAAAAGGGGAATCTTCTGTTTTAGAATAAACACTACAGCAAGGTTTATAAAAAGCCACACTTAAGTAGTTTATTTAAGAACCGAAAGTTAGTAAATAGATATTTAAATCGGAAGCAGATATGTACAACGTTTTTAATTCATGCATGGAATACAAAGTATGTTGGAGGTTTATATTTATTGCAAAACGTAATTCTTAGGCATCAGTTTGGAGCCTGCTTGTTCCGGTTATTATTAACTTTGAGTAGAGCTACTATTTATTTCATATTCATGCTTTTTATTAACATTTGCTACGCCACTATTTTTAATCGGAATAAAGCTATTATAATAAGGCTAATATTAGTGTGTTTTTTCTACATTTTAGACACACGTATCTGGATATGAACAGTTTTGCTATTTTAACAAAATCGAGACCTATCACACGAAATAATATGTTTTTTTTTTTTAAATTTTATTTCATTTACTATTACATTGTGGGTTTGTGTAATGTTGAGCATGAGGTTTATTTTTTACTTTGTTTTTGATTACATGATTCTTTGGATGAGGATTCGTTTTGTTTTGTGTAATGTATAGCAGGTTTATTTCTTACATTGTTTTCGATTACATGCTTGTTCTGTGTTCTGATGAAGAGATGTTTTGCGTAATGTTGAGCAGGTTTATTTCTAACATTGTTTTCGATAACACGATTGATCTTACGAAGAATCGTTTTGCATTTTGAGTTGCATCCAGATCCAAGTATTTAATAAAATACAGTAAATCCAGAAAAATGCAAAAACAATTATAAAAATCCACTTAATTCAGCTACAATCTGATAGCAATTAACGATGAAAAATTAAAACAATGCGCATCAATAAAATAATTTAATGAAACCTTTTTTTTAACCTAAACCTCACATTATATTTTACATATAACTAATTAATCTGTTCAGACTTTACAAAAAAATGCACACATAGAACAGTAATACTAAGATTAGCATAGTTATTTATTTATAGTCATTGTCACAAAGAGTCATTTGTAGGTTTTAAAATAACGCATGGGAAAAAAATTGTAGAAAAAAGTAAATTTCATGCGACATTTTTATGTGGAAGAGATGTGTATCTTGAAAAAAGAAATATTGTGCTGACTAATCAACACAGCTGTTCCATATTCAAAGTGCATAAAATTTTTCATAACTATATGCGTATGAAGCTATGTAGGTCAGATAAATCGCATGTTAAGGCTGAGAAATTTTTATTGTAACAATCTGCTGGGTAAATATTGTTTTCTTTTGCAGGTTCATAAAAAATTCTCCATAGCTTGGATCTGATTTATTAACCTTGTTTAAACTGTTGAATTTTTTTCTTACATAGTATAGAAATTACAATCATGAGTTAGAGTTGGAAAAAATGATCAACATATGCTTCTCTTATATTATAAATTTCTTATAGCTCAGACGGACCAAATTGCATTTCATTAAAAAAAAATTTATTTTATAAAAACACCTTTAAAAAAATCTTTCAATGAAAAAAAACATCAGTTTTTTTTATCTTTTACTTTTACATTCCTTATATTTTAATCTATTTTACTAGTGGAGGGTTTTATTTTCTTAAAAGAATGCATGTTTATTCAGAGAAAATAAGTTATTATGTCTGATTTTGTAACTTAAAATAGCATCAGCACTAACAAGTTAGCATGTATATGGTAAGACTCGAGAACCATTAGGATTAAGCTCTATAGCTCGAAAATCTAGTCATTATATTACAAATTAAAATGGTGTTCATCTTTTTTCGCCCTTTACATTGTTAATATTTGCTTTAAGGGCAACTAAATTATTTAAATGTTTCTTTTAAAATAAACTCCCGAAATGTATGCGAAACATAGGACTTTAAAAAACAAATGAACTTAAAAGTTTCCCTGTTTTTGAAAGATTGATAAAGATTTATTATAATTAAAAATAATTGTTTAAAATCATAATCAAAACAGCTGGATTATGAATAAAGAATTCCAAGATTGGAAAGCTGAAAAAAATTTGTAAATGATCACAATATCCAATACTACCAACATTTTTCTATAAATTAGAAAGCTTTGCCATTTTTAAAATTTTAGTTCTTATCTTAAATATTTAAACACTGGTTACTAAAATTGAAACGCAAATGCAGATCATATGACATTTTTTTCCCAAAGTTTTCACTTATATTTCACACACGTGGAACAGCTTAATACGTCAATTTCTCCAACGCAACAAAATACAAATTGGCAACATAGAAACTGATATTTTTAATACTTAGAAGTCCATTAAATATTTTTTAAGCATCATATATGATGAAGCCACTAAACAAAGAGAAGGGAAGGCAAAAAGAATGGGTGCATCCTAACCTACTACGCTTTTAGTAATTGGACGCGGTGCTCTACTCATAATGCAGCCGTTCTCACATTGTATTTAATGATCTATTAAAAAGTAAGAATAATGATTTCGCCACTATCATCTTGCACTCTATGAATTGTATAACGATTCTGAAAAACCCATGACAATTAAGAATGTTTAATCTTAAATTTTGAAAAAAAATCTATGAAAGTTATTCTACTAGGTTTTGCAATCAATATATATATATATANATATATATATATATATATATATTATCTTCCATTATTTAATAAAAAAGAAACATTAACTTGTGCATCGTTCTCTTTAATTCTGAATACCGTGTATCATCGTGTGACGTGAAATTAATTTCTGAATGAAACAAATGATTTTTGGAACAACTTCATTTTTTAAATTTTTAAAGGAAAGAAAAAGAAAAAAAAAACACTAAATTATATGCTACTTTACGTTTTATGTACTTTTGTAATTGAAAACATCAAAGGAAAACTTATAATCGGAAATACTTTCCTTTTAAGTTTTGAATATCATGCTGCATCGTATGTTGTGAAATTTATTCTATTGCTCTTGATATTTTTTTTTACTACTCCTTGTGATGTATTACTTTCTTTTATAATAACATAGATATGGATGAATTATTTTCATGATTCAGCACCATTTTTTCAATAGAAATTTAATGAAAGTTGCTGTAATAATTTTGAATAGTTTTCAGACTTCAATGCACTATATTTAAAGAAAACTGAGTTATCTTAAATATGGAATATCATCTTTAAAACTAATAAAGTAATTAATAATGGTAATTAATTAAATAATTATTTAAAATGGCTTAGAATAAATGTAATGAGTTTTTCATAAGAAAATTTTTAGAAATTTTTTTAAAAAATTTTCTTAAGAAAACAATTTTAATCAGATTTATAGTTGTTTTCTATTGTAGAAGCAGCGTTTGTTATAAAAATCTGTGTAAAATTATTTCGAAATATAGGAACAATAATACTGTTTAACAATTTTATGTTTTGTGTTAAAAATCCAATTAATGTTGCTTTGATTGTAGATGATTTTGCCAACTAAATTTTCATTTAAGAAATAAATAACAAAAATTGAATTCTATTTGAGCCTCATACGTGCAGTGCATGTATACTATATATTGATAAAGGAATATGAATAAATGCCTGTAAGAAATAACAAGAAAGACAAAATTAATCTATAATGGTTATTCTATAACAGTCAGAACAAAAATAAAACTAATGAGTCAGCAATGAGAATGGCACCTTAATCTTGAAGTATGAAATATCGTATTTTACTACTTTTTTATTAATTAAAATATTGAGTTTAATAAATACCTGTAAATTAATGTAAATACGCAAATTTAAGCGATGTCGAAATAAATTACATAATGCATAAAAAGGAATAATGATTTTCCCATAGAGAAGCAAAATCATTCTATGATGTAGTAATAAAACAAAAACATAACTAATTGTCAGTTCTGAAAGTGAAAAAGAAATGTTTTCTTCTTGACAAATTTTAATTTTAATATTTAAACAATAGATAAAGTAAAACGTATCTTACAATATTTTCTAAATATTTTAATTTATTATCCGTAAATTAGTGTAAATATACGAGTTTAAGAGATGATTAGATAAAATAAATAATGTATAAAAGGAATTATACTTTTCTATAGGAGAAAAAAATATTCTACTATGTATTCATAAAACTTTGAGGAGTAAAAAAAAAAAATTTTTTTCCAGAAAATGTAGTATTTCAATTTTATACGAAATAAAAAACCCTAAATATTTAATAACTTCTTTTTTAAATATTGTTTTTTAAAACATACAAATAAATAAATATAAATACACGAGTTTATACAATTGAATTAAATTATGCATTAAAGGTATGTACCTTTTCCCCTTGAATATAAATTCATTCTAAAAAGTAATCATAGAACATTCATATAATAGTCATCATTAAGAATGAAAAAAATATTTTTTCGAAAAAGGAACTATTTTATTTTTAGACGAAGTAAAAAAAAGTAAGTATTTTATAATTTCTTTATTAAATATTCTATTTAAAAATATATAAATAAATATAGATATACGAGATTAAACGATGGCTAATTGAATTACATAATACATAAAAGGAATAATATTTTCCCATAGAAAGATTAACTCTTTCTTCAATCTTATCGTTAAACAAAAATAAAGCTGATAATCATTTTTGAGAATGAAAAAAATTAGTTTTGCGAAAAATGAAATATTTTAACTATATGCAAAACTATTTAAATAGTAAAACAAAAACTAAGAATTTCATAAATTATTTATTTAATATATTTAACAATATATAAATGAATGTAAATACGCTGGTTTGAGTCTAATTGAAGTGGATAATGCGCAAAAAGAATAATATTTTCTCGTAAGAAGACAAACTCCTACAATGTTATGATAGAGCAAAAATAGAAAAAACTAATGGTCATCTTTAAGTGATGACTAATTGGATTAAATAATGCATAAAAAGAATAATATTTTCCCTTAGGAAGACAAACTACTTCTACAATGTTAACATAGAAAAAAATAAAACTAATAGTTATTTTTGAGAATAAGAAAATTATTTTTCTGAAAAATGAAAATTTTTAACGTTTTACGAAATATTGAAAACTAAACTTTTTTTTATTATTAGATACTGTATTTAAAATATATAAATGAACTTAAATACACGGGTTTAAGCAATGGCTAATTGAATTAAATTATGCATAAAAGGAATAAGAAAGGTAAAGGAATAAGGAACTCCTTCGACAATGATAATCATAGGACAAAAATAAAACTAATAGTCATCTTTAAGAGTGAAAAATTTATTTTTCCAAAAAATGAAATATTTTAATATTTTATACGAAATAAAAAAAAAAAACTAAGAATTTTATAACTTTTTTAATTAAATACTGTATTTAAAAATAGATAAATAAATGCTTATACACGAGTTTAAGTGTATTAACATAATTGTAACTAATTGAATTAAATAATGCATAAAAAGAATAATATTTTCCCATAAAAAAATTAACTCCCTCTACAATGACATCATAGAACAAAAATAAAACTAATAGTCATCTTTGAGAGAGAAAAAATTGTTTTACCGAAAAACACAATATTTAAACTTTATACTAAGTAAAAATACTAAGAAAGCAATAAGTATTTTTTAACTTCAAAATTACATTCTGTATTTAAAAATTCATAAATAAATGAAAACACACGGGTTTAAGCGATGGCAAATTGAATTAAATAATGCATTAAAAGAATAATATTTTCCCATAAAAAATTAACTCCCTCTACAATGATATCATAGAACAAAAGTAAAACTAATAGTCATCTTTGAGAGAGAAAAAATTATTTGATCGAAAAACATAATATTTAAACTTTATACTAAGTAAAAATAATAAGAAAGCAATAAGTATTTTTTAACTTCAAAATTACAATCTGTATTTAAAAATTTATAAATAAATGAAAACACACGGTTTTAAGCGGTGGCTAATTGAATTAAATAATGCATAAAAAGAATTATATTTTCCCATAGGAAGACATACTCCTTCTACATTGTTATTATAGAATAAAAATAAAACTAATAGTCATCTTTGAGAGTGATTTTTTTTTTCTTTTGAAAAATGAAATATTTTAAGTTTGCATGAAGCAAAAAAGAAAAAAAACAATAAGTCTTATTGTTACTTTTAAAAAAAATTCTTGTGCAAGCGGTAGGTAAGAAACTTCAAAGCGTTACAAAGCCTCCCCATTAAAATCTAGTCAAGTTAATTTTTCGTGGTTTTCATATTTAACCATGGCCTTGCATTTTCACCCTTTAAACCTTGTCTACTTCACATTATATATGAGAGAACGATGATACTCTGTTTTGAGGGCCAGTTCGGTAACCATAGCGATAGTCTGATACTTGGCGCCTGTTACTACCATAGTACACGGCCAACCAAATTAGCTAGTGACCTTTAACAATAAAGATTAGTTAAACAAGTTAAAGGTAAAATTGTTTCTCCAGCGATATATTCTTTTGTTTTGTTGTAGCAGACTTTTGTTATTTTTTGTTTCATATTTAAAACATGCAGAAAGCGTTCTGACACCTCTGATATATTTTTAGTGGACTATAGTTTCGTTAGATTACGTTCTGTCAAAGTTCCAAGGTTATTTTTAGGGTGGAGATATTATTTTATTTTTGAATTACGAGGGTAAAAAATAGAGATTAGGAAGAGAATGTTATAGGGTAGTTTACAATGCAAACACTTGTTTCACACGCGAATTGCGTCACGCGAGATTTATTTAGTTTCTGAAATAATCGAATATCTCATCAGTTCGTTAAAGCAGTAGTGAGTTAATACAATTTAGTATACATTTATGCTGTTCTATTAATTAAAGACATTTTAATTTAATTAACATTTTATTAGAAAAGTTGCACTATCAGCATATAAAATTGTTTAAAAATTGTTAATAATGATACAAGGGCTCAATTTGAGATTATGTTGTTATATTACAAGGGTCAATTTGTTATTGTTTGTGGTTTCAAACCTCTAAACCAAAGGAGTAGAAAACAAAAGGAAACTTAACGATTTCTGCGAATTACATTTTGGACCATTGTGCTAAAATGCCGTTTCCAATGGTATAAAAATTAAAATAACCCTTTTATTAAGTTAGCCTCATATTTTTTAATATGTAATCACCGTAAAACATCTGATATTAAAAATGGAATAATAAAATGAATTGAACATTAATCTTATTATTTTCTAGTGGTAAATTTTGACTTTGTTTAATGAATAGTTTGAATTAATTTGTATTGTGGCCTAATTTAAAATAGATGAGTAGAAAGTTTTTGAAAAAAGTCGTTACCGAAATTCAAAATTTGAGATCTGCTCATAGAATAAGTAATCGTTTATATAGTTTATTATTTAAATTTTTGCATAATTTTTATAATAGCAATTGACAAGGCAAGAAAAAACGCAAAACAAAGAACGTGTGTTAAAATTTATACGGGTTCTTCCACAAAGTTCATTCTAATTTGCATAATACTATGCAAACGCTTAATACTTCTTATACAAACACCAATCGTGCCAAAAGGGACCACGTCAATAACTAACAAAAATCAGATAAAATACCTAAGTCGTTTAATTGCTTATAACCTCTTTGGTCTAAACATTAAAGCCCAAGCCAACATACATAGCTTGTGGTAGTATTAAGCATGCTATGCATAGTAATCTAGGTTTTTTTCTTCCAGTAACATAGCAGGAAATGAAACGGTTTAGATGCAATATGTCACCATTGCAACTATTAAATTGGTGACTTTTAGCAGTATACCTACGAAATTAAAAATAAACTCTTTTAGATCTCCTCAATAATTTTCATGGCAAGTATTTGGTGATGGAAGGATGTAGAATTTAACCAATTAAATAAGTGGCCGGAATTAATTTTTTAAACATTCATTTGCAGAGTACCTACCTCTTGTGATAAGTTTCCAGCTAAAAATCCTCAGAATTATTGACAAACAACGACAAAAATGTATTATTTGCTAATAAACAAGAAAAAATCCATTGTTTCACCTTTTTAATAACGTTATCTTTAGCAGAAGTTATTATTTTTTTACACTTATTTGCAGAGTACCTCTTGTGAAAAGCTTCCAGCTGAAAATCATCAGATTATTGATAAAGAACTACAAAAATGCTTTATATGCTAATAAACAAATAAAATTCCATTATTTTAATTGTTTCATAACGTTAACGTTAGCAGATATTAAATTTTTAGATATTTATTTGCAGAATACCTTGTGTGATATGTTTCCGGCTAAATAGCATCAGGATTATTGACAAGCAACCACAAAAATGTTTTCTTCTTGAATGAACAAAAAAAAAAAAAAAAAAAAAAAAAAAAAAAAAAAAAANGTAGAGAAGTTATTAAAAAAAAAAAAAAAAAAAAAAAAATCCCCTGTTGCAACTGTTTAATAACGTTTTTAAGGGTATAGATCAATCGTCACAGAAAACATCGTAGAAACTGATAAGTAACCAAACATCAGACAGATTGATGTTCCAATGTTATTGACTCTTCAGAATTCTTTTTTAAATTTAAAAAGAAGCATTAGCAAGTATTTTATGAAACAGCAAAATATACATCATTTATGCTAATTTTAATTTCGTTTTCAAAATTGGCTCGTTCAATTTTTTTCGAAATTATTATTATTTTTTGAAGTGTAATGTATATAGTTCGTGGTGTAAATAATTCCAATTGAAAAAAAGCATTCAATTTATTTTTAATTTATTTTGTATTTCCCTTTTACACAAAGAAATTTTTTTTCTTTAAAACAATTAAAATATTAAATAAATATACATGTTAAAAATATTTAAGAAGCAATTTTAGTTTTTGGGAGAGATACTGAATTTTTTAATACTGAAAAGTTTCTGAAATTTACTGAAAAGTTTCTGAAATTTTTTGAATTTCTCAAGAAATACTTAAATGATTATTTTGTTACTTTAGATGTACTTCATACGATAAGCGATATCGAGCAATAAGGTTTAGAACTTTCAGAGGTTTCAGGGACCAATAATAAATTACGAAGGGAAACAAGTATTTTTGAACACCCTGTTCCAGAAAATTAACCAATAAGCTTACAACTTATACCGATTACTTTGATTGCTATTCGTAATAACTGCATGAAATTTCATAAACCGAGCCTGAATGACTATGCTGATATGAACATTTTTATAAAAAACTAATTTTTGTGTCTTACGTTTTTTTCTTTTTTGCTATACTTTAAAAAAGAATTGATAAAAAGTTTTTGAGCAATTTAAAAATAACTACAAAATTATTGTTTTGAAACTTGAAAAACATTCGTTAAAAAATACACAAGCTATGAGTATTTATAGTAGTTCTTTTATACTGGGCATGCGAGAAAAAAATTTAAAAAATCCCTTTTTAAAATTTTGTAGAGAATTGTATTTGGCAACTAATAAAAAAAATTTGATTTGAATATATTAAAAATATAAGGAGTTTCAAGCAATTTCCTTAGTAGTTTTTGTACTTTTTCAAGGAGAGCTCAAAATGATAAGCGGTTTTCTGCACATTTTATTTCGTACTATTATACAGGATTTATTAAGAAAGACACCTGCATTGTAAAGATCATCCTCCATAAGAGAACGTTTTGTTTCACCTGTCTTTATTCCTTTTACTATCACAGTTAGGTTTCCGAAAAATGGTGGCAAGGTATTATAATCTGATAATAAATTTTGTATTACGGTACAAAATAAAATTTACAGAAATCCCGTTATCATTTTGAGCTCTCTTTTATAATAACTGATTACAAACTTTAAAAACAAATTATAATACCTTGCAATAATCTTACGGAAATATAAATTTGTTTCCCTCATGCGCAGTTTAAAAGAACTACTTTAAATGCTCATATCTTGCGAGTTTTTTTTAAAAAAAATTTCAAGCTTCAAAACAATAATTTTTTAATTATTTTCTAATTGCTCAAAAATTTTTATTTAATTTTATAGACTAAATTTAAAGTTATGGCAAAAAAAAAAAAAAAAAAAAACGTAAGACAAAAAAATATTTTTTTTATGAAAATGCCCATAGCTTCATAAATATTTAAGCTAGGTTTATGAAATTTTATGTAGTAATTGAAAATAATAACCACAGTAATCGATATAAGTTACAAGCTTATAGCTTGATTTTCTAGCATAGAGTGTTCAAAAATACTTGCTTTCCTGCGTAATTTATTGTCAGTCCCTGAAACTCCTGAAAGATTTAAACCTTATTTTCACATGGATTAATTACATCTAAAGTAACAAAATAAACCTCTAAGTTTTTCATGAGAAATTCAAAACAATTTCAAAAACTGTAACTTCCATTATTGTAGGGTAGTGTATGTGTGTATACAGTACGTTTTATACTATACCAAACAAAACAAAGATAAAAAAAAATTAGTTTCTCGATCCTTGCATTTTTTTACTTACAAAACATAAACTGTTTTTTACCGAAACAATTCAAAAGTAATTTACCCAAATTTAATTGCCAGTATAAGAAAAGAAAAAAACAATTATATATTTATTTACTTATTTATTTAGTTATTTTTAGCCCAGTAAAATATTTGAATGAAGATCGACCTGGCATTTAAGCTAAATAAATAAGACTTACATGTGTAACATGCTTTTGTAAGTGAAAGCTTTTTTTTCTTCAGAAAATGGCAAGACTGTTTCAATACTGAGTCCAAGGCTTTCAGATCCCCTTGCTGCTCCAATAGAGATTGATATCTAAAAAAAAAATAAGCAAATAAATAAATAAATAAAAATAAAAAATAAATAAATATATATATAAAAAATAAAAATAAATAAAAAAATTAATAAATCCATCGTAAAAAAATCAATATTAAATATTAAAATACAGCTTTGAGTCACAGATGTTGAGTTGAAGAATAAATTTAAAAAATTCTAAATGCTGCACATTTACTTTGGGAACGAAAATTTACATTGCAAAACAAACAAATTTTTAGATCACTTTAAACTTTACAAATTTAAATGTCATGATCTCTGATAAGAGCGGAACGGATCAAATAGTTCTTGTGAAATAAATATACGTTTTATAAGTATTTTCAATTCAGAAACTTGTTGACTGATTCCTTCAAATTTTGTACATAGTAAAAAAAGGACATCAAATTTGCATTTTATATTTAAATTTATCTGGTCAAAATGAAGTTGGTGTTTTAACAAATTTGTTGCTATTAATAGCCAAAATTATTGAAATTTTTAGTGAAAATTATTTAATAAATTATTTATATGAAGTTGAACAGGTTAAATTAAATTTATATAGAATCATAGAATCATTGTACAGTAAAATGTATCTTTTATTTATGAGAGAAATACCTAAAATAATAAAATAGAGAACATTTCAAGAAATTGTACGGTTAAAAAAAGTAACATACCTATCGCTTATCATGAAATAATTACAAGGCGCGAATGAAAAATTTGTAGTTTTCTTATGATTGTTTCAGGAAAGTAAAAGAAATAAATGAAATAAAATAAAATACTCAATAAATAAAATAAAATGAAATAATAAATAAATAAAATATCGTCAACCCGTATGAGCCCCCTTTTTTTGTTTCCATGTATATATTCGTTAATGAAAACTTGTAAACAAGAATATTTTTCCATCAGACGTTTTTAATCGGGCAGGTAATGCTTCCGAAAATGTTGAATTGTATGATTAAAAAAAATGGAAAACTATTACCACGCATTGACATTTATGGCACATGGACTAAAGTTGACTAAGATGAACATTGTTTATTTTTGAAACATTAAATATTATGAAGAAAAAAGTTCATTATACATCAAAGAACTTTTACTCTACTGCTTACTTCATATACATTGCTTGATTTACCTTTTTAATTCTTAACAACTTCTGAATTTCCTTACCAAATGAAAAGTTTAATTTATTTTCCTCAAACGAAATTCTTAGTTCTTCAATACTCGACAGATGGCAGCATGAGCAGTCGTGTGTTAGCTTAGTTTGAAAAGTTTTCAAGTTTACATGATGTCAAGTGTAACTACATATGTAACTACGTATTTTTTCTTTACAAAAAAGGAAAAAAGAAGGAAGGAAAAAAAACAAAACACTATTCCATTATGAGAGAAATACAGTTTAAATTACAACTAAGAACGGAGACGTAAGTAAAAAAAAAAAAAAAAAGTATTACATTATTTGAAAAAATAATATGAATAAGGCCACTTTTTAGGTGTTATTATGAGCAGATTTAACATCGGAAGACTTTTGTATTAAATGAACTGCTGTTGAAAATAATGATTAAAATTAAATGGCTCTGAAAAAATAAATTCTATCTAATTTGATTGGTAAGGGGCATTACATTGAAATTTAAACTAGGTCACAAAAAAAAGGAAAAGAATTTATTATATTTTTATATTTTTTTGTCAAAAACTAAAAAACACGCAAGATTTCATTCAAGATTGCACATTATTCAAGCCTATAACTTGCCGTTATTTTTAAAATTTGAAACATTTACATGAATGACTCTTGTCACGATAGAAGCAAAATTATTTTTATAAATTTGATAAGATTTTAATACTATAGTTCAACGCAATAGCAAATCTCAAAAGTAGTAATGACAACGAAAATTTTATTCTTTTTCCGTCATTTTCAAGGCGGAGTTAATAAAGCATGCAAGAAAGTAAAAAGATGCAAGTACACGTCGATCATTTTTGACAAATAATCATAAAATAAACTGATGACTTGGGCAAAAATGTTTCATGCAATGCCCATATAAAATTTGATATGTTAAAAAAAAAAAACTAAACGCTGTGTAATAATATTTAAGATTCATACTAACTTTATCAAATATATTTTAAACATTATATCAAGATTGATATATTTAATAATATTTATTTTGGTATAATATAATTTTTATTATATAATATAATGTTCATTATGATATAATAATAATATTTTTTCAGATTAATATAATAAATATAATTAAATTAAATGTTAGTTAAATATATTTTTAACATATAATTTTCATTTCGGTTCATTTAGAAAAAAATTAGTTATATTAATTGAATTACTTTTATAATAATAACAATAGTAATTATAATACAATAAGTAATTGTTATTAAACATAATTAACAAATAAAACAGCATGAGAATAAGTATTATTAGATTATAATAAATTCAATAACCAGCAATTTTTTTTTTACCCACATTTAAAGATTTTATTTACAGTTTCATTTTGATAATTTTATTTAAAATATATATAACTTATATATCAAACCCTAATTTATGGCTGAATGTAGGGGGATAATAGGAAGTAAAAATGTAAAAATGGCGATGTAGATGTAAAAGGGATTTTCTTATTCTTTATAAGACACACAGCTTTTAATAATATAAATTAAGCAAAACAATCTTATTAGATCTGATTCATTGCTAATCATTGAAGTTGATAACGAGTTTTGTTGAATTGTTTAAATTTTATAGATTACTTTATATTTGTTTTAAAAAATATCTCAAACTAATTAATGGTTAAAAACCTTGTCACTTTATTTAATTGAATGTTAGGCAATCAATACAGTCGTAAGGCCTCTCGAAAAGATGTTACAAAACCACATTTCCAGAAGCCATATAAATGAATAAACAATTCTGAATGGAAAATTGTTTTACTTCGCGTAGCCGTACCAAACATTCTTAAAGAATAAAAAAATTGTCCCAAGTAAAACATATAAACTTATTTCCAATAGAAAAATATATCTGCAATCTATAAAAACATAATTAAATTCATCAAGTAAAATACAATGTCTGCAATATATAAAAATATAATTAAATCAAATAGAGATCTTATTGTTCAGGATAAGTAACTTTAGTACCTAAACTCTTACAGTTCAGTTTTAAAAAAGAATAAAGAAAGTTAATTAAAAAACACCTATATATATTTAAATTGATTTTAGCTCTTATTTTTCATAAAATTAGCACAAGAAAACATTTCTCTTAGTATAAATATTAAAGGAATAATATATTTTTTTTTAGAAAAAAAGAATATAATATGTTTAAGTTTCTCTTTTTATTTTCCGTCGCAACATCTTACAGGTCGTTTCACAAAAAAGGTAAAAGCGTAATAAGTCTGATGTGTTTAAAAAATGTTTGAATTCAAAACTAATTAAATTAATTACTTAGAAAATGATTAGTATAATTAGCACTGATAAGATCTCATAATTTCAGTCTAAAAGATGTTTAAAACAGCCTTAAATTTCTTTTTAAAATTAATTGTTATATACATATAAACTATATTTAGTACTACTAGCAAATGGAGTAAGCATATTTATATTTATAATTTTCGCAATATTAATGTGAATAATTTTGTTCTGAAACATATGCTCTCACTTATAATACTTTTCTTCCAGATTCTGAATTTTGTAGTTCAGAGTCAGGTAATAAATAATTATCAAATTCTGCCATGTTTCACGGTGTTTTTTTTTCTTTCACAATTTGTTTTTTAGATTTTTTTAAACTTTAAAACAAGTAAAACATTTCTTAGAATTAGTTTTTAAATTCAATACTCACACAATATTATCTAAAACTCAAACATTTTGTAAAATCCTCTTTAACATAATTTTTTATTATTTTTTATAAAATACTTGATTTTAGTTACTATTGTGTAAGTATTGAGTTTAAACAGTCAATTCAATTTTTCTTATTAAAACTAGAAAAAATAAAATAAAGGATAAAAAGAGATTTAGGCATGCATATAGTAGATCTTTAAGCAAAGCGAAGAGGCGTCATAAAAATTGTTTTCTTTTGAAGCTCTTACGTCAGGGAAAATAAAGCCGCAGCTTGAGCCGCTTAAACTTGAATAAAAGCTTTCATTTTAAGCAATATACACATTGCTGAAAAGAATAGTCTCATCCATAAAACGGACAATATAAAAATATAACAAAATATCAAGCTTTTTTTTAAAAATCGCCAATTTGGCTAGATTTTTTTCATGGCGGCAATTATTAAAATTAACAAAAAAATTCTCAATTTGTGTATATTTTTATGACCTCAAATGATGCAACGTTGTGGTAATTTTTCAAGTATTAAAAAATAGATCACAAGCGCTTTTCCTTTTCACAAAACTATTGTTTGTCTTCATATTGACATTTTGCTTTATTTTTATTATTAGCATAGATAGCGCTGGTTAGAGGACAAAATTTAACCTAACAATCACGCATACCTGTTAAAAACTCGCAACAATTATTTAAGTAGCGTATTATTCTCCCCTTTTTTTTCTTCCAAAAAATTGCATTTGGCGGCATAGCCTTTGAAGAACAGTCTTAAATATGTTTGTTTTAGTACTGATAATATAAAATATACATTGAGATAAAAAGTATGGTTAAAACTACCACAATAGGGGGGAATTTAACGTGTTCCTGGATCTACGGGAGCACCAAATCGCTCGATAATTTTTACCGAAACGCTTAGTAATTATTTTAGTAAAATTGACAATAAAATATGGTTTTATTATATGAGATAAAATTTGGTAAATGATACATTAGAGCAGGGGATAAAAACCTGTTATTTAGTTAAATTTACTTTTCAGTTCTGAATTTTTTATTAAAGGAGTAGTAATAAAAGTTATAATATTGAAAATCAGAATTTCCGATAAACTGTTACCATATGAACAAAAAAACTACAAAATTAATGGTTTAAATCCATATATTTTGGTTTTATTACCCAGATTCTTATTTTTTTTTAAAAATGTCAAAACCATGTCTAAAAAATGTCAAAATTATAGTACTTATTATCACACAATTATAAGTAAAATATGCAACACTGGAAAGAAAGTTCAACCGAATAAATGTTTATTTTTTTTGTCATGCTTTAAGGTATTATGATAAATGATATCAAAAAAGTATCACGATTAAGGCATCATGATTTTATCAAATTTACCAAATTTCCCAACGTTTATCACACACATTATAAAAACATACTTTATTGTTAATTTTACCTAAATCATAACCACAGTGCTTAAATAAAAATTATCGAGCCTTTGAGTGTTCTCATATAGCCAAAAACACTATAAATTTCACCATACTCCAGTAGATTTGACCATGCTTCTTTCTCAGTGTATTATATTAAAGAAATATATATATAGTTGATTATTTATTGGATGAAATTTACACTTAGTAAACGTCTCAACGAAGTTTAGTGGTATTTAAAAATCTGAGAGCATAAAAAACAGTAACAAAAACTTAGGTTAGAGATATTAGCTTAATACATTTCTGCACAACTAGAAATAATATTTCTTTAAAGCACTATTCCATTAAATTCCCTTTATCGCAGTATTCAAAATTGTGTCATTTTGTTTGTCTACAAGAAAAATGTTTTAAATCTAACTAAAATACAAAATTTTAACTAAGTTAATCACTTTCATTTATCAAGGTATTTATTAAATCAGCAATTTATACTCAGAGAGTGCATTATAAAAAAGAAAAACAAATCACGTTAAGAAAAAATTCAAATTAGAAGTCAATAAAAGTTTGATGAGACATAATTGAAAACGTAAGTTACCTTAATAGAACACAAATTAACTTTCTGTATCTTAGCAACATGACAAGGGAAATCGAATCTTTTCTGAACGTTAATAAGATTCAAGAAGAGTGCTTTAGTTTTTTTTTTTCTTACTGATTTTATCTTAAATTGAAAAAATGCTAATCAAAGTAAAGGAGAATAGGTTGTTTCGTTAAAGTTTAACATATTGAAGAGCTACTAAGCATCTTTGGTGACAAAAATTGAGACTATTTCATTAATTTAATTTATTTTTTGTTTATTTCGACTTTTATTGAAGGAGATGGAAATTAGAAATTACGTTTAATTTACAATTATAATGTGATAAAAAAATATATCAAACAAAACTGAAACAATATATACATAAATATTTCATCTAAAACTCTATCTGGAATGAGCATATACTTAGGAAGTGGTGACAATTATAAAGCTTCATGAGCAAAAAATTTAATGGATTGTGAATTTTTTCAGATTAACTTTCACATTTTAGTTCAATTCTTGTGGTTGAATGTAGAGCAAGCATACAGCAATATCTTTTAACATGTGCAATTTTACATTTGTTGTTCTTCATTTTTCTATAAAAACATCAAAACACAGCGTTCAGGTTGCTTGGCCACTCTATTCTCCAGATTTTAATCCTTGTAACTCATTATTGTGGGGAAATATTAAGTAAAAAAGATATGCAAATAACTTTTAAACAGTAGTTTAAGTCATTAAAAGCATCAATATCAGCGAGCTTCGCAGAATTTTGCGTATCGAACTTAGACGAACGTATTTACTTTTACTTTTAAATTTTGCATAAAATCTTTGAGCTCAATAGTTATTGAAAAAATATTTCTTTTATTATACATTTCTCAATAGTTGTAACCTTGTATATTGTATAACGCGCAAAATAAAAGTAATAATAATTTTAAAAAACGGATAATCATTATAACTTTTAATTTAATGATCAAATTCTCTCGTAGAAATCCCTCTTTTAGTGTTTCGAGCTGTTTCGAGAGTCTAAACTCAAATAGGCTATATAATTTTGAAGATATTTTTAACTACGAAATAAGATACAAAAACGCATTTTTTGGACAGATTTAGGTATTTGACCATTAAAATCATTCGAGTATGAATTCAAAAGTCATTAAAGTGTTGAGTTTTTTTTTTGTTTTCAACACTGGTACATGTAATTTATTCTTTTCTGTACAATGTGTAGTCTTAGAACAAATATAAGTTCATAGCATAGAGAATTTATAAGCTAAGTCGACAAAAATATCTTTTCACAATGTATGTATGATACCACTGTCACATTTGAAATAAACTATTGCTACACAAAATACTTTGTTTTAAAAAACTCACAAATTTGATATTTAATTCAAAAATTTTTTAATAATTGCATGAGGCAATTATATTTATTTTATTTGTAAAATGTTTAATGCTATCAAATATTTTCAAATTTTTCTAGGAGAAGATTTGCTGTTTTCTAAAGCTCTGTAAGACATTCATACATAAAGAAAAAAAACCAGATAAAATTACCGTACTGTATGGAAATAACATTTCTGGTGAAAAACATAATTTTTGTTTATAAAACCAAAATATACGGTATTTAAACCATTTACTTAGTAATTTTTGGTTTATATGGCAACGGTTTACCGGAAATTCTGATTTTCAAAATTATAGTTCCTATTACAACACATTTTGTAAAAAAAAAAAAAAAAAAAAAAAA
Organism: Parasteatoda tepidariorum; assembly: GCF_043381705.1. Classification (NCBI taxonomy): domain Eukaryota; kingdom Metazoa; phylum Arthropoda; class Arachnida; order Araneae; family Theridiidae; genus Parasteatoda; species Parasteatoda tepidariorum. Next base: position 34,172,849 of record NC_092214.1, on the reverse strand, counting down.
AAAAAAAAAAAAAAAAAAAAAAAAACAGAATTGAAAAGTAAATTTAACTGAATCAATGGTTTTCCTACCTTACTCCAAGGTATCATGATAAAATTACCAAAATTTAATACACATTATACATAATCACACATTAACCACATTTTACGGTTAATTTTACCAAAATTATTACCAACGTTCTTTGGTGAAAATTACGGAGCTTTTTGGTATTCATATGGAGCTGGAAGTACGGTAGAGTTTATCTTATTCTAGTGGTTTTGACCATAATTATATATATTAATAAAAATTAGTTATATGATAATATTAATAAAAATGTAATTTTACTCTGTGTATAAATTAAATTTTTACAAGATTCTATATTTTTTTGTACTGGATCTAACAATCTATATATTAAGAAATATCAAAACAAGAAATGAAAAAAAAATATTAATAAATCGCAATAATTTTTTTATTCATTAGTCCGATTTTTAGAGCTATTTAATTTACAGGCCAATTATTCACCTGTGTGGGTGATGAAGCGAAAAACGACAACGTATTTAAAATTACAAAAACCATAAAATAAGTTAATATTTCTGTATGGAGTTGCAGGACATTCCGAAAGTGTTGCTGGAATAAAAAAAAGAAAAAACAAAATGCTAGAATATTTTACGCAAAATTTACGCCGTAGAAATAAAATGGACAAAAAGAAATAAAAGAAGAAAAAAAATAAATAAATGAAAACTACAAAAAATGAGTATGTTTTCCCGTACAGGTATATTAAACGTGAATAGGACCCTCCCAAAAGAAATTTCAATCCATTAACTTGTCATTTAAATGGGGGGTTGGGGGACAAAAGTGTGACTCCCCTTACCCCCATGGGACGTGTCCATAAAGCTTTCGGAAGCTGAAAAACAGTAAGTGCAAATTTGTATTTGCTCAGTCTTGGAAAAGCAAAAAGAAAGAAGAGTCCAATTCTTATTTATCTTGTCAGAGAAAAAGAAGTAAAAATAATAAAAGAAAAAAGCTATAACAATAAAAAAGCAAACAGAAAAAGAAAAAAAGGCGAGTGAAGTCACATTTTTTATTGTGTCGCGTCGAATAGTTGCGCAAACATTGTGATTCAGGAAGAAAATAAGCTATGTTTCAGGTATATGTTCTATCAGGTAAAATAATCAATAATATGACCAAAAAGAATTTTTAAATATACAACCTTTATTTTTTTTAAAAAAAAAAAAGTTTAATAGGTCGACTATTTATACTTTCGATCGTGTAAAAATTTTATCCTGATTCTTAACTAGATTTATTAGGCATCATTAATTTGTTTCAAGATTTTGACATTATAAATCGATATTCTGACATCCGAGTATGATATAAATAATTATAAAATATAAGTAACTGATTAATATAACGAAGTGATAAGAAACATCATTATACTTGTATAAAATACGTCATAATCAGATGAAAGCCAAATGTTTTTACGTTTTGGTGTATGAGTTAAATGAAAATTTTATATGGAATCACGCCAAGGGTGTTTGTCGTAGCTCTTTTTTGCCAAGGGAAAAAAACTCAGTTTACGTATCTTAAACTCAAAACAAGGCTTTGATTTCAAACTATTTTTTCTAACTTGCTAAGGAGAAATAAATCTTTTTTAAAACAAACAGACGAATTATTTTAAAAATCATTTCTTTAAACTCGCCAATTTGACCAGATTATTTGATTTCTATGGAATTTATTAAAATCAATTGATTACACTGGGGAACAATTTTTAGTCACTTAATATTTATTCTCTATTGAATGAGATTTTATATTAAATATTAGATACTTATTTATTCCTTTTTTCAAATCTGCAATCAGTTTCTTTCTTAAAACTGCATTTCCATTTCTAGCCTATTTTCTATTTAAATGTACAAGTTTAGAAAGGCTATATATGACAAGGGATCGCGTAAATATAGCAACAAGCTTCTAGAGGAGTTAGGGAACGTAATAAGGATTAAAATTGAATAAGAACCCGTGCCCGAAATAGTCGTCATACATCGCTAGGGGCGCTTTCCTGTTTTGAACTGTTTCTTCGTGTGCTTCTGAACAGATCAGAATAAGGAAGCAACCCTAGTCAACATTTCAGGGCATGGGTTCCTATGCAATTTTAATCCCATTATTAAATTAATTTAATTAATTTAATAATGATGTGCCCTAACTCTCCTAGAAATGGTAGCAACATTTAAGCGACACTCTGTTATAGATAACGCTTTTAAACTTAAACATTTCGACAAAAAACAGACTTAAAATATCATTGAAAAAACCTGTAGCTTTAGGAGCAAAACTATTTTCAGATTTGAAATACCTACACCCGAATGAAACAAGATCAAAAATTTGTGTAAATGCAACAAAAAATTTGTTACTCAGAATAATTTTCAATTTTTGCAAATTTTTATGAGCTCAGAAAATCCAGCGTTGGATTAACATTTTAAAATATATCTATAAAATATAGAGTATATAAACGCTTTCTATTTCCCCACAACTGATTTCTCTATATTTATAATTTGCATAATTTTCATAATTAGCGTAGTAAGTGTTGGCAGAAGAACAGCAAAACGTAACAGTTACTAATAACTGTTATAAACTGACAATTATGAAAATAGCATATTACTCGGTGAAAGCGTTAATTTACTTTGACTATAAAGTCTTCGATAAACAGCCAAAATTTAACAATTAGAAAAATAAAAATTACACCTGACTCCGTCTAGCTTTTGAAAGATAAAAACGCATCGTTAGTTACATAATTTAATATCTTCAACCGTCATGACACACCACACATAAATTTTCACACGTTTTCTAAAGTTATTCTAATGAGTCTACAGAAATTATAAAGTTATACAAAAATGCAATTTAAAAGGCTATAACTTCTGCATTTCGTTTCTGTAAACAAAGTCTAGACAAATGCAATTATTATTCCGAAAAATTGCGTAATTTTTTAAGATTTCTTTTAATACAAAAATGATTGCATGCTTTAAAAATATGTCGAAGTAAATGCAAATTTTGATGATTCTTGACAATTTTACACCGAGGAAAAAAGTATGGTCAAAACTACCAGAATATGGTCATATTTACAGTGCTTCTGACTCTATGGAAACTCCCAGAAGCTCGGTAATTTTTGACGAAGTACTTTGATAATAATTTTCATAAAATTAACAATAAAATATAGTTTTATAATACGTGATAAAATTTGGCAAATGTGATAAAATTTGGTAATTTTATCGTAATACCTAGAACATGGGATAAAAACCATTTATTCAAATAAATTTACTTTTCAGTGTTGTACTTTTTTTACTAAAAGTATTGTAATAAGAACTGTAATTTTGAAAGCAAAAATTTCTGATAAACCGTTACCATATGAACTATCAAATAAGTTTTTTGAATACCGTATATTTTGGTCTTATTAACCAGAATTATGGTTCCTTTTTGCCAGAAATGCCATTACCATACACACTGAAAAAAAGTTGTGCTGCATAAAGCACTTTGGTATACTTTGGGTACATCCTCCTTAAAATCCATTTATGTTATAAAATATTATACTGTAAATTTTGCAGTAACATTTATTTTATCAGAGTGATTCAGTGACTTTACGATAACTATTACTGTAAAAATTACAGAATATTAGATATTTGTTTCATGACATGTTCCTGTAAAAATAAATTTTACGTACTTCTTACCGTAATTTGATCCGGAATTTTTTGCAGTACATCGTGATAATTTTATCAGGATTCTCCGTATACATAGTGAAATTTATAAAATTTGGCTTTTTTTAGAACATTAAACTTCTTACTAAAATATTATGAATTATTTTTCATTTATGCGATATTAACACCATTCCTTAAATATAATTTCCCTAACAACAAATGTTTATAATTATTCTTGTTGTATATATAATGCTTCTTATTATCAAATAAGCATGGCATTAATTAAATTAATTTCAGTTTTACTTTAATTAATTTACATTACAGTTTGCGTGGCTAATTCTTATTAAAATCACCAGAGCACTATATGTATTTATATATTAAATTAAGTCCTCTTTCCACTGAGCAACTTAAAGTCAAGTGAATAGATGTGTAAATTCATAATAGCTAACAGGTTTAAATGAAAAGTTATGCCGCTTGACGGCCATGAACTTAATGAATACTTCATTACTAATGCACCAGATACTCTTATTTCAGCGATGTAATGATCTATTCCTACTGTGGTATGGATATGTAATACGAAAATAATCCGCGTTTGCCCTTGAAAGCTACATTTCATGTTGAGATAAATAAAAATAGATGAAATAAAGTTATTTTGTATTAAGAAATGTATTTTTAAAATCTAGCAAATTGCTAAAAAAATTACGAAACAAAATTATTTTTGAGACTTCCTTTACGAATCACACGTTTTCCCCTTTAAGTGTCTAAATTATTAGTTTTAGAATATAAATTATTGCACAGTGCTTAAATAATAATAAGAACAACACTATAATAATAATAACGCTAGTATTCGGACAAAGAGGTAATCTACAAAAATCTACAATCTTGACTTTCGATCTATAATCTAAAAAAACTAAAAGTATATTTTATTTTTATAAATTAAAAAAATTTATTTATCTTCTTAGTATATTTTTCGTAACACAAGCACATTGGTACATTGCACACAAAGCACACAAAGTACATTGGATGTTCCGTAATAATTCTGCGTATTTTCAGACCATGGAGAAAGGTATAATAATGTATCTGTTATAGAACTTAGTTAGAGGGAGGGAACACATTCAAAGATCAGCTTCAATTTATATTTTTTGAATCATTGCTAAAATTATATTAAAAGCGTACACACATTAGGGGTCGTAAATTAATATTAAGCGAGGAAAAAACAAATGCGCTATCGAAATTTAAGAGAAACTATAAAGGGAAAATAATAGTAGCATCAAAACCTGTTTTTAAAAAACTGTGAAAAATAAACTCTTAGTTTTCAAAAAATTATGAGGGAAAACTGTTGTACAAAACTGAGTAAAGACTCTTAGTTTGTTAAAGAAGAAAAAAAAACTCAGGGGAAAAATTCTTAGTTTGTAAAATGACTGTGAGGAAAAACTCTCAGTTTGCAAAAACAGTGTGTGAGAGAAAAATCCTAGTTCATAAAAAACGGGGAAGAAAATTCTTAGTTTGAAAAAAAAAAGAGAAGAAAACTCTGTGTTAGTAAAAACCTGTGAAGAAAAATTCTCCGTTTGCAAAAAAAAAACTGTGGGGAAAAACTAGTAGCTTTAAAATTCCTTGAGGAAAGTTCTTAGTTTGCAAGAAACTGTGAGGAAAAATGCTCAGCTTGTAAAAAAACAGTGAGAAAAAACCTGAGTTTTTAAAAGACTGTTATGAAAAACTGTTAGTTTGCAAAAAAACTGTGAAGAGGAGAGGATACTCAGAAGATTAAGCGAATCACCTCCAAATTATTCTTAGACCATCTAACTGCCTTTAATTCCCCATTTACTAACTAGTAACTCAAAAGAGTTCAATATAAATTTTATTTCTTCTTCTTTTATATTTTAAAGAGATTGATTATGACTGTAGTTTTTTAACTACATTTTTTGCAAAGTATCTAAAGATGTTGCATTAAAAGTTGTGATTACGGAACATGATGCAAAAAAAGACATTCATTATGATCTCCTTTTTTTTCAACAGATGCAATTCCTCTGTTCACCTTGTAATTTTAACAAATACTAGAAAGTTCTGAATTAAACATTGAGCCAAATTTGCCTTTAAGACGAGATTTTGTGGGTGAAAAATATTTATCTTTTATGTTACATGAGAAGAGGTATTTGAAAATCTACCTCTCTTACACTATCTAGGAAAAAATCATGAAGTTAGTCATTTTTTCCGATGTCTGTTTCAGTTTTGTCAGTTCTGAGTATCGGGCTCGAACTTGAACAATGGCTTACGCTTTAAGAAATATCATAAAAACTTTTATCAACAATAAATTCAAACTTTAGCTGTTTAAAAACAATGGCATTTTGTAAAATTGATTTTTGAATATTTTAAAATTTTTTTTGCTGAGTTTGACGCCATGCATATTTGTAGATAAAGTTCTTTTAGCTTCCGAATCAAAAATTTAAATATTCAGCAATAAAATACTATAGTTAGTAAACACAATTAGATTTTTATATACGTACTATTATTAATTAACAATTTCCTAATTTATAATTTAAAAATAACTTCCAAACATTTATTGTAAATAAATACATTTAAATTAGTATATTAATAAAAACATTAGCTTTTTTAATGATTTTTAATAATACATCATAATTATGAAATTTCGAAACAGCCTTTTCATGCATTTTTTTCCTAGTGCCTCTTAAATATTTTCAAATATTTAGAACATAAAACTTAATTTACTATCTGAATAAAAAATTTATAGTTCAGAAAATGAAAATAAAAAACTGAAAATTGCTAAGATTGTTTTGTACATTAAAAATCGTAACGAAGCAATATTTTTCAGAGCATTTTGTTTGACAACAAAAGAAAATCCTAGGACTTTCAATCTTATAAGAAAAAGTAGTTGTTTCTCACGAAAGAAAGAAATTCAACTTCATTGTTATTAAAATTGTCAATCATAATAAGGGTCCCTACTAATAAGCGCGCAATTTTGAGATTTCAAAACTTTTATTTTTTACTCATTGGGAATGTATTTTGTTCAAAAATATTAATGTTTTCTCGCCTTTAAAATATTTGCATGTTCGAATCCAAAGAAATATTCCCTCAAAAAGTTCTAAAGTAATCCAATTATTTTAAAGTTGTTATTCGTTGGCTGAAAAATATGAAAAATAAAAAAACGAAAATTGTTTGTGCAACATTTTTAATGGCGTAGAAACAAGGGCACTTGCATTGAAAATACTCACCTCTTCATTCATTAAAATTCAAACATTGCATTTGTCACGTTTTATTTTAATTTTATTACGATTAGAGGATTTCTACTTTTTTGATAGCGTTTAAATAAAATTGACTTCATTAATTTAAATAAAATTAACTTAATTATTGATTAATTTAATTATAATTAGATTAATTTAATTATAATTAGATTAATTTAATTATAATTAGATTAATTTAAAGAAAACAATTTCATTTAGTCATGAGGGTTTGCTTTCTGAAGCTATTAAATTAAATTTTTTTTTCTGAAAATTAACTGTTTTTCAGTTTTTTAAAACGTTTACGTCAGAAATTTAAGCTCTTTGAGGGATTATAATAAAAAAATAGCTTCGCTTTTCGAAAAAATAAATATCTTTAATTTATATATTTTCATTTGAGTTCAGATTCTTAGTTTTATTTTTATACTATATTAAAGCGTAATATGAACTTTTTAATTTATTTATTTTGAAGAAATACATTTGCACTGTTTGAAATTTCGGAATCTGAATAACAGTTCAAATTTGCTGCAACATTAACTATAGTACTAAGCTGATGAATCCTAAAATAGTTAATTTGTACTGTTAGAGATTCGACTTTAAGCCAACTTTTTTAATAGTATGAAACAAAACAAAAAAATTTTTATTTTATTTTTTCTTTAATTCTTTTTCTTTAATTTTTTTTTTCTGCAGAAAAATTTCTAGTGACTTCACCCAACTCAAGTGGAATAATATTTTTCAAAAGAAAACAAATAAAATATTGTTTTATTTCCAGAAAAAAAAACAGTTGAAACACAAAGTATTTTTTTAAAGAAAATTAGCTGTAACCATTTCGTTTTTATCGCTAAATATATGTATATAAAAACATTCTTTTTTCTATTCATATTATACTTGTTAATGTATTTTGTCTTAACACACTTTCTGCAGTTTCAAGGATATTAATTTTTATATGCATGATTATCTTAAAAAATTGTATTAAATCAAATTTTATATTTACTTAAATTCTATTAAGTTTAAAATATTCCTTGAAATATTTTATTTAATTGATTAATTAAAGGAACAAAACTATACTGAAAGTTTAAAAATTATTTTTAACATAAACATATTACTTTACATAACATAAACATATACCCCCTAAATTACTTTTTCAAATTAAACCAATCTCTGGCAATAAATTTATATTGCAATTTGTTTAATTTAATGATAGATTTTATATATTCTGCAGTGTTTTTGTGGTGAGAACTAAATTTTATTACATCTCGATTTTAGATTCGTAAAGAAGATGTTTTTAATGATGCAGTATGCAGATTTTGGCCTTGGAAGTAATGTTTTTCTTGGGATTTTAAGTACAGAATAACGAATACCTGTACCTATCTACTCCCGCTAGACGGCTCCAACAGACAGTTCAAATCGATCCACGCTTTCTAATCGAGTAAAAACTAAACGCAAATTCAGCAAAGTAGATACTTTTTTTTTTATGTATCAAATTCCTTCCTTTGCAGATTTTGGTGAAAGTAAGACAATATTCAAAAATCTCTATCAAATAAACGTAACAGAAAAAGGATTTAGATTTATAAATGTTCTGACTTTTCTTATTTTCTCTACTAGGAAATATGATATTACTGAAAAAAGCTTTGATAATAAAAATTTAAAAAGCAAAGTTAAGTATGTAAAACTTAAATTGACATCGTAGAATAAAATATTTGATACTAAATACATAATTCTTGTATTTTTTAAGAATACCGATAAAAATTTTTTTATTTTCTTTATTATTTTTAATATTTGAAAAAAGTAGACCTAAACGTACTTTTTCAAAAGATGTCTTGCTTTACTTATATTACAGAAATCATGTCGTTAGATAAACGAAGAAGAGGTTTCCTAAGATAAAAAAGTTAACAAAAAATTTATAAAAAAAAAGTATGAAATGTAATAAAATATTCAATTGAAAACCGTACTGAAATAATTTATTCTTACTTTTTGTTATAAATTTTAAAATTCGAATAGGATATTAAGAAAGATTTATGTTTGTTTGAGAGTAAGATTTAGAATGATAAATAAATTTGTCTTATAGAGAGCAACACTAATCTTTTATATAAGGAATTTCATTCATATTTTATTGAAACATACTCTTACTAAAACGAATAAAAACATTCTCGGAAATAAAACTCTCACTTTTGACGATTCAGCAATTCCTGAATTGTGTTTTGTTTACTTTGAGAGCCATTTCGTCACGAAATCTCGTGATTCGTGACGAAACGCGAACTCTCAAATACATTACGAAAATATTTCATCAACTTGGAATCTCATTGCACAGCAATATGGGAGATTGTTAACTAAAATGAAGACTAGACTGGACTAGACCATCAAAACTAGAATGACGAAATAAGGTGACCATTGTATGGTGGCCAAGGAGTTGATCTCATATTAGGAAGATCCCGGGTTCAAGTCCCCCTTTGGACATGGGGGTAATCTGTCTCTCTGCTCTATCTGTTCTTCCTGTGTTGTTGGGGTGACGTTGAACTACCTATATAGTAAAAGTTATCAATACCACCCGTTAGATAACATGAAACACTACGAGAGCCTCGTGATATGTATATATTTTTTATTTTTGGAAAAATATTGAAGGATGAACTATTTTGATACTTTTGAGGAAATCTGTTTTCCCGCAGAAGTCACGATAGTTATTTTGTCACTTTGATAAGAGTTTTGCTCGGAGCATATACCAGGAAATGGTTTCGCCAAAAACAAAGAAAGTTTCGTGTCATTGGTCGGAATTTATATTTTTCACAGTGAATGAAAAGAATAAAATATATAATGTTTTATAAGTGATATAAAATTTTTTTTATAAGTAATATAAATAATGTTTTACTTTTAGTATAAATGTTTTATAAGTAACATAAATAATTTTTATAAGTAATATAAATAATGTTTTATAAGAAATGTAAATAATGTTTTATTTGGAAAATATTATAAAAATTATTTGGATGATAATTTTAAATTAATTGCAAAATAATATCAAATTAATTGAGAAGTAATTTAAAATTATTTTGAAAATTTTAAACTTTGGGCCAGGAATATATAGAGCATTATGAACTTGAGAAATCGATTAAAAAAGTCACATCTTTTGCACACTACTGTTTTACTTAAAACCATACATTAATTGCATGTTTATAAAAAAATATGCAGGTCTTCCTGCACCATTTGTATACATTTCATTTGATCATTATTAGTTTCTGAGCACCTTAGAATATCTTAATCCAAAAATTCAGACTAAAATTTCGATAACCTCAGTAGATGTAGGTATATTGTTAAAAAAACTTTAATTTCATGTCATTAAAAAAAAGGGCTTTTTACTGTGGTGTTTGTGGGGAGATTTCAGTCAGCTTTTTTGGATTTCGCTTGCAGGGAAGTAAGTAATGCCTGAATCAAATATGAGAGGAGTGTGCTACTATTTTTTTTTCTATTAAGAGAGACAGTCATGAAAATAATGGCAGAAGTCGTGAAAGACGCTAAAAAAATTATTCTACTTCATTCTTCACTCACACATAAGTACTTTCTGATTCGGAATATTTAAAAAAAACTAACTATATAAAGTTAGACGAAATCTCTACAGACGCGCGTGAAATGTTAAAATTCTTTGTTTAATGTTTTTTAACGCCTACTGCTATCAATTCATGAACCGCAATATCAATTTCTGTTAACGGTGAGTTTCAGTCACAGAGTTATTTTCATTGCATCCATTGACAGACTCACGAAGATTAGCGAAGTCAAAAAATTAATTGCGTTAGAACCATGTGTCTTTGCTAAACTAACGTTAAAAGTAGTTGCCAGGAATCGCTACAAACTACTGTTTTTTTTTTTTTTTTTNTTTTTTTTTTTTTTTTTTTTTTTTTTTTTTTTTTTTTTTTTTTTTTTTGTATCGCACTACTCTCACTACACTATTTCTTTGCTTTTAAAAACGTTGCACACTACAAACTACGAAAAGAAGTAGCAACCGCAATAATTTCACTCTTGTAGTAAGCTACTTCCAATCACTGATTATTACTCTGCGGTTACCTTAACGAGAAATATATGTTTAAAAATAACAATGTGTAAAATTAAATATTTTATCCAAAGTTGTACTAAAATAATTTCAGATTATTTTTTATAAATTTTAAACCTTGAATGAAAAGAGAAGTAAGGCATTAGACAACGAAGTATTTAGAACAATCTTATGCTATAATTACACTAATTTTATAAGGAGAGAATTATAGCTATATTTTTATTAAGTTCTTATTTCCAAGAACACGTTAAAGACTTAAATTCTGTGATAGACATGTTTTGATGCTGGGATTAAGACTAAAAAAAGGCAGTTGCTGCAAGGCTCGTGTCTTCAGCAGATGTTTATAATTATTTTGTTGTTCGTCGATTTCTTTTACATCAGTTAAAAAGCAAAACTGGGGATATTTGCAACAATTTTGTTGTATTTTCCATGATAAGTAACAGTTTCATTTAATTTTTTTTTATTGCTGACTTTTCTCTCACTTGTAAAGATAATACTTGTAGCGTCATTTGCCAATCTCAGTTTTCTAATTTTTACTTATGTGTTCCATTTAGTATAACGAACGAGCTTCGAGGAAATTTGGTTTTGTTTATCTCTTGTTATAGATTAATTTTAAATAAAATTTTGTGAAAATTTTTCGATTGATCACTGAATTATCATAAATTTAAGTATAAATCTTTAGATTATACGCAGAGTAAGTGTGATTGTACACTGTTATTAAGAGAGTATGTTTTTGAATTCGCAAAGTTAATTAAAAGTTAACAATTAGGATTTATTGGCACAGAAATAAATTAGGTTTACGGAGAAAAAAAAAGCAAACTAGACTTTTTTTCATATTATTACCTATTTTAAAAACTGTGAACCATAATATCGATTAAATTTGTTACAACCTTAATATACCCCACTAAAAAGAATCTCAAGAATTTTTTCGGAAAAATATTGAGAATATCTTAAGTTATTTGGCTCACTTGTTCTTAAGAAAATTTTAAGAACAAAATCTGAAGAAAATCTTAAGAATACAATCTGAATTTTTTTTTAAGATTTAGGTTTATGTGGGCCAAATAATTCAAGAAGATTATCTGAAGAAAATCTAAAGAAAATCTTAAGAATATAATCTGAAGAAAGTCTTCAGAAGATAATCTGAAGATTTTTTTTGCAACATCTAGGTTTATATGGATCAAATAACTTAAGATATTCAACAGATTTTTTTTTCTTTAGAAAATATACATTAGATAATCTAGAAAATATATATTTCAGATATAAAATTTTTTTTTCCACAAATTTTCTTCAAAATAATAGCGAAAAGTAGCTTAAAAAATTCTAAAAAATTTTCTTACTTACATTTTTCTGAACTTTAATTTATAAATTGATATGCATATGCGACATATATATTTAGAAAATAAACACGTTTATTGTTTTATTTAAAAGCTTAATGAACATTTGTGTATTCAAAATCCGTCACCTGAAATAATTTCTAAGTCAATAAGTCTTATATTCCAGATAACTCTGCATTAGCAATTAATAAAACACTTTGACTGATATATTTAAATATTTATTGTTAGTAAAGGCATATTATTCAAAAAACCTTTTCCTTGGACTCATGCGCTGTTTAGAGTAATTTTAAAATAAGATGTTTTTCATTTAAACAAAATAAATAACCAAACAAATATTACTACGCTAATAAATAAATACCAAATAAGCCACTAGAATTCTAAAAAAATAATAAATTAGGTATTACTTATTTTCAGCAATAAATACATCAATCAATAAAGGTAGGTAGTTTATTTAAGTCACACCAGAGCTGCACAATGGCCCATTGGCGACGGTCTGGGAAGACATGCCATGATGGGAAGAAAGGAAGGGAAGACTTGAATTTTGATCCCCTGCATAGAGAATGACTACCTTGCTTTGGCAGCCCTGACGACACGAGCGCTAAGTCGAGCACTTTAGTAAGAACAATTTAATGAAAACCGATATCACACACACTCGGTCCCAACGCAGGCAGATCAAAATGATCACCCACCCACTTACTGACCGAAGTCAGTGACATTTACTTCAAAACAAATAATTTCACATAACAAAATAAATTTAATTGAATGCACATATATTTATTGACTTTCCTCAACATCACAACATTTTTTTATATGCCTTGCGGCAAATATTAAGTGTTTGTCTAATAGCTTTTCTTACTTGAGCAATGGATACATTAAACTTTTTAGAAACGCATAACTGTATTTCCAGTATAGCGTCAGCAAAACTGATAATTTTCGTCCTCTGATGCCTTTCAATACACTGGTGCACAATATCTGTGGTCCAAAGACAACATTTAATTAATCACCGGTAAATTTTGAGAAATCGTTATTCCTACAGCAACTGAGCCGATACGTTTCAACCGTGAGTGTTTACCCCAATACAGCAAGTTCATTGGAAACTGCACTTTCGCTTCATTTGTGAAACTGGCCATTAACTGCCCTTTTACATTTTCATACACTTAGCTTTTAATTTTATATACTTTTCTTACAGATTGCTATTCAAATTTTTAAGTTCTTCAAATTCTTTGTCTTTCTCAATATTATCCTTCAGTAATACCTCAACTTTATTTTGCAGCACAGGGCAATCTGTCTGTGCATGAATCGCTTCCGGTCAATTCAGCTACCTGCATGTTGGCAACTTGAATTATTTGTTTATCTTTTTCTTTCAAAGCAGATTCGCAATTTGCTTTTTTTTCATTTTGCTTAAGCATTTTGCTTTTTTTCTAGAAGCAAAAGAAATGAATTAATATTTGATTAACATCCATACACTTCTAGTAAACAAATAAATTAAACTTATAGCAGCAGAAGCTGAACATAGTACATAAAAAAGTACATACACTATTTAGAAAGAAAGAAAAATTATGATTAATACTGCAATTAAAACATTTTCCCCATGCACAAGAATTCGATAAAAAAACAACATTTAAAAAAAATAATTATTAACATTAAGTATTGAGGATTAAATAATAAAATACAAAAATAATTAAAGAGCTTTAAAAATCTAATTTTTCAGAATTCTAATTCAACATCTAACTGGTTTCTGGTTTTGATAAGTGCAAAGCTGTAAGTAGATGTTCTTTTTTTTTTTTCAAAATCAGCCTTTGAGCATACAACTGGCTTTGAGCTGTATTAAATGGCATAACATTTTATCTATGGATGTTAAAAGGTTATCCAAGAGAAAGATCTACAAAATTATCTACTTTAATTTTTGACCAAAGACTTTGTCACTTGTAACCGACAGCAGACAGTACAGCATGTTCACTCCTTTACATCACATTATAAAATGCATCAGAAATATAATTAAGTCGAAGAATGTTTTCTTTTATTATTAAATTACTTTCTTGAATACAAAAAAAATTATTACAATTTTTTTAGCTATTTTAAAATCAAGGCAAAATAAATTTTAAGTTTTGATTAACGAATTATCTTTTTTTTTTCTATTTCTTTATTAAAATTATAAGTGATTGTCATGTGTAATGGAACAGTTTTTATGGTACTGAATTTAAATTATAACACTCTCATGAATTTCTCTCACAGTCAATTTTCTCACATGGACTGTTTTTCATTATGTTCATTTCTTGGCAAAACCATAGGATTGCATGCTGACTAAATCACGACGAACATCTTGGCCACTTCGTTACATCAATGGTGGCTTCTCCTTTTAATTAACCATTGCCTCTGCACTTCTTGACCTTAATTTATTATACCCCTTTCCTCAAACGGGGCTACTTACATGCTTTGCTAAGCCGATGCGTTAACTACTCCTGGCGTGTATATACGCCTCTCCCAAGTACACAATGCGCTGCTCTCAATAAAAATACTCCCGCAGCTTTTACGAGCAGTAGAGACCTTAAAAGATTTTCAAAGGATTTCAGTCAAATTCAGTTAGAGGTCCATCTTCTTTTTCTCCAATGCACACCAAAACGTGGGTCTCTGAGAAAACCCGTGGCAATGGGGATGTGAATTCTGAAATTTTCCTCGACAGGCAAGGGGTAACTGGATGTAGTGTCTCTAATAGTTATATCCGTTCTATAGCCCAATTTCTTAGCAACACATTTTGCAGTTACAAGGAGCCAATAAAAGTTCCTCACTATAATACTTCGATTTGTTGATTGGATATTTACATTATGATACGCATTTCGAAGCTATATTAAACATAATACAGTTTATATAATTAAAAGGCTCATTTTGCATTGATATCTTTTTCTTTTACTTGTTCCCTCTTGCTCTTGGGCGTAACTTCTTCGCTTTGAATTAAATCAGCATCATCGGGCGATATCTCATTAGAAATTTGTGGGTCCACAATTATTTCTATTTATCTAAAATGGATCACCCAAAAGAACTTTTGATCAAATGACCAGATATTCGCGCTCTAGGACTGTCTTAATGGTTTGAGAAGGTGATCTCAAAAATGCTAATTAATTAGTAAACATACCGATTTGACAGATGTGGATTTCTGAACCCCAAAATATAGAGGGTAGCTACAATCTATCAAATTAGTTTACAATAGTTTCATCAGATGAATTTCAGTCCAAAGTTTGGACCCACAAATATTAATTTTATTTTTTGTGATTTTCTAATTTTTCTGGAAACTTAAGTGAATTGAAAAGTTAACATTCGTTTATCTTAAGATAATTCCATGCGAAAAGTAATTTTAATAAATATTTATTATTCTATTTAATAACAACAGGAAAGATTTTGAATATTACGGTACAGAATTTTTTATATCATTTTAAAGAATGTAATTTAACATAGCAAAATATAAAACTAGGGCAAAATCAATCGAATAGTTCCTAAGAAAATATTTTTTTTCTCGTAAGGTACATGCATGCTAAATTCAGCACTTTAATTTATGATATACATTAGAATAATAAATTGCTTTTCAGTGAATATAAAGAACAAAACTTACAATCAAACTGCAGAAATTTTGCTGGATATATATCTTCTCCGTATTTTGCTTCGATTTCTTAGTTTTGATCCCAGCAGGTTAAATTAAAATCATCAGAAAAATATTTGGATGTTGTTAATGTTAAAGCATCCTTGAGACGTAAAACGCTGAAATTATTTTCCTCGTTGAAATTTACCAGTACAAATAAATTTGCATGATCATTAGTAGTTTGATTCATTTTTAAAAACTAGATGACAAAATATTAATAAAAAATAGTAAGAAAACAATATCCTGAGAATCCTATATCATACGCCAGAGAATATGCGAAAATGCAAAGCAAGGTTTGAAATTGGTCGTTGCCTACTTATCATCGTTGCCAGCCACTCAGACTATACTCAGTAATAAGAAATCTTAAGTAATTTTAATTTCACAAATTTTCAGATTTATAACAGATCCCGAAATAAAAGCAAAATTAAAAGCTGGGAAAAATATTCCTAATAAATTTCAAAACATTTATACGAAATATGTAAATAAATCTTATCAATTAAAAAAGTAGTTATTATTTCTGATCTAAAATAAATTTACACTAATTAAGGAGTCAAACCATAGAAATGTATTCAGAAAGGAATGAAAAAAAGATTATTTAATAAGAGACAATTAAAAACCCTAGATCCTTGTGTAAGTTTATTGCAGAGAACGCAATAAACCCTCGCAATAAGTGATATAATTATACGAGCCGTTCACTGCACGTTTTAACTCCATAAAACAAGAAGTAAAATTTGAGAGGAAAAAATTTATATTATTTTTTTAAATTTTGTTTTACAATATAATTGTTTTATAAAATTTTTGTCGTTCAGAGGTGTTACTCTATATCGTTTGAGAAATTTATTCTAAATATAAAAAGCTATGACTAATTCAAGGCCTTCACTTAAATGTAAGCTATTTTAAGAATTGGAGTTGTGCAATGAAATTTTCATATGATAGTGATGCAAAACGTCAATGACTGGATAAGATTATATATTTTGTTCCTTTATTGCGATATAACCAAATAAATGTGTTATAATAATATTCTAATGCAAAGCATAGAGGTTTCAAGAACAGTTAACTGTTGCAAGTCATCATAGGTTAAGGATATTTTATTATTTTAGTCTCATTTATGCTTAGTCAGGACGTATTTACTTGTTAGTAATATTAATGTTTATTTATTATTCACTATCTTAGATCGATATAACGTTTAAAACTGTACCCCGTCATTTTCAATCGAAAGTTAAAGTCTACAGTGTTTCTAACATTTCAAAAAATTAAAATCAAGCTTAATTTGTTTTTTATATTACTTTTTAACAGGAAGCATTTAAGTCTTTACAAATAGAAACAAATTAAGAGAAACTAGTTAATAAATAACACTCCAAATGAAAAAAAAGTTGTTAATCTATGAGAGTAAAATGTCTAAAAAAAAAATAGATGCTATTCCAAGGTGGAAGCGCAATCAGATATTTCAATTTTATACTCAAGCGTATGAATAAAAATATTTTGATCTATTTACTTTTGATACTAAATATTTCAGGTATAGATACACATTTACAAATATGTTTTGACAAAATGTCATTTTATTTAATGTATCACGTGAGTGACAAATTTATGGAATCACCCTAAAGTATTTTTTTTAATTCTTCGCTTTTTTTTCCTACATTTTTTTGTATATTGTTAAGTGCTGATATTTAATGTGTCAAGCATCAATATTCATCAAAAGACGTGATTAATCAAAGAATGGTTTGTGAATCGTTTACATTATTGACAGTTGATCTTACTACGGCGATCGAGACATTTTAAATCGTTATTGTGTTTAATGCCAAAGTGCTTCAAAAAATAACAAAAATCAATAAAAGAAAAAGAATTTCAAACGCAGTATGTTTTTTTATTTTATTTTATTTATTTTGCAGTGAAATGGAGTTTTTCACATTTCATGAAAAGTTAAGATAGTATAGAAGCATTTTTACCATAAAGTAAGACTTTCGTTTTGTTCCACTAGCTGTAGTAGTGTTTACAACTTGAGGTCTCTTATAAAAACTATCTAAGAGTGTAAAATAATGGAGAAATTTGTTAAAGGCTATTTTTTATTAATACAATTATAATTTTACCTTGAAAAAAAAAACAATTTACAATAAAGAAGCTACCAATTTACGAATTAAGTAAAACTAGACTACAGAGGTATTTTGAATTTCTCACAAAACAAAATGTACAAACGAATTATGAAACAGAAAGGAAACATGCACAATAAAAAAATTCCAAATCAATTAAGATGAAAACTACAGGCACTCAAGTTTTTGCTTCGTACTTTTTGCAGTAAAATCCATTTTTACTGTAAAACTTTACCGAACAAAAAAAATCTGATATATGGTATTTTTATATACAGTAATATTTACTGCAATATCACTGAATCACTGTAACGAAATAAGTATTACTGGGAAAATTACGGAATGAAATTTTACGGTAGAAATGGATTTCACGAATGCTACTCTCAGGGTGCCAGTAAGCTTTAACGTACTTTGATCCGGAATTTTTTGCAGTGTATTTATATACGAAGCGACGATATTTACTTCAGTTTAATATACAGTTGGACAATTATTGAAATAAAACCATCATAACTTCTGAACGGTGAGCGTGCGGTTCAAACTCCGTGTTGGTCGGAGGGCATGATGGGAATCAGCATGCTCAAGCTACTTGTTGTCGACCATTTGTTAGTGAAAATGTCACGTTACAGCTTGCCTGATTGTCCCCAAAAGCCACAACGGCACTCGCTTGTCAGCCTTATTCTCCGAATCTGCCATGTGAATCATTCTTGTGGGGTTATATGCTATATTAAAGACAATGTGTAAGTAGACAGTAAAGACAATGTGTACTTAAATAACCCCAAAACCATTGCTGAGCTGAAAACTCCAAATCAAGAGGGCATAGACAGCATCGATGTTCCAACACTTCAGCATGGTCTTACAGAATTTGTCGATTCATCTGGGCCACATTATAGCTATCTAGGCAGGTGAATGCAGGAAATGGCCCGGGCTTCTCAGGCCTTATTATAAATCAGGCATTGACGGTTATGAAATAGCATAAGTAGGTTTAACTTGATCCACTAAAGTGTAAGAAATGCCATGTTTAACTTTAATGCAGGTAAACTTTGGCCATGTTTCTTAAATGAATTTTAAAATCGTTAAATTGAGACTGTAACTTCTCCCTTATCATTTCTCGAGGAAGTTCGGAAATATACACCGGTTCAATTCCGACTTCTGGAAGTCGGGTCCAAATTCTTTCCCTGGTTTGTATTGACCATAGTATTAATATACAATTTTCAAATCAAATTTTAGTCTCTTGTTCCAAGTTCATTATTACAAGAGTACAGAAGCGAAAGTTTGGACGCTCTAAAATAGCCTACAATAAAAAAAAGTTTGAGAAAAAAAACGCTCCTAAGTGTACTAATGGAAAAAACAGTGTCGAAATGAAACAAAATTAACATTAAACCCAGCATGTCTTAGTTAATAATAAAATAACATCATTTTAATTTTTTAACTTAAGTTATCATCTTAGTCAAACTTCACTGTTCCATATTACTGAACTCGTTACGATTGATGCATAAAATAACTGAAACTTTTAAAGATTTCGAAATACAGATCCGTCTGAAGCTTCTAATATTCTCCTGTCTTCAAAAACAAATAGAATCCATCACGCGTGGAAGTTAGTTCCAGAAAGCGTAAACATCGTCGTAGAATCCCATCTACTTACCTTGACTTATTCGTTAATGTAAACATGAAACAAAGCGCTATATCTAAGAAAGATTCGAACCGCTGTCATTTATTGCTACTGATGACCAACTTATGACGTCATGGCATTTAGCGCAAAAGGAAGATAGATACATGTCTTCTGCGTTACCATGACTACACTGACCTTACAAACGGGCGGAGACGTTAAGTCATTTTAGAAAAGCTACCCGCCCAAATGTTTCCGAGTCGACTACAAACTCAATCAATGCCTAACTTTCAGGGAGTTGCCCCTTTTAAAGTAGTTCGTAAGATGATATTATGACAGATGGTAAGCAAAAATTCCGATGCAATGAGGTTTTTTAATTTCCTTTCACTTTCACTCAATCCAAATTTATGGATTTAGGTTCCATACTAGGTAATTCTCCAGTGAGGGATTTACTTTTATGTAATGGATTTAGGATTTAAATTTTTGAAGGTCAAAATAAAAATAAAAAAGATTTTTTTTTGAAAAGAAATAGAGCAAGAGATTTTTATTTGATTTATTTGTTTAAGTTTACAAGTAAAATTGAAATAAATTTCGCATAACATATATAATAAAAACAACTTCTAATTTTAAAGAAGTTAAGTTTATAAGCCTAATAAAATTGAAACAAATTTCTCAATTGTATTGTAGCATATATATATAAAAACAACTTATAATTTTAAAGAAATTAAGTTTGTATGCTTAATTAAAAATATTTTATTAATATTTAATGCAAAATTTTATGAATTGAAGTTTATTGTATAATTTTTATTACTGTAAAAAACATCATTTACTCAAACAATACTTAGTGATAGATAATAAAAATGATTGATTCCCTAGCGGTAAAGAAAAGAACTGCAAATAATAAAAAATATCTACTTTTAAAACCAAAGAATAGCTGTAAATGTAGTATGCTTTTATAAAATTTGCCATTGTAACAATATTAATTCTCTAAAAATTGTTCATGTCATATATTTTAAAATTCTTGGAAAACAACAATCAAATCAAATTAACAGTGAAGTCCAGAATAAATGCACAATGAATTCCAAAGCAGCAGTGACAATTGTTTAAATTAAAATTGAACTTTTAATCCAATAAATGATTGCTAATCCGATTTTTTTTCTTATTTAAACACACAAATATTAGTTTTAAATTTTATATTAATTTTATGTTTACGTACAGATTTACGTGTTTAGTTTTTTCAGATGAAGCTACGTATTATCTCAGTTTTGCGGTCATGCGTTTTAGAGAGGTTGGAAAAAAGCGCGCTCTATTGATAATATAAATTTCCCACGTGAAAGCTATATTCAACAAATAATTAAAAAAGAGTTTTATTGCAATACTTTTTCAGTTTACTTGGAAAAACACCCATGATAACTAAATTTATTTTTGCGTTAAACAAACAAGGAGTCTAAAAGAACGTTGATAAGAGAGCACCTTGTAAGTTGTAGAAACTAAGATAATTGTGTACTTAATTTTAAAACTTAATAATTCTCTACTCAAACAAATTGTGAATGAAACTTAAAGTAATTGTACTTTCCTCAGAAGACACACTTCATTCAAATAGCACGTGATTCATTCATTCAAATATGGGTCCCACAGTGGTCTGATCGTAAAGATACGGTTACCAATAGAACACCGAAGTCAAACATCACTGACTGCAGTCAGTAAGCGGATGGGTGACCACTTTGATCATCCTGCGTTGTGCGGTGTTGATCCTCGTTAAACTGTTCTACCGTAAAGTGCTCTACTTCACGTACAGGACGTCGGGCTACCAAAGCCGGGGATTTATACCCTCTGCAGAGGATCAAAATTGGGATGGCTTGTCCTCAGGGATGTTTCCCAGACAGTCGCCAATATCGTCCATTGTGCAGATCTAGTGTGACGTAAATAAAGTACCTACTTACCAATCATTCAAATATAGTAGATAAACACTAAAATTTCGAAAAACAAGCTCCTATATATTGCTTTCATAATTACATTCGACTGAAAATAATAGTTATATGCATCTTCAATTATTACAACAAAACTATTACATAATTTTAATTTTCTTATGAACATAAAAGATATCAGAGAAATAGATATTCTAAAAACTGTTTCAATATCATATATAATTAGAAACCAAATAAAGTTAATATTTTATCTTCGGAATAACCCTTTACTAACTTGCTAGATTCGAAGAACACAATTTTGAAATAAATATAGTTTTAAATCAGAACCATATTTGTTAGAGAAAAATTCCAAAAATAATTTTTTTTAAATTTTATTATAAGCTTTAAAACAATCGATCCATATCGGGTCTTGAACCCAACCCAAAATACGAAGGATATTCTGGATTAAACACGAATTCTTTACGAAAGAATATGATGCGACTGCTTAAGGGATTCTAAACACCTAACCACTCATGATTCATCTACGAACGAGGATATTTTTCTGGTCAGCAATGTAGGCTATGGGAGTAAAAGAGACAGTATACAAATAAACCAAAGATTCCAACCTTTATATTTTCATTGGGAAAGTGAATATCTCCCCTCCTTGTTACTGGAAAATATTAAAGGATGATTCTTTTATATTTTTAAGTGAGATATCTGAATCCTCAACTAAAAGCTTCCAGCATTTTCAACTTTGTGAGTTTCAGTCAGAAATGTGGAAAAATTCAGTGTTTTCAGCTAATTTATATCAGTAAATAAAAATGTTTGAGAGAACTTTCTTGCCTCATCTTTAATTTTTAAACACTTTTTCCTTATTTTTGCTTTATTTTAGCTTTCATGGACACTGCATTATAAAGAGATAAAAGCTCATTGCAAAGAATCAAAAAAAAATTTGTTTATTGCGTAAAACATAACTTCTTTTTCAAATTACTTTAGGGTCCGATTTGATAAGTCTTTTTTATAATATTATTTAGAAAATGAAGAAGAATTGTGTAAGATAAAATTTTTCTAACATTACAAATTTAACAAAGACTTCTTTACTTGTCGGAGAAGAGAAGAGCCAAGACCACGATAGCTCGATTGTATTGAATAAGACTTTCGAAAGATTAAAAGGGAAGAACTCAGGTTTAGAAATAGGCTTTCCTGGTCGGTTTTTAACAGAAGACTTCAACAAAACAGCCTTAGAAGCTGGGCTGTCTTGTAAAATAAGACGTGGAAAATTTTTAAAGTTTTCTTACCTTTCATGAAAATTAATGCAGATATTTTTTCCTCACCTTCAAGAAATAATTTATTTAAATAAAAAGCATAGTAACATAGAAAAACTAGATTCCAGTAACGGTTTTTTTTTCGTACAAGAAAAAAAAAGAAGCGAAAATTGAGTTTGAGCTATTATTTGAAAGAAGAATAATTTAGACTGTTTTTCTTTTCACAATTCTTTTTAAATAGCTAAAGTACACCATATTTAACAGCAACTATTGAAATATGATATAAAACTTTTAACGCGTGGTAATTTTTCATTGCATTAATTTTTCTTTAAATTTAATTTAATTCTCTATTTTAAAATAAAATTGTCGAATTGAATTTGCAATAATCAAGGGAAAAAATTATTAGAAAAATATCAGAACTGTACTATTAAATAATCCCAAGAAACTGAAGTGGTAAGATATAAAAACTTCATCCACTTTAAAAATACATAAATAGTAAATAACAGTCGACATGTTTTAAGCTCTCAAAAACAGGTGTTCATTTTCAAGATTTGCCAGACGGAATTGAAAATGAAAAGTTGCCGAAAAGAAATAGAAAAATAAAGGTGAGAAACAAAACGGCGCTTATTTTAGTTTTTTTTCTTACCTTTATTTTTCAATTTTTTATTGGAACCTTTCCATTTGATATTTCACTTTTGATTCCTTTCACTCACGTCTGGCGAGTCTTGAAAATGGGCGTCTGTTTTCGAGCACTTGAAACATGTTGACTGTTGTTTTCTATTTATGTAGTTTTTGAAGCTAAAGAAGTTTTTAATCAGCAATATCAAAAAAGATATTACTTGTTCCAGACGTCTTGGTTAACGTTTGCCAATGTATTCATTACAAATTAATTTCAAAGAAATTAAAAAAATAAAAATAGAGTACTTCTGTAAAGAGAAAATTACATATGCGATGAAAAAAATTTGCTTATGAGTGTTGAGAGATATTTTTTACAAACCTTTATGACAGAATATTCATTGTATTAAAAGAGAAAAAAGTAAAACCTAATTAAGTAATGGCCAATCAACCTTTGGCCTGATGCCTTAGCCATAAGCCAATAAAAAAAAGATGTATAAAAAACGATATTTTTTCTATCCGAACTCAATACAGATCGCTGCTAGAAACAAAATATAAAGGCAAGTTGGATAGATATAAAAATATGAAAAAAAGGATAAAAACAGGGGGAAAAAAGATCGGAAAAAGTGATTGCTTTCGTTGTGAAAGACACTTAATGACCAAAATGGGATATTGCTATCTAATACAAGTATATAGAAAATGCTCAGGGCGTGTTAATGCTTGCAGTTCAGAGCTTCTGATCTGGAAGATGATGTTTGTGTCGAGTATTAAAACGTAGTAGAAGTTAACTTCGCAATTGTGGTAGTTTTGGAAATCATTAAGCTGAAATTGAACATTTTAAGATTCACTATAGTGCTTTAAAAAGATTTTTTTTCCTCTAGTGAAATTTTTTTAGCGGTGTCCTGTAAGATAGCTTAAAATGTTCATAAGTTTTTCTAAATATAAATTATTTTAACTTTTTTTCTGAAACCAGATAAGTTAAAAGTTTTTACAGAAAATATATGGTATTACGGACATGTAGTGTATTAGTTTAAAACATGGTGTTCTGCAAATATCCTCATTAATATGTAGAATCAAAATGAAAACAAAGAAGTATATACAATGGGAATAGCACATTTATATTTAACCGAGGAAAATATATATATTTGCTTTGAAATCTGACAAGAACAGGAGAGTGAATTTAATAAACAACAAGATTGGTTTAATTGTCGAAGGAAGCAGAGGGGTGTCATCAACTTTCAAAATCCATTTGAATCTGTTTTGATGTTTATTACAACAGTCTTCTTTGTACTATAATTTACCTGATTTTATTAGCATTTTTATTTTTTCCTATGGATTCTATAAATATATACATAAAGGGTGGTCTTGACGGAACACCCTGAATACAGTTATTTATTTAATTTATAGTTAATTAATAATCTTTTCCGAGTTATCCCTAAATAAGAATCTTAATCTTTTTCGAGTTAATCTTTCCCTAGTATTCACTAATCTTTTCCGAGTAAGTTAATCTTTTCTAAATAATCACTAAATAAGAATCTTACGGTTTCCACAAACATTGAAAAAGTAGAAAATAAGATTATACGAATGATAAAATCGTGGAATCAAATATAAGTCCTTAGAAATAGCTTTACACTCTAAAATTAGTTCAGAATAGAATCATAATATCATACACACTTGCTACTTAATTTCAAACACTCTTATGTTTAAGTATTCTTCGATTGACGCTAAATCTTATTAAGTTGAAACATCGTTCCAAGTAACCATGCCTAGAAAAGATATATTTGAACTTTAATCTGGCCAAGATTTTTTCTAAGAATAAATGCTTCAATTTTGTTAACACTATAGACTTCTCGTGGCTGTCAAGTTATTTTTAAATATTTTTCACGATTTAGTTTACTAATGATTTTTAGTAGAGAAAATATAGATGAATATTAATTGAATAGTTTTTATATATTATTGTTGAAACTTTATTTGTATGTTAATTTTATTAAAAAAAATATTTCGCTACTCGCAACGACAAAGTGACGAAATGAACTTTGCAAAAAATTATAAAATAAAACAAAAAAATTATCTCTAGTACAAAAATCTAAATTCTTTCATTATCAAAAACTTTTGAAAGAAACAATCAAGAAGTAATTTTTTTCTAACTACTATCGTTCCACAAAGAATTAATAGTTAAGCACGATTCCCAGTAAAAATCCAAAGTGAAGCATCACTGGCAGTGGACAGTCAGCGGGTAGGTTGACCAACTTTGCGAAGAGACTGAGAGAACACGGTATCGGTCTTCGTTAAACTATTCTATCGTCAAGTTCTAGACTTCGCGAGCAGGTCGTTAGGCCACCGAAGTGGGAGAGTCACCCCTTTGCAGCGTTTAAAATTGTAATGGCATGTCTTCGGATTATCCTCAGGGATTCTTCCCAGTCGGTCGCCAATAGCTTTTCATATATCCCTAATGAGACGTTATTAAAGTACTACTACTAAACTAACTAAACTCAGCGGTGCGACAGCCCGTAGAGGGCCAAGGCCTACTGTGCCCATCTCAGTTTTCTTGGCCATGGGCTCTGGGATGCAGGAGCAGATGTTCCGGTACGGTGGTCAGCCGAACGCGGAACCCCCAGTGTTTAGTTCCCAAGCATGCTTGGTACTCATTTATCGACCCACTGAGGGGATGAAAGGCTGAGTCAACCTTGCCCGGCCCGAGTATCGAACCCAGGACCTGTGGCACGGGAGCGCAAAGCGCTACCACTCAGCCACCGGGCGTCGTACTACTACTATTCTACCCAATATCGGATATGAAAAATTTTGTCAACCAGAACTAAGACTAGAAATCTCATCATGGACTCTTTAAATATATTTATTCACCTAAGAATTGTAACTATTTTCAAAATTAAAGCTAAATTAAATCTTTCATATACATAACCCGAGTCATTTTGTAATAATAGTATTTAAATAGTCTAATTGAAATAAACATGATTTTTTTATTAGTTAGATGGCATTTTTTCGTAGTTTTTTTTGTATAATTTTTTAATAATGGAAATTTTATATAGATTGTGGAATCCTTTATTAATAAAATCAATTAATATATTCTTTTCCTTTATCAGTTTATAATCTAAATGTAGTTTAATCATTTGTTAATGTATATTTTACAAAACTAGTCATTTAAATTGAATTCCTACTTAATTTATTTAATTTAATAGCTCTGAATCTGGAAT
Source organism: Parasteatoda tepidariorum (assembly GCF_043381705.1). Taxonomy (NCBI): domain Eukaryota; kingdom Metazoa; phylum Arthropoda; class Arachnida; order Araneae; family Theridiidae; genus Parasteatoda; species Parasteatoda tepidariorum. The sequence continues at coordinate 34,146,261 of NC_092214.1, read as the reverse complement.
AATTTTAAATGCATTATATCAAAAATCACTATTATGTCTTTAATAAAAGTTTTATATTATCACTCCACTTCTAATAAAAACAACGGTATTCAACATAAGACTCTTATTTCTTGAAATGCTTCAAAATATCATTGAAAAAAACGCCTTCTATTTCGTTTTTTGAAGAGAATCCTTAATATTTTCTATTACATTGAACCACTGCTCAAGTTAACATGCAAGAATACGAAAACATAAGTTTGCAAGCCATCGAAGAAAGCAATTTTCATTTCTTTACCCTTTTTTTTCTTCAGGATTACATAGTAACATAAAGAAGCAATGAACATTGAGTCAACTTGGAAGGTAATATGACTCTCTAAATAAGCTATTACGCTTTACAAATATAACCTTTCGCCACAGGTATCAACGTCGGATATTATGTATATAGAAAATGTATGACTTCGCTATTGAAATGGATTTCCATTAGACGAATGTGCATTGTGACTACCGTATTATTACGAAGGAGGTCATAAAATTCCTGCCAAGTTCTGAGTCGGAATGCGAAATATATTCATTGCAACTGGTGTAACCTATGTAGACTCAAAAATGCAAAATAAAAAAGATGACTTCAGCAATATTTATTTTGAAATTTCAGAAAGTGTGGTTTCGTTTTTGTACTTACATCAGAAAGATTCTCTGGATTTGTTTGATGAAAAATTTAAAAGAAGTTATAGTTAGTTGGTTGCTCAAAAGGTGGCATTAATTTATAGCATTATCATAAATGGCGAGAAAATCAATCTGTATATATATATATTGCACACTATAATTTAAACTTAAAACTGATTAGGGGAAATTCTACCTGAATTTTTTTGATATCATAACTTCGGGTGCATCATCCATAGAATCCATTTTACCGTAAAATCCCTTTTTACCGTAAAATATTAGACTGTAGTTTTTACAGTAATATTTAGTTAATTAGTGTGATTTAGTGATTTTGCGGTAACTATTACTGTAAAAATTACGGTACATCAAATTTTTTGTTCCGTAACATGTTCCGGTAAAAGAATTTTATGGTAAAAAGTACCGGCATTCTGGATTTCGGTATCGCAATTTGATCCGGAATTACAAATTTACCGTAATTTGATCTAGAATTTTTTATTGAGTAAACTAAGGAATTTTTTCGAATGCATAAAGCTTAAAATCAGGTTAAATTTTATGCAGCAAAATAAGATTACTCTGTATAACTTTGTAATATTTGTTTATAATTAGAATTCTCAGTCGTCAGTTGAAATAATAAAAATAAGTCACCCTATGTTATGTTTCGCTAAATGCATGTAATACATAATAATTTTTTGTTAAAAGATAAAGTTCTTGAGATACTATTCAAATGTTTTCTTGTAGGAGCACTTTATTTATTTATTTTTTTTAAAAAAAAAAAGATGAAGAGGAACTCTCAGGTTTCACTTTCTTAGAAGTCTTTGTTCGGAAAAAAGGGGATATATTTTGCTGCAAATTGCTTATTTAGAACATCACTGCGCAAAGTGACAAACAACTATATTGAATAATATGTTATAGAAAATAATATCAATTTCTGTTAGTTAACAGGAACTTGTTATGAAGCATTTATTTTTAAAGATTATTTTTTCAATTCAAATAAATCAAACATAATCTTAAAGTAAAATTAATTTTAAAATTAAATTAATTTTAATTAAAAAAATGAAGTTATTTTGTCAAAATTAAAGGTTATTCCTAAGTTTAAATTTATCTAAAATATTATTAAAGTGCACCAAAGAAAAAAGTAAGACCAAAACTATCAGAATACGGTAAAATTTATCGTGTTTCTGATTCTTGACTTCATTTTTGGTGTTAATAATGTTTTGTGTTTGTTGTCACTAAAAAATTTTTCAGTGCATGTAGTTTAATTTTTATCAGTTTTTTCTCACTGTTATATTTTTTTAGAGTGAAATTATTCATTTTTTGTTCGCTTGTTTACTGAATTTACTGCATACTTATTAAATATAAGATTATTTTTTATTAACTAAAAATGTCCCACAGTGGACAGTGCATCACCGAAGTCAAGCATCACTGACTGTGGACAGTGAGTGGCTAATTCATCACTTTAATCTGCCTGTGAAGGGACCGAGGGTGCGTGGTATTAGTTCTTATTAAATTGTTAAACCATAAACTTCTCAACCTTGGACACTGGTCATCGGGCTACCAAATTAGAGGAGTCATCCCCTCTGCAGAGAATTAAAATTTTGATGGCATGTCTTCGGATAATCAGGTGTGTTTCCAAAACCGCCTCCAATAGCCTATTTGGAAGATCTAGAGAGACGTTAATAAAGTACCACAACTACTACTTATTAACTAAATCTTTAAATATGGTGGTATTTTTAATAAAATATAGTTTTTTTTCTAAATGTTTTTTAAATTTCGAAATTTTAAGATTCTACATTTAAATGTTCTAAGGAATACATTATTTTAAACAGTTATATCAAACGATAAAAAAGCACTAAAATCGGCTAACAGCTTTTTGAAATATTTTAATGAAGTTTACATTAGTTTTGAAAAATCGGATACTTAACTTACGTTACTCACAAAGTAATATTTTATAGAAGAGCTATGAATAATTTTTTTCACAGAACTTACTATTCTACTACTATATTACTATTTATATCTACCATTTTAACTTATATCTTTTTTTTTAGTTTTTTCAAACTTATATCTTTTTTTTAAAAAAAAACTTATTCTTAATACTGCATAATTATTAAAAACAGATTTTTTTACTATTTTTTCCTTCTCAAGTCAAGTGAGTTAGAGAAGGTGGTTTAATGATAAATGCAATTGAAATAGGAATTTATCTTATAGGAATAAATCTCATTATAAAAATCCTACAATTAATCTCATTATAAAAAACGCAAACTCTAAAATCAGTTTTAATCCTTTTATTTTATTATTATTTTTATATCTTCTAATCATATTAAAATTGTCTCTTGACAAATCATTACTCTTTTTTTTGAATAATTTTTCTCAATTGCATTTTATTCTTTCCATTGAATACATAGTGTATTCATGGTAAAAAATTTAAAAACAATTGATTGTACTCTCCATGACAAAGGCATTAATAAAGTTGTCCAAAAGTTCAAAAGTTAATTATTCTTTAATCTCACATAAATTAATTCTAGGACTGGGAAAACAACTTCCTTTGTTAAAATTAAATTAATACTACCCACGATTAATCCCTTATTAATTAATTTTACAGCATAAAAGAAGTGGTATTTTTTTATCAGCACTGGAAAGCTTATTTTTCCTTAAGAATTTTATTACATCCTTTAATACATGATAGAAAGCTGGGTACAAATTAAAATTTTCTTTTATATTAAACTAAGTACTTTTCAAATATATGAAAGACAGTTTATCAAATTGGTCGATAGATAAGCATGTAATGTAACAATTAATGTCTATAGTTTGATAAAAAATAAATTTAAAATTGAAAAAAAATTTTTTGCATTTATAAATTGTAAAACAGTAAGAGATACGCCTTCATGGTAATATATATGAGTTATATATATCATGATAATGGATTTTTAAGCGTAGTATTTCATTGGTTAAAATAGTTGTAAGAACAGGAATTTTTAAAACAGTTAGAAATAATCAAATTATTTTCTTATATCTGACCAAATCAATTGCATGATAATAAACCACGGACTGATCTTTATTTACAGCATTTATCCTCTTTTTTTATCACTTACTAGTGTAGCAAATAAGTTAAATCACTTTATTTTCGAAAAGAAACAAAACTTTTTTGTGAAAAATACATTTTCGTCTTTAATTATTTTATCTTTTAGACTTCTTTTAAGTTAAAATATAATTTAATTCTTAACTTTTTACAATATATAACTTATCTGAAACGTTTTTTATCTTTATCAAATGTCGTTGTCATTTTGTAACGTGCCAGATTAATTGGAATATCTTCTGTATTTATTGTTCAATTTGATAATTTTCAGGCTTTTTACAAATTGCCCGTATGCATTTAGACTATTTAAAAAAATGAAAGAAGATTTAGTAATTTATCTGAATTTATTTTAACACTTTGCACTGAGATTAATATTAATAGCGTCGCCTTGAATTTTAGTGAGTCAGATTAATTTTAAAACTAGTAATATATTTTTTAATTATCTGAAAATTATCTGGTCTCATTGCAAACGGCCAGAATTAAATCTAGCTGATAGAGCAATAATGATATCTTTTCTTATTAGCCTAAAATAATTGACTTATCACAATAACTAATTTTAGACTGATTAAAAAATACTGATATTAGCTTGATGATGACTACGTCTTGCTAACAGCTGGAATTTTAAATTAGCCTGAGACACGGATATATTCACGATTTTAACTTAAAAAAATAGATGATAGTATAATATTTTGATTACTGCCGTAGCTGTAGAAACATAATATTAATAAATAAAATTTTTATAAAAAGAAAATGCATTTAGCACTGAGAAAAATGCACTGAGAAAAAGTATGATCAAAGCTACTAGAATATGTTAAAATTTACAGTGTTTCTAGCTCTATGGGAACTCCATGAAACGAGGTAATTTCAAAAAAAGTGCTTTGGTAGTGATTTTGGTTGAATTATTAATAAAATATGTTTTATAATATGTGATAAAATTTGGTAAACTTTAAACATGGCATAAAATTATTTATTCAGTTAAATTTATTTTTCATTTTTGCATTTTTTACTAAATGTGAGGTAATAAGAGCTATAATTTTGAAAACACGTAATATCCGGTAAACCATTCCCATCAGAACGGAAAAATTACATAAAGAATGGTTTAAAAACCGTTTATTTTATCTTTATTAAGCAAACTTATGGTTCTTTCTTACCAGAAATGTCATTAGCATACAGTACGGTAATTTTACCAGAATTTTTTTCTCCGTGTGCTGATAAAGAGACACCTATTATTATTGTAAAATCTTTTTCAATAAGAGACAAACTCAAAGTAATCAAAACAGCATTTCTTTATGTTCAAATACATATTTGTCATTAGTCTCTAAAATAACTTTTCAAAATAATTTTAGCAAATAGAAGAAGCTTCCCTAAACATTGCCTTTTATTCATTTTTCCATGCGAGGCCAGAAATCATAATAAATAACAGCATAACCGAAGTGTCTTAGTTTACACGAAAAATACACAATACACTTCATTGTAACAAAGGACAAATAACCCTTTGAAAATCTTTGTCGGGCCTTGGTGGCTGTCTTCACTCATTAGTCAATCTGTTACAAGAAGTCTCCCGGTCGGAAAGGAGCTTTAAGAGCAAAAACCCATGGATCCATTTGCAATAAAATACACCAATTATTTAGTAGTAAGGCGAAATAAAAGAAGTGATGGGATTTAGAATAAGTTGTTGGGTAAAAAAGCATCAGTTTGAATTATTAACTTTTTAGGTATTGGTCTTACGTAAAGAAATCGAACCTACTTTGGGATTATAATAAAGAAAAAGGATTTATCTTATTACAGGGGTAGTACTTAAACTCATTATTAGCTTATTTATTTGAAGAAAATTCTGTTTAATAAATTAAAAACATTTATTATTAACAGTATATAATATAATATAATATAATATAATATAATATAATATAATATAATATAATATAACATAATATAATATATTAAAATATAATATAATATAATATAATATAATATAATACCTTGAGGGAAAAAAATATGGTCAACACTACCAGAACATAGTAAAATTTACCGTGTTTCTGGCTCTATTGGAGCACCAAAAAGCTTGGTAATTTTTACCGAAGAACTTTTGTAATGAGTTTCGTAAAATTAACAATAAAATATTGCTTTATAATATGTGATAAAATTTGGTAAACGTCGTAAACTTCGGTAATTTTTTCATGATACCTTAGGTACTTATACAAGATCAAATGGTACTGGGCCACCCAAGGAACGCTAAATTACCTTCATTTTATTTATTACGGTGTATTTGTCATGGGTTTGTGTGACCTTCTATGGACGAGAGGTTAACTTGGAGTTGAGAGACGTCACTTAAGGCCGCGCGAATACAGCACATGTAACAGTATTTTGTTTTGAACGTATTTATAAATATAATTAAGCTAAAATTATTAAATTAAAGCCATCTATGATTTAAACAATCAATGCAGCCCCCCCCCCCGTCAGCAGGCCATGGTAAGATTATGAAACGTTGACCTGTCCGCAGTGATAAAAAGGTTGGGGAGCACTGCCTTAGAACAAGGTATGAGAACCATTTATTCGGTTAAATTTACTGTTTAATTTTGTATTTTTTACTAAATGTGTCGTACAAAGAACTATAATTTTGAAAACCAGAATTTCCCGTAAAGCCTCACCATATGAACGGAAAAATTATCAAATGAAGGGTTTAAATACCGGATATATTAGATTTATTAATCAGTATTATGGTCTTTTTTTCAAACAAGAAATCTCATTACCATTCATTACGGTAATTATATCAGATTTTTTTTTGTCTGTGTATAATATAATATAATAAATTAGTGTATTTTCAGATAGTAAGATTGATAATTAAGAAATAATTTATAAATTAGAATAAAAAAAAATTATTTTGTACAAAATATGAGTTTTGTTTTTAAACAGCATTGGATTAATTTTGAGTAAAGGATACGTTTTGAGTAAATTTACTTTGAAATTATAAAATTAAGCTGGTTAATTTTATCATAGGCTTAGCACTCATCATAATACTAGATAATTTGTCAGAAAAAAATTCTTTTTAATAAGTTTATGACATTTATTATTTTATAGTATAGTATAGTATAGTATAGTATAGTATAGTATAGTATAGTATAGTATAGTATAATATAGTATAATATATCACGACATATAATAGAACATTATTATATAATGTATATTACAGATTTAGATATATTACAGGTTTGGTATTCATCCTATTATTAAATAATTTATTAGAAAAAATTCTTTTAATGAATTTAAGACATTTATTTTTTTACAGTATAGTGTAGTATAGTATAGTAAAGCACATTTATAGTATAATATATCAGAGTATATTATAATATAACATTATTATATAATATATAATACAATTATATATTATATAATATTGTTTTATAAACATATCATTATGTATGAGAACATTCATATCAGTTTCTTTTTTTTTGAATTCTTTGTTTTTTTAAGGTAATGGAAAATACTTTAATAATATTGTATTTTTTCAAAAAATACTCATATTTTTGCTTAATTATTATTTGAAATACGGAAGCATTATTTTTCTCTGAAGTCATATCTCATGTTTCTTTTCTTTTTAACTTCCTTCACGGAACATCATTAAGGAAGGACGCTTAACATCTTTACATTAAATCGATGCTCAACTGACATAATGCTTTCTTATTCAATAAAATTGCGTGGCTTCTAACAATAAGTTATTTTTCCTATTTTTTTTCCAAAAAAGGGAACTGCCTGAGTCACTTTTGACAATAATAAGCAATGCGACAGAAAGTGATAACAATGTTCATCTTCAAAAAACAAGTTTTAATTTTTTTTTTACTGTGAATCAAAGGTCGAGTTCCAAAACTGGAACACAGTGTGCTATTTTATGAACATTATATTTTATCGAGAAAAATTTCCAATTTGTTAGATAATTTAAATATCTCTATGAAAAACATTTTACAATCAGATAGTAAAGAAGTTTAAATATATTTCTTATAAAAAATACGCCAAAAATTTAACTTAGCAAAAAGAGAAAAACAGAAATGTTTAATGTTTCACTTAAAATATACGTGTCTCGAAACTTTAGTAACATCTTTTTCTGATCAAAACTCTCCTCTCTAAATTGATTAAACTTAAAAACAACACACCAAGAAAAAAAATGGTTAAAATTATCAAAATATGAAAAAGTTTTAACGTGTTTCTGGCTCAATATGAACACCAAAAAGCTTGGCAATTTTACCGAAGTATTTCGGTAACGATTTTGATAAAATTAAACATTTCATATAGTGTTATAATATATGTGATAAAATTTGGTAAATATGGCAAAATTTTATAACTCTATGATGATATCTTGGACCATGGCATTAAAACCATTCATTTTGTAAAATTTACTTTTCTATTTTGCCTTTTTTACTAATTATTACTCAATTTTATTCTTTATTAGCGAAATCTATTATTAGCGAAAAAAATGTTAAAGTGGGTGTTCCGCAGGGCTCATCCCTTGGTCCAATCTTCTGGTTGGTATTGATCAATACTGTTTTTAGTAACTTTGACCAACGTAATTTTAGCTCGCTTGAAGGATTTTAATCTTTCCAATTTTAAGGTCGTAGCTTTTGCTGACGATCTTTTCCTTTTAATTTAGCATTCCATCTTTTATCGATTTAACAATAGGCCACTCATATGCTTTCTGAAATGTCTGCCTGGGCTGAGAGAAGCAAATTGATATTTAGTAACGATAAAACAATGTTGATAATTTTTTCAAAGAACAATAAAAAAAGTATCTAGACTCCCCTGTGTTCGGATGAAGCATGGAGATCAAACGAACATCAAAAATGTTAAAAGACTTAAATATTTGGGAGTCATCCTCCACCAGGGCTCCACCATCGGTCACCGCATTTAAATGAAATTAAAGATAATCTTAGCAATTTTAATCAACTTATCAAAGCGATTGTCAGGGCTACTTGGGGCCTCAAACCAATTATTTTTAAGAAAATCGGGGGAACGCGTTATTCTTTACGCCTCCAGTTTTTACGCAGCCAAGGAAGCCTTTTATCTTTTGACTTTTAATCATTAATCAATTTTTAATTCTCTTTTTTTCGACTATAACTTCAATTTCAATCTACGATTTCTTATTTAATGTATTTATTCTTATCCCTTGATTTTTAAGCCTTGATATTTTAGTTCTGCCGATCAGACTATAGGGGTTAGGGAACTAGCCTTACATCAGAAAGGTTCTGGGTTCGAATTCCGGACAAGGCATGGATGTTCTTTCATTCTCCATAATGTTTGTTCTTACTGTGGGAGCAGTGGTGACCCACTTATTATGATGCCCCTGAAAGAGTGGCCAGCAAATCTGCCCTAATACACATGAATTAACGAACGTCCACCTAGGTGGACAATGCGAAATTTTTTTAATTCCTCCTATCCATTTTTTAACTTTGATTTTATCCTCAGTTTTACCTCAATTGTCATTGTGACTTTTCACTTTGTTATTTAAGCGACTTAGCTTTTTCTTGCGTGGTTTTACTGATCTTTTTTTGAATTTCATTTTTTTAAACTCATTCTTAACTTTTTAGAAAATAATTTGAAAAAATTATAAAATTTATTCCAAATTTATTCCAATTCCGAAATTTATTTAGAAATTAATTTTTCAATAATCATTAAGGAATCATGCTGGATTATATGTCTTCCTATGCGCCTTATATGTCTTCTTTATGAATAGGTGCCTGTTAATTTGCAATTTATTTATTTGAATAATTTTATAATTAATATCTCAAATACACCTTTTAGAATAAAGTCTGTCTAGTCTGTTTCTTAAATTGTCTAGACTGCATTGTTTTCATAAAACGTAAATACATTTAACAAAATATTGCAAAATAAGTGGATAAATTCATACTTGCTTTCTTTTCTTATTTTTATATTTAAAATCATGTCATTCATATTTGTATTCGTCCATTAGTTAGAACATAACTCTTTACCGTTATGTATAAATAATTAAGAAACATTTTAGAGAAAAAAAAACATCATAGAATTTCAAATACAAAATATTAAATTTTTAAGAGAAGTAATCTTTATGATTCTTAAAGAAATGTTTATATACGGATGAGATAGGGGTTTCTGAAATTATGAAAATACAATCATAACCACCTGGTTAAGAAAACTATTGAAAGTTTGGACCTCTTTATGTTGTGTTCATGGAGGAAAAATGTTTGGTATGGATGTTCGGATTGGAGGCAAGCTAGTTTCGGTTGCAGTTAGTACAAAGGAAATCATAAAAAATAAAAGGGTCACAATGCTTTCGCGAATTTAAAAAGAAAAAAAAGAAAAAAAGAAAGAAAATTCAGTTAAGTCGATGAAACAGAAATAGTGAGCAACATGATATCTTATTACCACACATTTGGTAGAAATACAAAACTGAAAATTAAATTTAACCGGATATCATATTTCTAAGGTATTATAATGAAATTACCAAATTTTACCACATTTACCAAATTTTATTACACATTATAAAACCATATTATATTATTAATTTTACCAAAATCATTACTTATTAAGTGCTTCGGTAAAAAAACAACTGCTATTGTGGAGTTCCTACAGAGCACGAAACACGGTAAATGTTACTATATCTGGTAGTTTTGATCATACTATTTTATCAGAGTCATTTTTATTTATTTACACATTTTTTGACGTTTTAATTGCTCCGTATGCTGAATTAATCTACAAATGAAAAAAATTAGCACTTATTTATAAAACTCGTTAATTGAACAATAATTTCAAGAGAAAATAAGATTTAAAAATTAAAATATTTTTTCCTATTAAGCTTAATTGCCATTGAGGAAATTTGGTATTACAAGATATCGCGTTTAAATCCTCTTAAACAATGTTATTTTCAGTGAAAATATCCAAAATTTGGTCGAAATCATTTGAATAGATTTCAAAAAATAGAAGTTTTACCTCAATTGTAAAAAAGAGTATTTTTAAATTATTTATCAATAACTAAAGGGAAAATAAAAACTTGATACTGAGAATATAATAATAAATTACTTCCTTATAATATGTATCTATTAAAAACTTGATTCTGAGAATATAATGATAAATTAATCCCTAATAATCTGTAATTCATAGGACAGTTTCAGTTACTGACATATATTTTTTAAAATCCTTTACTTAGTACGAAAATAAATAAATAAGCTTAGTGTTCAATTTCAAGATCGCCCACGTTCAGAAGAATAGGATTTCTTACTTCAATGAATATTCTATAAATAGGGATAAAAAGATTTCAAGCTTTTGTTCCATCTATTCTAAAAAACTCTTGTACTTATGTTACTTTACTAAAAGCACCCAAAAGACCCAAAATGTCTGAAGACTTTTCAAATGCAACATGAGATTCAATTCATATATTAGTGTTTAAACTTTAAAAGAATATATATATATATATATA
>NC_092214.1:34108364-34135059 GCF_043381705.1 Parasteatoda tepidariorum | reverse complement strand
GTGAGAACTATATATATATATATCAGTTTCAAGTAATATTAAAATAAGAAATAAGAGTCGCAATTGTTCAATGGTTACGGGTGCCATTGTGATTAGAGTTTGATCTTTTGAGATAATTTGCAGTCCATGCAGCTTCATATCGATGGGCAACAATTTGTCAGGAAATAAATGTGGTCGGTGCTCAGTGCTGATCACATAACCACCATAATTTTTACTTAAAAAAGGAGATAAGACAAAAGGCGCAGGATATCACTTGACATAATGAAGAGGAGGACGTATAGAAATGGCATTTACTCAGTGCATGCTAAAGATGAGTTTATTTTCTTATTTTTTTATTATAACTGTCGTAACGACTTGTGACATGGAGAGGAAAACCACGAGAACCACTCACAGTTAGCCTGATGGCAAAGTGACTCTAACCCATGATCCGTCTACCACTGAAGATATTTCATGTCAGCACTGTGGTTGGTGCAAGCCGGATGCGGATTCATATCAACCAGCCATTTCTGGGATTCGAACCCGGTTCACCTCATTCGAAGGCAAACGCTCTGTCCCCTGAGACATCGCGGGTCAGACAAGTTTGTTTGCAATGATGAGAAACTTCGGGTACTGGAACAAAATCACTACCCTCAAAAATTTTGATTGTGCTAAGTATTAATTAAAGACATACCGCACGATAAAAGATTGGTGCTCAGATTTCAAAACGAATTTTTGTTGTTGTTGTTGTTACTTTACGTCACACTAGAGCTGCACAATGGGCTATTGGCGACGGTCTGGGAAACATCCCGGAGGATGATCCGAAGACATGCCATCACAATTTTGATCCTCTGCGGAAGGGATGGCACCCCCGCTTCGGTAGCCCGACGACCTGCGCGTGAAGTCGAGCACTTTACGGTAGCACAGTTTAACGAGGACCAATACCGCACACCCTCGGTCCCTACGCAGACTGATCCAAGTGGTCACCCACCCGCACACTGACCGTAGCCAGTGATGCTTGACTTCGGTGATCTGCTGGGAACCGTGTCTTATCGATCAGTCCACTGCGGGACAAAAACGAATTTTTAGTAATAGTTTGAGGAGTTTTTTCAAAGAGGAGAAAACCTCGTTGATAAGTGATTCCCTCGTTGATAAGTGAATTTCGTTGATAAGTGATTTAAATATGTGCTAAGGTCTATAAAAATAGATTTTCGCAAAAGTGTTCGTTAATCTCATAACTATGTACGAAAACAAATCTTATTGCTGTCAGCAATATGATTTTACTTTGCATATAAGGCAAATTTTGACGAATAATGAGATAATTTTTGTTCCATAACATGTTCTAGTAAAAATGGATTTTATTGTAAAACGCACCGACAACACTGAGTGGTACTACTCTGCGGTTAGTACTTTTTGCTAAAATTTGATCCTGATTTTTTTTATAGTGCATATTATAAATTTTTTTGATTTGCGTATTATTAACTTTTTTAATCCTACTTTCACTATTTAAAGACATTTAAAATGAATTAGGAAGAAAAAAAGGTTCATAATTAAATGTTATTTATTTATCCGAAAACATTTATAACACATTTCTCAGTTTCAAAAAGCAAGACTTTGAAATTGATAATGATGATTCAATTTCTTTTTAAAAAATTTTCCTACACAATTTGAGTCACTTGTTACATTATTAACTCCTTTTAATGAATATTTCCACCTTCACTAATTGTAGAAATTTATAATAAATTAGAATAAAAAAAGGTTTATAATTAAATGTTTATTTATCTGAAAGCATTTACAATTCATTTCTTAATTTCAAAAAGTAACGCTTCGAAATTAATAACGATGTTCCTGGATTACGATTGGAGAAACAGATAACTTATAAGTTCCGGAAGTAATTTGATTCAAGTGAAATCAATTTGACACACAGTGTAACAAAAATCCAAGAGGAAATTGCATCTCTATTGTTTCAAAGAGGGAAGATGGCTGTGACTCAATAATGTTCGCCTAGAAAAACGTCTCGTTTAACATACAAAAGGCGTAATATGTTATTACAGTGGCAAAATAAATATTAAGAGTTGAAGCAATTTTCTTCTTAATAATGTTTTGTTAATTGACAAAATCTTAAAGCTCATCTGTTTTACTACTTCCTTATAATTTTGTTTTAAATGCATCCTCTTTTAAATATCCCTTAGGTTGTTAGAGTTTTGAGAATCATTGCTGCAAGGTTACAGTTGACATTTATTTTAATTGTTACAAAACATTGTTGTATTTAATTGTACCGTTCACATAAGATTTTTTATGTTTATTTTTCTGTCATCGTCTCAACTTGTCTAATTGATTCGGAGGTTCAGAATTTCTTAAACATGTATAGTGATTGTTGCACAAACAATTTACTTATAGTTGTTTATGTTATGTGTTTTTAAGGTCATAATACAAATTTCGATTTCGTTTTTTTTTCTCGTTAGAATCAGAGCACGCATTGTTAATCAAGAAATTTGAAAAAGTGAGAGCATTTGTCTATTAAAGTACGTTATTGCTTATTTAAACATTCTTGTTTTTTTTTTAAATATATATGACAGGTCTAAGATAACTGACATAGCAAAATTTTGATGACATAACTGCCTGCACTGATGACATAACTGCCTTTCAAGATTTTTAAATCTTAAGCTTGATGATCAATATTGAAAACTCTACAACCTTTATAAGTTGCAGACAATGCTGCCCTTGTGCACTTCGCCTGAACTTTATGAGAACCGTAATAGGAAACAAAGAAATGATTATCATGGACATGGACTTAAGGCTATTATTATTATCATTTAGTTTTCTTGTTTTGTATTTTGGTTTTAGAACTGCAACTGCTGTTAGAAATAAAAAAGGGTGTTTTTGCTTAAAAATAACGAAATTAAATTCCTTTAAAAAGTTTTTGGATCTAAAAATTATTGTAAAATATTTCCTGAACCACTTAGATTTAGAATCAAATTATAAAAATAAAAAAATAATTAAAAAAAATACTGAATTTGAAAACAGATTTTGGCTAATTTCGATATTAAAATGTACTTTTATGAGCGACATATCCGGCATTAACTCCTTACAATACATATTATAACATATCCTTTTCAGATAATACACTCAATTTATGGTATACTTTTTTAGATACAGAATAATTAAAACACGACAGTCAATTATAGTTGTCACTAGTATGCGTTATAAAAATTAATTACTGAATTTATTAAATCCCTCCACTCATATTATTCAGTGCGCAAAGAAAAGGGAACGCGTGAACACTCTGAATAATATTTAGTCTAATGAACGGATATTCACGAATTAGGACTCAATATTAAGGGTTCGAGAACCTAACTATACATTTTCCAGATTATGTTTGGTGAACACTCTGAAAGTGAAAGCGTAAACAATCTAAATAACATTTGGTCTAATGAACGGATATTCACGAATTAGGACTCAATATTAAAGGTTCGAGAACCTAACTATACATTTTCCAGATTATGTTTGGTGAACACTCTGAAAGTGAAAGCGTGAACAATCTAAATAACATTTGGTCTAATGAACCGATATTCACGAATTAGGACTCAATATTAAGGGTTCGAGAACCTAACTATACATTTTCCAGATTATGTTTGGTGAACACTCTGAAAGTGAAAGCGTGAACAATCTAAATAACATTTGGTCTAATGAACGAATTAGGACTCAATATTAAGGGTTCGAGAACCTAATCATACATTTTCCTGATTTCGACTACCCTTCTTCCTAATATTTTGTCAAAATTAGAATCTACCGTAAGAAAAGGTGTGTTTATTTAAATAAACATTGTTTTTTAGTCTAATTTCATAACTTTAAATATCGCATATACAAAATACTTAGCTTTTTTAATGTTTAGGCCTTGATTGAACCATTAAGATTAAGGCCTAATACGTGAAAATCCAGTCATTAAATCAAAAATTATTCAAGGTGTTCGCTTTTTTCTGTGCTCTGTAGATATTCAACAATGCTTTAATAATATTTATTTCAAGTTACGGAAAAAAAATAATAAAATATTTTTTTTTTTTACAAACAATTCCAAACTCTTTTAGGTTACGTATGAACATAGTTTGTAAATATTCATGTATTTAAAATATAATCAGTTAATGTAATCATTTTTTAATTCCTTGTAAAAACAAAGTTTGTAATTTAAAATCAAATATTATATATAAAATCTAAGTTTTCCTTTTTAACTTAAATTGCCAAGATAATGTCGCCTAAAGAATAGGATATTGTTAGTATTTGACAACTAAAATTGTTTTTGTGTAATAGTTACGTGACTATTATTTCTCATAAAGCAATAAAACACAGAAAGTTAGTACATGAGGATAACACAAGAGCTTAAAGGCGAAGTATGTTCGTCATATTGCAAACAAGGAAGATCATTAGCTTATATTTCAAGAAATTAATCATTTCAGAAACTCGAGTTCTTAATTCACGGTAATAATTCAATTTTTATCTCTTTTGAAAAATAGGTTACAAGTTACAGGAAAGATATACTCTTTTTATAAGAAATTATTTTTAAAGAATGCGTTTGAGAAATAAGCGAGAAAAAATTTGATATTATATAAATTTCTCCAGAATAAAAAGCTTTTTCCTCTTTTTTTTCCAGGAGATTTTTCTAATTTTATAACAAAACACGTTTCAATATTTTTAAATGGCTCCAAAATACAAGTTGTTATAAACATTTTCAAAAAAATTGGTTTAATATTAAATCAAAATATCGTTAATTTGAATTATAATATGATGCAAATTTTCCGCAACCTTAATTCGTTGTTATTGTGGCTCATGTTATCATTCAAATTGAGCCATAGTAGAGATTAATCAGATTTCAGAAAAAACTATAACATGGTTCAACATGACACCATATTAAAGTCGAAACATATTTGAACTGCAATATGGTTCAACATGCTCTAAAATGACTAACAGTATAGTTTTGTTAAAACTAGTCAGCTATTTAGTGTCAATCATGCCACTTTCACTTTTATTCTCTTGTCTTAAAACATTTCATTATAAATGTTTCCTTCATCGAAGAAATAAAACTTTGCATGAACTGAACATTTTGTATGAAGAAATATAAACTGGATTTCTTTTTATAATAAATACTTATTGGTTAATAATATTAAATTAAAATAACATTAAAATAATAGTTGAGTAATTAATTTTAAGGAAGCAATTATAGTAATGTAAGACAGATAAATAGATAATACCATATTACAGAAAAATTAATTTAATAACTACACTTGAAGAAAAAAATGTTTGGTCAAAACCAAAGCTATTAGAATATGGAAAAATTTCCAGTGTTTCTGGTTCAATGGGAATACTTAAGACCTTGGTGATTTTTATCGAAGCACTTTGGTTATGATATTAGTAAAATTAGCAATTAAATATGGTTTTATAACAAGAGATAAAATTTGGTAAATGTGGCAAAATTTGGAAAAATTTATTATGATACTTTACAGCATGACATAAAAATAATTTATTCCGTTAAATTTACTTTTCAGTTTTGTATGTTTTACTAAATGTGTGGTAGTGAGAACCATAATTTTGAAAACCAAAATTTCCGGGAAACCGTTACCATATGAACTGAAAAATTACCGAATGAATGGTTTATTACCAGAATTGTGCCTCTTTTAACCAGAAATGTCATTACCATACAGTGAGGTAATTTAAAATAATTGTTTTTTCTTCGTGTAAGTAACCAGAGGAAAAATTGAAATTTATGCAAATTTACTTTTAATGAATTTATATTTACTGTAATCTAAAGTATGTTGATTTTCTGTCAAATTTTTTATATCGTTTTATTACATATAATCGTATAGCAAACACGGTTAAATTATCTAAATCTTTTTTATTTGGATTTATATTGTAGTTAAGACGTATTCAAATCACAAGGAAAAAAGCAATTAATCAGACTTCAGATGCAAAGTTCTTCGAAATCATATTTTTGACTTGACGCTTTTTAAATCAAATTGTAGCGTTTATTTAAATAATTTATTTTAAATTAAAAATAAATTAAAAAAAAATTTTTTTTTTAAATAATATTATTTTTAATTAAATTTAGATTTGGAAAATAAATATAAGATATTTAGAAGTATTGCTAAATTTTAAAGACACAGTTATTAGTTACAAAATTATGATTGGAGAGACAAATCATCATTAAAAAATATCGCAGCATTAAAATGATTTTTCTTTCTGTTATCAATAGTTTCCAGAAATTTATTCGATTGTTTATTATGTATAAATTCAATTAAAACTCTGAATATGGCGAATATTTTACAAATAACGAATCTTGCGATTTTATGGCTAGAATTAGATTAAATTATACAAGTTTGTAAACTCTGATTATTTAATATCATGTCATTTGGTTTCAATATTAGAAAGATGCTTTAAATATTCATTTCATCAAATGTCCTAAAGATTGATTAAGTTTATTACAAAATTGTGATTTAGACAAGTATTACATGCCAATAACATTATTAACCACAAAGAGTAAAGTAAAATTACTTTATACATTTATTTTTTATATTATTTTAAATAAAATCATTTGAAAGTAATTAATTCCATAAATAGTTATAAATATTAGTTATTTTCCTTAAATTAAATGTAAGTCTAAATTCATTACATATCCCAAATGAGTGCTGAATTACAAAAGCAACTTATAAAGTTCATTCAAAACTGGGTAAAAGCATAATTTTTATCAAATGTTTGAAAAGGAAGTTCATTTTCCAAGCCATAAACACCATTTTACTCAATATTACAAGTGCAAAACTCTCACTGATGCAATAAATCGTTATAATACACAGGACATTGACATTTACTTTCTTATTTATGTATTTCCCCTTTTTTGAAGGGATGCAATATTGCAACAGGCGTTTACCATTGACCTTGAAAGTTGATCGTGGCATCACCTTCGACTACAGAAGGTGCTCAACTTCTGGGGAAACGACAAAAAAAGGGAAATGAAAGCATGCCTCCCCCTCAAATCTGCTGCATTTGTCAAATGCTGTTGTCCACTTGTTCATTTTCTTTTTTTGGGACTCTCCTTCTTCAAAGAGGGCAGACGCAATGCTTACCTGGACTGTATTTTTTTTCCTTTCAACAGAAGAGACACCCACCAAAAAAGCCAGGTGCTGGCGATCAAGCTTCCGGTATGTGTGGAAATTTTTCTAATGGGACAATGGTCCCCATACGTCCGTCTCACAGAACATATTGCAAGGACACTCCAAAAGATCACACGGAAAACCGGAATTGAGTTCTGCGGATTAGAAAGTGAAGAAACGTGAAATTAGAATTCCCTACGCATCATCGAATTGGATTGTATGCAAAGGAAATTTACGTGTTCTTGAATCTTTTAGAATCAGAAGCAGACTGAGTAAATAAATGGCAATAGTAAATGAGTAATTCACGAATCATTAGGTAAGAAAGAGAGAACGGATGGACTTTATCCGGATTCAGGATGCACTTTAAGCAACTGCATTAAAAAAATAAAATAAAATTGAGTAAAATTATCCGCCTGTTATGCTGAAATATGCATAACATATTTTTTAACATTTAATAACCTAATTATTATCTAATTTAATCATTTTTCAATAAATAGAAATCAATAATGTAACTGTTCTGTAATCTTTTTATACCACAACCTTAAATTGAGTTAAGAATAAAATCTATTTTTAGAGATTCCCTCTACATTAGCATAGAATTCGAAAACCGTTATATGGTTCTTAATGTTTCGGATTCATTAAAATTCATTATTGTTTCTTCCGCTTTCTTTTCCGCCAACACATTTGAAAGCGTAAGGTAAAGAAAAAGATTATTGGCATTAAATTTAATCAATTAATAGCCAATACATGGGGATTCCTTAACTTTCACTGGCGAAAACTATTTCAACACTTGCATTGTTGATTTCTTGATGGAGGGAGGTGCCTTGTGGGGCTTGGCAACTTCCTTGGCACAACCTCCGGGCCATTTTCTAAATTTATTTATTTACATGTATAAATAAACGAATCATTTTTTTACTTTGGAGCTCCATATGATTTCACATAATTTCTCTAATAAAACATTTTAATTTATTATAATTTGATTCTTTATTAAGAAATTATTGTGTTATGATTT
Source organism: Parasteatoda tepidariorum (assembly GCF_043381705.1). Taxonomy (NCBI): domain Eukaryota; kingdom Metazoa; phylum Arthropoda; class Arachnida; order Araneae; family Theridiidae; genus Parasteatoda; species Parasteatoda tepidariorum. The sequence goes on along the minus strand of NC_092214.1, from coordinate 34,126,932 downwards.
TTGTTAATTGCTTGCCTACATCATACTGGAATAATAAATGAACAACTGAAAATACTCCAATCAGCACCTTCAGCAAATAGTAAATTTTTTCAGGCACCAAAACCACCTTAATACAGCCACAGTCATAAATTAATACACATTTTAAATAAAAATAATTTAAATTTTAAAATGTTATGAATCATTCAGAATAAGAAATAGACTGACTAAATAAATTGCAACAGTAAATTAATTATTTGCGACTCATAAGATAAGAATGAGTGAATGGATGGACTTTGTCGGGATTAAGAACTCTCCTTAAGCAACTGCATTAAATTATTAAAAAAATAGAATAAAACTATTAACTACAGTCATAAATTGAGACACATTTTAAATGAAAATAAATCCAATTTAAAAATGTTATTCAACATTTCACTAAATTGTTGAAATCGGATTCTTCGTATGCTCCATCTAATAACGAAATGGTATGAAGCTGGAATATTTAAAGTGAACCAGTTAATCCTTTTATCCTTTGTGGGACATTAATCCTTTTATCCTTTGTAGGACAGAAGATTTTTAGCCAAGGAGAGTTATACGAATAATAGTCTTCGTGTGCACGTCCAAATCCAAAATATAAAGGAAAAGCGATCTGTTATTTATTTATCCGGCAGATACGTATTATTTTTTTTCAAAACTCAAAATGATAGATCAAGAAACACGCAGTTTAAAACATAATATGTATTACAATTTATTATCGAAAAATAAATGGAGGCAATTTTTAAACCATTGCCCGGAGACATGTCATTCAAATGACTACACTTAAGTAACTTTAAACTGTTGTAATGGTTAAGTAAATAAATTTAAGCTTTCAGAAAAAATATATCTTGCATTCTATATAAAAAAAGATTGTGAAATTAGATTTATGATTATATCTGATGATATATCAAGGGTTAATTGAGTCTTGTAGATTAATTTGTTGCAAGTTAATTGGCTCTTTTTAAACAGCCACCGTCGTTTTGCAATATGTCAGGCTGATTGGAACAGTCTGTAGTATCAGCCCGACCTATTTTAGGCTTGTTACCGTGAGTCCACATATTTTTGGATCTATTAGGAAATATATCATTCACCGATTATTTAGTCAGTTTTGTTTCAGAAAGTTTTCAAAAAGTTCAGAGTAGTAAATTCGTATTTAAAATAGTCTTATTAAAGATTTACTACCATAAATGTTAAAAAAATTCAGTCTACTTGAGTATTTCTTCGTACTCATTCTAATTAACATAAAAGAATATAGCATGGTTGTGATGAGCCTAAAAAATGTCAGGCAGATAATTAAAATCGGGGACATTTCCCCTAACCCTGGTGCATTGCAAAATATCGACGACATTTGTGAAGTGCTGAATTTTACCATTAGCTTACAACAGATACATTTAAATTTTTTATTTATTTTAATTCTTGTGTAAAGTTATTATATAAAATTTTTTAACTGCACAGATTTCAGTGGTTTAGTAAGTAACAGTAGTTAAGTGAGACATTAATTTATTTAATAAATTTCTAGAATACCTAACATTTCTCGAGCTGTAATATTAGATCCAAGAATAATTTTGCATAAAAAAAGTGTATCAAAATGTATTTTCATTGTAACCTCGAATAGTTAGTTAAATAGACTTAGAAGCGTTGCAAAGACAGCATCTTTTATTTAACCTTCATAATAAGTTATCATTTCCACGTAACACCTTTGAAATCTACTCTAACAACTTGTAAATTGAGTTACATTAGCTCTTGAACTATCAGGAAAACAAAAGTAATTGATAATCATATAACGTTCGAATAACTAGCTGATTGAAAAGAGAAATTCACTTTGTCATTTCCTGTGAACATTGAATTGTCATTTATTATTTGAGGAGTATTTATTATATGAACAAAGTGGCTAATTAATTTGACCTAGAACTAATTTCAATGGCTTGGAAATTCCATTGACGACAGAGGTTAAGCGATATTTATTCACTCGTTTATGCCAATTTTACCCTATAAATTACCCATTTAACTCAACAGTGGCACACAAAGTAGTGCTCAATAAAAGAACTTATTTTGCAGGCTGCACTTTTACTAGTGCAGAAACAACACTTTTTATCTAGAACAGAGCTACTTTATCTATGAGTCACTATCCCAATTAAACTCATTTAATTAAATTTTGATGTAATCAAAGAAATAAAAAAATAAATAAATAGTAAATTTGACAAAATCAGTTTTCGATATTCATTCTTATCTTTAACAACGCGGGCTTCGAAATAGTATTTATTTAGGATTTGATTTTCATATTTTTTTCCTTCGCGAGGTTTTATTTACAAATTTCTTAAATTAAAATATATATATATATATATATGTGAAAAAGATGATTTAAAAACTGAAAAACAGAATCTTATTAGACTAAACAACCAATTGAGACAGACCTGGCCTCCCCAAGGCCATAGTGTCGATAAAGAAGAAGAAGTTTTTTATAGCTTTCCTATGTCCATGTAATATTAGTTTGTGTTAATCGCTATTTCATATCTTTCTTTTCCGTAAAAATTCCAAAAGTTTCTGGAAACCTTAAATTATGAAATAGTTATTTAATATAAAATTTAGTATACATTAATTTTTTCTTTTTTTTACAGAATAGGGATAAAAACTATTATATTTTTTTAAATCCTTCAATATGCACACTATCTGCATAACTAGACGCTTTAAAATATAATGTAATAAAAATCTTTTTGATTTTTAATACATCATTCATAAAATGTACCAGTATCTTTCAAAATGGTTCATGTTATTATTTACACCTTGGATTTAACACTTTAAAAAATATTATGAAGCAAAACTTATTTTTAAATTTAATAAAAAAATTCGATAAAAAAACATTAGCAGGTGTAGTTAAAGTAAAATATACTAAAATTGAAGATGTGTATTTATGTTTGACAGTAGAAAGGGTAAAAATATTCTATAACTAGCTTGCCTCTGACTATTTCTTTAATTTTTTTTATAAATTAGAATCTAATTTTCTTTAATTTTATTTTATTAAATATTAATTTTTGATAAAACAATAATTTTTAATAAAAATAATAGCTTATTTATTTTTATAAAATCGTTTATAAATTATTTTTAATAAAATTGACTTCAATTAATTTTTAACTAAATTAATTTTAATAAAATTGATTGTAATTATTACAAAGTTGTTTATAATTGGTCTTTAATAAAATAATAACTTTAATTCAAATTAATTTTTAATAAAATAATACATTTTATTAAAATTAATTTTTAATAAAATAATTTTAATAAAAGAGTAAGTATAACGTTTATAATAATAATTTTGTGAGTAAGTATAATTATTTGTTTTTGTGNTATATATAAAATAGCTTCGTTAGTTATTATTATATTATCTCCCTTTATATTTCTAACATATTACATACTTTTATAAATGTGTGTTCTTGAGGATACCGTTAAACTTCTCCAAATTCAAAAGAGTTACAATAAAAAAGTAAGCAATTCTGCTTTAGAAAAATCTTTTATAAGCATTAAAAAAACAGTAAAAGAGGTGGTAATTAGAGAAATTCCTTTCCTAATTTTTAAATCACTTTCAAATTAGATTTGAAAATTACCATTTAAAAAAACACTTCATACTTATGAAGAATATAACGTAAATGAAATGAAAAAGATGATCTAAAATTTCTGAGTTGATTTCCTCAAGGTATCTTTTCTATTTTTTTCGTCGAAACTTATTTTTTTTTAAATAATCAATCTTTAAATTAAAAGATAAAAATAAAATTGTTTTCACATATAATCCCTCAGCATCAAACGAATATAAAAATTCCGTTGACTTGACGAATATTTTTCTATGAAATACTTCGGATTTTTCACCTGGAAAAAATTTAATTTTCAGAAACTTCTAAAAATATAGTAAACTATTTCTACTTTTATAATTAGTTTTATCGAGCAAAATTTACGTATAATTTCAAAACTAAAACACGAACCTCTTTTTTTTAATAAAAGCTACAATGGTTAAAAATGAAACCTTAAAATGATATAAACTTTTTAGTTATCTAAACATTCAATAATGTTATACTATTAATTAAAATTGGAAAAAAATAATGATAATACTCGTTTAATCTTTTTTAAATTAATTAATTAATTGCGATGAAATTAAATTAATTCATATATGATTGAAATAATTTTACGCAACTTTGCAAATAAAAATTGGTTAAACACTTTTAGATAATAGGATGTAATAAATTTTAAAATTTAATAATATCAAAAGATTTTCTTAATACAGCCTTTCTTGGAATTCAACTTAAAGGCAAAAAAAGTTTCAAAATTTAAACTTACAAGAAAAAAAAATAGTAATCATATGAGTAATTTATAAATAATACAACTTTCACATTTTTTTACTAAGATTATTATTTATAAAAATCTGTTTAAAGACGAAATATTTTACTATTTATTATCTGATAGGTTCAATCAATAATGAAAATATTTTATTAATAGAAGTTCTAAAAGCTTTCTTTTCCTTTCTTGGAAAACACGAGTTGTTTTGCATTATTATATCTAATAACTACATTTATGATCTGGATTTCAGTTAGTTATTACATATGTTTTAATACGGTATGCACTCTTATAGATAAATTACGAATTTACGAAGTAATCAACGTAAACATTGAAATTGAATCTGAAATTGTTATTATCTTATTTTTAGGTAGAAAAGGGGAGAAGGTAGATATATTGGTAATTATCTGATGATTTTGTTCACAGTGATTTGAGTATGATAAAGTATACAAATTGCATAACCATCTCTTACATGATCATTTTGTGCGATTGTTAGCTTGGATAATTAGCACATATAATTTAATTCAGATTTGGGTCTTTAGGTAATTTTTACTAAAAATAACCTTTTGAATTTTACTAAATCTTATATAAAAGTGAAAGCATTTACTTTATTAAGATTTTTATTGTTTCACCATCGAATACTTTGTGAGAAAGAACGAGCTTATTAATAGTATCGTGTAAGTATTCAATAAAAAAAAGCAAACCCTTGCATTCATTTCATTTTTTTTATTAAATGGTTAAAACTATGTTTAAATAATTTAAATTTTAATTTTACTGCTTATCTGATTACATTTTTTATAATAATTCTCTAAATATGCATAAATTGAGATTACCTGAAATCAATTAGTGATGCAAATTTTTTTCTGATTATACGCGTCCTCAGTCTGATTTTAGAATTTTATTTATAGATTTAATAATTGTTTATAGATTTTCAGTGTTTTTCTTCCTCCTGCTTCTATTCTAGTGGTTATTAAAGCAACAATTCCTTAAATTCTGTATTCTCCGATTTGAAGAGGGTCGGTTTTTAAAATTTTTATCTTGAAGTCTAACGAAATGTGTTGTTTATTTGGCTGTGTAATTTAAAACGTGTACAGTAATTGTGAGCATCTAATTAACATTTATATTTTAATATTTGTGTGAATATAAATTTCATATGGAAATATCCATTCGCCACTTAAAAGAACAATTTCCTTCAAAATTGCACTGAGGATGTTTAATTATTACCACAACAAAACAATACATATTCAAAACAAAATAAAATTAGGTGAAAGGAACGAAATTTTATTTCCGTTTAAATGATATTATTTGACACAAAACAGGAAAAATTATTAAAATTGCTATGAGGACATCTATCAAAGTGAGATACAATCCTTTTGTTTTAAGAAGAATCATTTGACAGAAAACATTAAAAATACCTCTGTAAGTGCTTCTTTGGAAGAAAGGCTTTGAAAATTTAGGAAGAACGCGTCATATTTTAAGCGACAAATATATGCATGATGAATTTGAGTTGAATTTTCTAAGAATCGTAAAGCCAACAACAAAGCGAGATTTATATTCTATTCGAAGAAATTAAATAATAAATTTCCTACGCATTAAAAATGCGTGTTTTTTTTTTTTGTTTTTGCATTTACGTTATCTTAGACTATTTTCATTCTAATATTTTCTATTAGATCTCTAAAAACATAATTCTTAGTAAACTAAGTCTTCCTCGTATCAATGCCATTACTGTTTTCAAAAGATTACCAAAATTCCATGTTTTTCTATTCAAATAAAATTCATTTTTACGTCAATATGTTCAATATACACAGAAGAGCCATTACATTATGACCACCCTCCATCTATTGCAATGGGCTCGCCCAGGTTTTCATGGTTTCTCACCCAGGAACAATGTTTTCATGGGGCACATTCGGACCCATAATCCTCGTAGAACAATCTCTGACGCCTGTAAGATACTTGAACATAGTTGCAGACCAGGTTCACCCATTCATGGCAACAGTTTCTTCTGCAGGGGATGGTGATTACCAACAGGATAATGCACTATGTCATAAGGGTCGAATCGTCATGGATTGGTTCGAGGAACATTCCAGTGACTCTCAAGTCATGTCTTGGCCCCCAAATTCACCTGACCTTTATCCAATAGAGCGTTTGTGGTCCTACTTGGAAAACCAAATTCGTGCTGCCACGCTACCCCCTCGCAATGTGAGGGAATTGCAGGACCAGTTGGTGAGCGCTTGGTACCAGATACCTCAGACTACCTATCAGCACCTTGTGGAATCAATGCCACGGCGGGTGCTTGCAGTTTTGAGGGCTAAAGGTGATCCTACGTCTTATTAGCAGGGTGGTCATAATGTAATGGCTCTTCGATGTATATCAATATGCCTATATGTTCATCATATGTTCAAAATATATCAGGGGATATTTCTGATATATTATATTTCTGATATTTTTGTATTTGAACCCGTTTTACTGATAAGTGGATAACTGGAAACAATGAAATTATTATCAGTATTTTTTTTATTGTTTTTTTTTCTTTTTTTTTATTATCTATAAACGTGTTTCAGTTTTTCAGTTTCTACATTACCAAAAATTCCTAATATACTGCATCTGTTTATGTTCTGAAAATTGTTTATATTTTTCGTGAAAATAGAGACGAGCAATAATTTTTGTCTGGCTAATATTTTAGAAATGGATATCCTCTGGCATAGAAGATGTTTACTGTAATTTTAAAATTAATATTAAATAGAAAAATTTCTCGAAAATGTTGCGTTTTTTAAATCGAAAATGTTACTTTTTTCAGATGGTTGCCAAAACCATGCTTTATTATTTAAAATTAATTCATTCTGACACCTGTAAACTCAAGTTTTAAAAAAAGTATATAAACGCTTACCAACATATGATATTAATATGAATAAATATTTTTTTCTCTCCATTATTTAATATTGCTATTATTATAGTAACACTATTACCATTATTTTATTTTAAATAAAAATTGTTCATGATTCAGTGAAAGTTTAATTGCGTTTTTGAAGCTCTTTAACCACAGCTTTAGTGCTCTACACTCTAAGCTAAGTTTTATTTTTAAACATTTACGCCAGCGTGGTAGAAAAATCGACTGGATTTTAAATTTTACATTTATGTTAAATATTGCTTTTCATTTAAATTTATAAAGTGATAATTTTTCCATGAAAATTTTTAATGAGAAAGTGTAAATTATTCTTTAAATAAATAGATTTTCATAGTTACTTCCTTTTTAATTTTTTTTTCTAGAACGGGATAATATACTGACACTGATTGCATACGAAAAAGATTTAACTTAACAAAAAAAAATTTAATGATATTCTTTAGGATCTTAGTTTAGGATATTCTTTTGTTTTAGATTATAAAATAAAATAAAATCTTTATTTTTGACTAAAAAAAAGCAAAGGATATGATACTTTAATAAATTAAGTACTTTAACTTCTCGTACAGTACAAAACGTGGAAATTACTTTAGAGATAAATAAACAAATGTTGTAAGAAAGGAGAACAAAAACTTTTCATAAATCTCAGGAACGTTTTTTTTTAAGTCACTAAAACAATACCTTTCTTCAACCAATGTTGAAATGTTGCAACTAACATCGCAAAATTATTTCCTCGTCAAACAAAGTAATTCATTTATTAGGTAATATTTCAAAAATATTTCTGAAACTATATAGTTTTTTCCCAAAAGTTATTATCCCATAAAAAAAGTTAATAAGATATTTTTTTTAAATGTTCAAATATTTTTAACAGCTAAAATCATATAATCACATAATTTAATGCAAGCATATGTTTTGAGTATTAAAATCATTATAACAAAGATGACAGTTTCTAAGATATTTTAAGCAGCTATTGAACCATCTGATAACATCTCTCTGAGGATGATCTGACGGATACTAAGCTTATTAATAGTTAATCTTCAGAACACATTTAGAGATTATACTCAAGAGCTGGATGGTAGATAAGGAATAAATTTGGATAAAAACAAATAAGAAAACTGTCGTGCAACATTGATAATAAACTTTAATTGAACTGTAAAGTTTTCAATTCTACACTCAATAGCTTTGTTCCTCGAATAATACTGAGAAAGATTTAAAGATAACACTTTAAAAAACATGGTACACGGAAAAAAATTTTGGTAAACTTAACATATTGTATGGTGAAGACATTTTTAGTTAAATATAATTCTGGTAAAAAAAAACTATATGTGTTATTTAACTCATTCACATGGTAACGGTTTACCAGAATTTCTAGATTTTAAAATTGCAGTCCTTTTTACCACATATTAAGTAAAAATACAAAACTGAAAAATAAATTTAACTGACTAGAGGTCATGATCTAAGGTATCATGATAAAATTATCACATTTTCTCTCATTTACCAAATTTTAACACAGATTATAAAGCAATATCTTATAGTTAATTCTTTCGAAGAAATTATCGCTTCGGTAAAAATTAACCGTGCTTTCTGTAGCTCCCATAGAGCTGTAAATTTTTCCATATTCTGGTAGTTTTGAACATAATTTTTTCTTCAGTGTATTCTGCGTATTTATTTCTGATTCAATTCCAATGGAGATATTATTATAAAAATGAAAAAGGCTTATTTGGTGCAGAATTTCCTTCTATAAAGAATGAATTGAAATAAAACGAATGATAGTACCCAACCAGATAGGAAAGGGACAGTATAAATCTTGCACAATTGAACATGCAATATGAACTCTCCGAAGCCGTAAGTCACAAAATCCATCTAATAAACATGGTACTTTTTCTTTCTTTTTTTCCTTGGAAGAAAAGAAAAATGGGGTTGAGTTGGAAAATACATTTAAAAGTAGTAACTGAACAAATTACGTCGTGAGCGACCATTTCTGTGTCAATGTTGCCGTTTTCATTTATTAAACGTGTTCGAAGCCGGGAAAGCCTGGTTTGTAGGGCACTGGACCCATGTCCAAGAGGTCGTGGGTTCAGTCCTCGCCGGTCAAAGACTCCCCGTGTAGTAAATGGTGACTGGTGCTAGCGAAATCTGTCGGGTCACAAAGTCCTCCATGTTCCCATAGCATATCATTCCTCTGGGGGTATTGCTAAAATAATTTCCTTGTCATCTGGATTGGGTTCAAAATTACATGACTACGGAGTTGAACATTGGTAGTCGTAAACTCAAAATTAAATCGGCTCTTGAGCGACGGTTATAAAATAAACTAAGTGGGTTCGAGCAGTGGTGGTTCAGAGGATAGAGCACTCACCTCCCAATGAGGTGAACGGTTTCGAAACCAGGCGACGGCTGGTTGATTCAAATTCCGCACCCGACTCACACCGACCACAGTGCTGACGTAAAATATCCTCAATGGTAGACGGATCATGGGTTAGATTCCCCTTGTCGTCAGGCTATCTTTGGGAAATTTTCGTGGTTTTCTTCACCATGAAACGCAAATGCTGATTAGTTCCATAAAAAAACCTCCTCGAAATTTCTCTCAATGCTTGATTCAGGAGCTCCCTTGTCTTCTGGATTGGGTTAAAAATTACAAAGCTACGTAGTTGAACTTTAGTTGTCATAAACCCAAAAATTGGGTCAGTTGTTCAATGACGGTTATAAAAGATAAAATTAAACGGGTTCGAGCCGTGGTGGCTCAGGGGATAGAGCTCTCGCCTTCCAATGAGGCGAACCTTGTTCGAATCCCATCGATGAATGGTCGATTCGAATTCCGAACCCGGGTTGCACTGATCACAGTGACGTAAAATATTCTTAGTGGTAGACGGATCATGAGTTAGAGTCCCCTACCCGTCAGGTTAACCATGGGTTTTTTTTGTGGTTTTCCTCGCCATATAACTCAAATGCTGGTTAGTTCAAACAAAAAAAGTGTTCCTCAAAGACTAGTTTAGCCAAATGCTTGATTCAGGTATTCTCTTGTCTTCTGGGTTGGACTCAAAGTTGAAAGGCTGCAAAATTAAGCATTGATAGTCGTAAACTCAGAATTGGGTCAACTGTTCAACTCCATGCACAGCAAATGCGGGTTAGTTTCATCAAAAGTCATGAAGACAAGTGCCTCCCAATGCTTCATCCCGGAGTTATCTTCTGGACTGGGTTCAAAATTACAAGGCTGTGGAATTGAACATTGGTACTGGTAAACTCGAAATGGGGTCAGCTGTTACATGACAGTTAAAAAATAAAATGAAACGAGCTCCACAAATTAAAATCTTAGGGCTTCTCTGTTTTCTGTAACGGCCAAACAAGTTTAGGTATTTTTAGTACTGTTTTTTTTTTTTCTCTTCCTTTTTTTTTTTTTTTTTTTNTTTTTTTTTTTTTTTTTTTTTTTTTTTTTTTTTTTTTTTTTTTTTTGCTAATGATTCAACACATTACGATCGTGAGTTTGATCAGATTACGAATTCTCAATATTAATTTGCCACCACTTAGCTGGACACTTTCTACACTTCAATTTTGACAAGAATTAGAAAAATATATATTAATGGTGTCGTTTACCGTACACTCCACATGAATAAAGAGCACAAAACATAGACATGAAATAAACATACAATAAGAAGAACGTAAAATGAGAAAAAACAATTTAAAAAGCTGTAGGCTTTCAAATTAGGTTTTATTACAACTCCAAATTAGATTTTCAATGAATAAAATTAAATATAACGAGTATTTCAAGAACAAAATACATTCACAATGGTTACATTGTGATACAATTTACATTGTGACATAACAAATTTTTGTTGGAAAAGGAAGAAAATGATATATAACTAATAATATGCAGTAGAAGTATGCAAAATATGAGCTCGCTGAAGCCTTAAGTCACTAAAATCCATCTATTAAACACGGCACGTTTCCAACTTTTGCAAGGAAGGTGCTGATTTGGGAAATGCATTTAAAAGCAACTACACGGATTACGTCATGAGCGACCATTTCTATGCCAATGCTAACGTTTTCGTGAATGAAATGGGTTCCATAAATTACCATCTTGGCACTTCAGTATAATGTAAAAGGAAGAATACACTTGTCTAGATTGTGAAAAAAAGATGTTTACAATAGACCCGAAAGGAATTATTGCATTTTACACTATTTACTTGCACGCAGTACCGAAATGTGCGAATATTGTTTCACAGTAAATAATTTAATAAAAAAGGAAGTGAAAGAAAATTTTTGATACATTTCTGATAACATTCTTAGAGTAGAATACGTTCTTTGTGAAAATGTATTATAAGCTAAATATTGAAAAATCTGTAGCTTAAAAGTAAGCGAGTATATTTTCGAAAAAGCTTTATAAAATATGCATGACTAATATAAAAGATATGTTAATTGATTTTTTTAAAAATTTGACAAATCTGCTTTTAATATTTTAATTTTGCTGGAATTTTAATTTACAGCCCTGTGGCGTTTCTACCGTGTAGTAAATCGACTTTCTACAACAAGTTTTTCTTATATTGTTATTAAAGTGAAAAAAAAGGAATTTGATCGAAATAGTGTCCCAAACATATTCCCTAAACCTCTCCGCTTAAATATTCTCACAAACAACCGAAGTGCTCATATTATAGGGTCCTTTCATTTTATTTCAACTTAACCTATATGGTGTTATCTTATTTAAATTAAAGTCATTTTGTTTAATAAATCAAATAATATTTTAAGTATTAACATTAAAACATGTACATTTCTTATGTACCTGTGTTTAACTAAATTAAATTCAGTTCCCATGGAGAGCCAAAGCCTACTGCGACCTTGGACTTTAGAGTGCAAGAGCAGATGTTTCCGTTGGGTGGTCAGACGAGTGCGGGACCTCCAGATTTTAGTCCCAAATCACGCCTGTTGCTCATTTTATCAACCCACTGAAGGGATTAAAGGCTGAGTCAACCTTGCCCGGACCAAAGATAGAGCCTCGGACCTTAAGCACGGGAGTGCGAAGCACTACTACTCAGCTACAGGCATATTGAAGTAACCGATATAATTATTTTAAAAACTTTCAGTAACCATACTGATATAAAAACTATATTATCTTCAACTGATATAATTATTTTATGTGTTTGCATTTATTTCCCTATAAAATTTGATATCGATATCTAGGGGGGAAAATCTGTCAAAATCTTATTAATATAAAACTTTGTCTAATATCAGTCCTAAGCTCCCATTGAAGTGATAGAAATACATATGGATAGCCTCTAATACACTGTTAAAAATTTCTCAGAAAAAAAGGTTAAATAACTATTTATTTACTTGCTCTTTTGCCATATTCAAACAATACAGTCAAATAACCATAAGTAAGATGATATTCAAACTTTTAAGTGTTAGAAAAACCGTTTATTAACTGCTTTCACTTAATACGGTTAAGCAACCAGATTTTCACCGCGCCACCTAGGCCCACCTAATGAAGCCACTTAGTTGGTTGCAGTGAGGTACATATTAGAGGGCAAATCTGTCAATCTAGTGACCGACTGAACGGGGGCTTGACTCCCAACCTTCCTCCATTCCCTTCAACACCTGAAAAGTTTCCAATGTCCTGCACTCCCCAGTTTGTGACCCTAGAATCTAGATGATTAAAGTACGACACTTTCATTCACTACCGCGATACTTTCATTAGATGGCAGCACCATAGAGCAGTTTAACACGGAAACATATAGCTAATTATGAATTGCTTTTATTTGAAAATTAAAAAGGTAAAAGTAATTCCATTATTAAACCATTTTATCTAAGAAATCAAGTGATGTTACCAAAGTATTTTGGCACTCAAAAACGTATGTATTTTATGTATCTGTATTTATTTTTTCCCAAAATTTGATAAGAATATCAAATGACAAATATATCACACTTCTGTAAAATTAAAACTATACTCATATATTCTCTAACTCCGACCGCACATTAAGTAATAGAGACAGACGTAAGTAGCTTGCCTTTAATAAAACTTTTTCAGTGGAAAAAAGTTTAATCTGTTATGTAGTGAAGATAACAGTTATCAATAAATTTAATGTGTTTTTTTTTAAATTTCTTTATTAAATTCGTAAGTAGGATTGAATTGCTCAGTTTTTCACTAAATATTAAAAATTAGTTTTTCAAATATAAACTCTACTAGAAAGCAAACCTTATCAATGTAGCTTATTTATATTTGCTGGCAAATCTTATCAATGTTTGCTGACAAGTAGCTATTAACTTATTTTCCCGAAAAGGAATATAGAAGTAAATCTATTATTTTAAAGCTAGATAAAAGAACTTTTTATAGTATTTTTCTAAAAACAAATAAAAACCTTTTTCCTACAAGCAAATAAAACCATTCTTTAAGCAAGCAAATACATATTTGTAATAGTTACAGAAAAACAAATGTTAAGTGTAAATAATATAAAATAAGTCAATATTTATATTATAAAAAAAAAACATTTTTTTATTGCAAATAATACTGGAATATTAATAAAACATTCTTTATTTTTGCAGGAAAACGAGGACTTCAATATATTAATATTGTATTACAAAATGGATTATTTTCGAGGGTAAGAATAATATTTGAGGTACTTCAAATGGCAGGTGGAAATGTAAACCACAAGGATCGATTTTCTTGTTTCGATAAATGAAAAAATAAACCATCAGTAACATAAATGGCATAAAAATGTGCGTAGGCTTTATAGCTTTATCTTACTTGATTTGTCGATATTTACTTACAATTTAAAATAAGTATACTTATAGACACCTATTTGCAGTTTTCGCCAAAATTAAGTTCTTTAGTTATCTGCAGTCATATCTACAATCTATTAATATTCTTTAAAAGCATTTTATATAATGCCTAAACCGTAGTAGTTACAGTAGTACTTTATTTACGTCAAACTAGAGCTGCACAATGGGCTATTAGCAACAGTCAGGAGTTGGACTTCGGGATCCAAAGACTTGTTATCACAATTTTGATTCTGTGCAGAGGAGATGGCTTCTTCGTTTTGATAGCCTGAGGATCTTCGAGTGAAGTTTAGCCCTTAACGGTTGACAGTTTGATGAGGACCGATACCACTCCTCTCGGTCCCCTCATGGGCTGATTAAAGTGGTCACCCATCCGCTCACTGACAGCTGCCAGTGATGCTTGACTACTGGGAACTGTATCTTAACGTTCAGTCTATTACCGGACACCATGCCTAAGTAAAGCTTAAACGTTCCATTTTTATAAACAGAAACATTTTTTAAAGAACGATTTAAATTATAATTAGTATTATTTTTTGAAAAAAAAATATTTCTGAAAGTTTTTTTAATTTTATTTCGAGCTTTAACGGGATTTTTCTTATAAAATGCTTTTAACTTGCGGTTGATTATTATATGAACCATCAAAAATAGTTCCGATTTGAATTTTCCTCGTCTGATGAATATTTGTAAAGATATGGTTCTTTGCGGTTCGGACTTCAAAGTAGTTTTGACGAAATACTTCTATAAAAGACAAAAAATTGGTGAACATCGAGTCATTATCCTAGTTTATGTCATAAACTCATTTCATGTCGGTGACGTTCTTCAATGTGCCAGGCTAATGCAAAAAATAATTATTTTCTAATGTATTTTCGAATTTGCCAGTAATTTTTTAGGCTTAATACATTCACCCCACATTAACATGTATATGTTTTGTGATAAGTTAAGAAATGTGAGAAGAATCATCCAATCAGACTGGTTCGGCTTGGGCTTAATAATGAAAAAAATCTGGTTTTTTTTCTTTGCTTAAAACACAGTTTTTTGGTTTATTTAAAGCAAATGATTAAATAATATTTAAAGTCCGAAATTAAAGATTATTAAATTAAAAAGTATTTCACAGAGTCATCTTTTTTAATTATTTTCTAATAGTTTTAATAGTAGTATTTAAATAGTATTATAATCTAATTAATATTTTCAGTAAAAATACTCAAAAGTACTGACTTTTGTTCCATAACGTGCTAAAAAAAAATATAATAACTGAGGATTTTAAATAAGAATATAGATAACTTTACAAATCCACTAAACATGAAAAAAACCTTTAATATCTAAATGTTCTTTTAGTAGAGCATGTAAAAATTTGTTCATCTTCCTTATTGCAATAAATATAAAATATCATATCAGCATTATTTACAATTATGTCATTATTTAGGTGTAAACAATTTACAGCACAAATATAAATTAATAGTTATAAAATAAACATTTCTGATTTTTCGTCTATTGAATCAATGCAAATTTTAAAATACCGTGAGAATGAGATATTTAAGGCAAGATATTTTTTTAATTAAAAAATATTTGAAAATAATAGAAGGATGAAGGAAAAAATTGGATGCATAAATATAAACATATGAAACAGAAAATATATGTTTTAATTTAAACGGTTGGAAAATAAAGAATAAATTTGTCATTTACTTCATCAGATAAAAGCTTTAAATATAACTTTATCCAAATCGACATAATGCAGTATTAAATAATTAATAAAAAACGTTAAACGTTAAAATAATCTAAAAATGAATTTTTAATGTTTTTTTTTTTGGTAGAAAAATGTATTTGGAAAATATTAGTAAGAGCAATGAATAAAAACAAACTGCATTCATAAAATGCAAATATGTTTACACTGGTAAAAAGGAAAATATCTGAAATTAAACTGAAAAATAAAATTATGAAAAGCATATCATTCCCATTTATACTTTTGACTGTATTAAGTATAATGTATCATTATGAAGTAGAAGATAATATAAAGTTAGAGAAACTTTTGGTCGTAACTCTTTCAATAATTACATAGTTTCGATAGCTAATTTTGAAAGAAAAAATCGTACTGAGAAAAAATTCTGGTAAAATCACCGTTCTGTATGGTAATGACATTTCTGGTAAAAATAAAGAATAAAAAAAAACACAATTCTGGTTAATATAACCAAAATACAATCTGGTTAATATAACCAAAATACAATCTGGTTAATATAACTAAAATACTATTTAAACCATTCATTTGGTAATTTTTCCGTTTATATGGTAACGAAGTCGAAATTTAGGTTTTCAAAATTATGGTTATTATTTCCACACATTTAGTAAAAAATGCAAATCTGATAAGTAAATTGAACCGGATAAATTGATTTAATGCCATTCTCTTCGACCAAATCATACCACATTTATCAAATTTTATTACATATTATTAAACCACATTTTATTGCTAATTCTACCAAAATCATTAACAAAACGCTTCGGTAAAAATTACCGAGTATTTGGTGCCCCCAAAAGCCGGAAACACGATATATTTTACAGTATTCTAGTAGTTCTGAATTTAAGTTTTCTCCTTGTAGAATTGGTGATATTCTATTATTTTAAGCATTTTCAGAGTCATTATGACTTCATCTAAATTTCCTCGCTTTAATTTATTTTATGTAGATATTTTTATTGGAACGCAATTGTACTTAGTATTTAAAAACATTAGAATTATTATTATTTAAAAGTCAATATTTAAAAATTACATATTTATGTTAATTTAAAGTTTAGATTATCATTAGAAATTAAACTCAAAATTAAAAAAAAATTGAGAAACATGTTTTATTTCGTTAAATTCAAACTAAAATTGTTTATAGAAACATTAGAAACTTGAGTTATTAAAAAGATTTAAAGAAAAGAAAGACAAAAATGCCCTAAACAAAGGTTTTAATAACATTGGTTTAAACTAGTCAACCCTTCTTAGGCATGTTGAAATGCACCATTAATATGATTAGTTGGAATAAGCATTTATTCGTCTGGATTCAGTGCAAACTGTCTGAAATAAATTAAGATAATTAATGAGTTTTTATTTTCTAATTGGTATGAAGCTATGTGGGTTCACTGCAATAAGCGTAGCACATGTTAAGGATCGTTAATTTTGGGATTTTTTTTTTCAATTTTCCAGAAATATGATGGGGAAAATATTTTCTTTCATATTTGTTTTTAAACCTATTTCTTTTCGTAAAGAATTAACTGTATTTGGTAACATATACACGTACGTTGACAGATCTTTTAAATGAAATTTGTTACACAACAATGAAGATAAATGGGTGAAAGGACAATTGCAATTTATAACTTTTAAAATAATACAACAGAATAGCTATGGTTTTACATAATTCGTAAGGACTGTTTTATCAATAAATGTGCTTTGATCAAATATTATCGACTGAAATATAACAATTGTTACCACGAAAAACTCTTAAAATAATTCCTTTAAATGAGCGAAGATTCATATCTTTCGTCTAAGAAGTCGATTTCAGATGCATTGGTTTTGGTTAAAATAAGCACATAACACACAATATAAACCCCGGTTAATTTTACTTCTTACGAATAAGTCAGTTTTGTCCAGTTAGTGATTATTGAATGATTATATATTAATAGAACTTCTGCGTTCTCATTTCAGTAAATTCCATGGTTAAATATTTTAATCTTAATTATTTTTCTTGCACCAACTTTGACAAATTTTTATCAGCTTACTAATCCAGTATTTATCTTTAAAAACATTATATTTAATTAATCTGCATAATATTATGCTTTAAAGAGTATAAAATGCAATAAAGTATTCCAGGTAACTTTTAATTGAGGCTTTCTTAAATAATTTTATTACATTAATACATTAATGAGAGTTAAAGCTTAAAAGTTTTTAAAATCGTTCTTATATTTATTTTTAAAATATTCATGAATTATAATGTTCTTCGAAAATTATGAACAATTTAATTAAATAACTCTTATTATTTATAAACGCGTAATATTTTGCTTTGAAAATATATTTATGATTTTTAATTACTTTATGGCAAACTATTTTTTCATATATGAGAAGTAATGTTATTAAATATTCTCTTTAAAACTTGTCTAGATAATTTTCAGATTTTGGGAAAATAATCTTCACTGAAACTTAACTAGATTACAGTTTATTGAATTTTAACATGTAGTTGAAAAATAATGTTCCAGAAATTTAAAATTTTTTTTTTTTAATAACTTCGCAAGCTATTTTAAATACTCAGATTTCCTTCAAACATTATCTGAAAAAGTAATTTCTTTTATGCGTTTACTGGTTGCTAATATTTTGTCATACTTTTTGTTAAACTTTACTGCATATATGGGTCAAGCAGTATAATATTTTGAGCTTGATTGTTCACTTCCTTTTAATTAAAAATGATTTATTTTCAATATAAACTGTTTTAAATCGTATTCATCAAAAAACGATTATCGTGTTTTTATCAAGCCGATGAAAATTGTTGATCGTTAAAAAAAGGATTAATTAAGAAAAGAAAAATATATATATTAAACCACATTTTA